>NC_090942.1:72714236-73022986 GCF_040807025.1 Struthio camelus | reverse complement strand
ATTTAACATTCTAGCAATTCTCAGTCATGTGCCTAGTCTCACCTCAACAGAAAATGAGCTAGCTCTAGACCTGTAGCTGCTCCCACCCTTTGACAGGGAAGATTCCTGGATGAGAAAAAACTGCTATCAGGGGCTACAAGGGCACGACAGTAGCCAGGCCTCAGCTCCAGAAGCCAGATGCCCTTGCTCATCCCAAAGACACGGTGGGGCCAGCTGAGCTGCAAGCAGGCTCCTCCGTGCTGCGCTGTGCAAGGCGAGACGTGCCTGCTACTCCCACCCTAGCAGCCCCCATCACCTCTGCCTCCAAAAAAGCCCCCAGTTTAGGGCAGTTAGGCCGAATGTCAGTTTACCAGACAACTCACATTTAATACCAATCTGTAAGGAGATATGCACAAATGAAAATTTTAGGAATAGATCCCACTCCGTGCAGCCATCCAATCCCTCTTCCCTTTTATACTAAAAATAATGTAACCCATTGCATAAGGTAGACTTACATCTGCCTCTATGCCTTGCACAACAAGTGCAGGATTCAGGGGAAGTCGACAAACTTGAACCTCCTGGAAGAATTGCTGAAGTCTGTTGAGTTCCATCTTTAGCACCTCCTGCAACACATTAATCATTAAGGCAACCTGAAAGAACATGAGGGAAGTTTTTAAGCCAGTCACTGTCTTGCTACATTTTAATCAAATGGTACCATTTTGGGAGATAGTAGCATCCCTGTAACCTTATAACAGCTAATGAGGTCAAACTGAGGTACAGCTATTAAGAACAAGAACTGTGATTTTGCTCCACATTGATCCTTTTGCTGCGTAGATGCTCTACCAGTTCATGCTGTCACGTAGATTCTGATTTGATACTCTTCATTAGGGGCTTATTAGCATTGCACCTGCTCTGCTCTGCTGTGTCTCATGTCTTTTTTGCCTTTCTCGGCAACTTTATAGTTTGTGGTTTGTTGCCTCAGCACTGCGCTCTCCCTCACCTAACTGTAGGTCTGTTAACTGTAAGGTTTGGGAGTTTCTCAGTATCACAGTAACTTCAGCCTCGAAATTAATCTCTAAGGTCTGAATTATGCATCAGTAATGTATAATGTATTACTACTACTTTTTCTTATGATGGATCTTATCCTTTGCTAATTTTTTGTGCCTTTTTACTTCCACATTTGTTTTGCTGCTCTCAGTAGCAATACCGAAAGTTTTCTGAAAAATCTTCTGAAAACCTTTGAATCCTTAATAAGGCAAAAAGAATTCATAATAACTTTCATAATAACCAGCAATGACAGGTCTTATTTTTATTTAGCTTCCAGCTCTGCCTGGTTGTGATCTCCGCAAGAAATAGCTGTACACATCAGGTAAATATCAACAACAGTTGTCTTGCAAACTCAATATATTTGAACTCGAAATGTGTCCATGCTGTATAAAAACCCCACCCATTGGAGAAGAAGGCTAAAAGCTTTCTACTGTCAGGAACACCTCTCTGCAGGTATGCGTACAGTATTAACTTCTGAATGCTACATTTGAGACATAACTACAGTCAAGGTTGGTTGGCTTTGTTGGGAAGTGAGGATATTTAGCATGTCAATGAAAACTCTTAGCATTCCTCAAAGTTTTCAAGAAATGCTGCACCTCTACAAGGCGTCAGATATTTTGGGATGAGGCTTTGAATGTAAGCATTCCTTTCAGGAAAAAGTTAACCAGCTTTGTAGCCACTGTTTCTCATGACTTTGAGGTTTGGTTGTGAAACCATGGATGAAGGAATTTAAATGGGTTAAAAATGTGTTGGCCTCAAGGGCTATAGTGGTAAGACTTGGTCCTTTAGAACCATGTGTTTTACATGTTTGTAGAACAGCACAAAATTTTAAAAATGGCAGACAAATTTTGGGTTTACTTATGTAAAGGGCATTATATGGAAGATGTGTCACACTGGAAAAATTAAAATGACCTGAACAAATATAGATAGGAGGGGAGGTATTAAAAAGCATATTTTTTTAACAAACCTTTCTTTTAGGGTCACTGGCAGCTTTTACTTTTTCAGCAATGTCTTCCAGAATTCTGATAAGTTTTCTCTCCTTATCAAACTCATTGTTCAGGGTTTCTCCAGCACAGAACTGGAGAGCAGCCAGTAGTTTCCGATACCAGATTTTGAAATGAGCTTCATTCTGGGCATTCTTCAACAGCCTGAAGGGAGGAGGGGAAAAAAGATCGGTACATCTAAAACTGATTTTTATTTTATACCATCTCTAGCCGGAACAATAAATGCACTCCAGACTAATCTGTATTTGGTGACTTTGGCAGTTTAATAGCAGTGAATGAAAAAAAATGTTGTTTATTTGTTGCTAGTACTCAAGCACTAACTAATAATTAATGAGATTGCAAGTGTGTTGAATCAATAGGAACCTGCCATTTCTTATGGAAGTTCACTGCACAGTACCTACACTGCTTCTTATTTCTGCAAAAAAAAAGTTTAATAAGGGAAAACAAGCGGTATTTTTTGGAGTCTAACCTTAAATACATATAGGCTCATCTATTCTCTCCCGCTGCCAGTATGTTTCCACGATCAATCACATCTTTCAGCCAAAAAGTGCATTTAAAGACCATTTTAGCCTCAGAGGTATCATCAATTCCATAGACTTTCACTATTTTAAGTTCAGGAGATATTTTTGAAATTGGCAATACTGCCAGAAGGAGTGAAATGAACCTACTTTACTGATAGGTGTTGGTCTAGAGCAAAAACTCAGCTCTTAGCTCTAAACCTTAGATTCCTCACAAAAGCCTGAATCTTAATGCAGTTCCCTTTAGTTGATGAAGCCACTCAAACCTCACAAATAATGCTAGTTTTCAGAGGACAGAAACCAGAGTTGTTGACTTTCAAGCATCAGAAGCAGCAACATCTATACCTTAAGCAAAAGATGTATCAAGCACAGATATTTAAAGGTAAGAATTGTAATTCCAATAGACACTTCAATCCTTTCATATCATAACTGAGCCATTATAATATTGCTGCCACAACCCATACATCTTTTGGTGATGGGGGGTTCCTGTCATCTTTTATAAGGTAACGATCCTCCTGGGTCCTCTTTTGCTGTAAGATTCAATATAGAATAATATCACCTACTGTTTTTGAAAAATCTTTCCAGTAACACAAAAACTCATCTGTGGATTTAAGCCACAGAGCAGCTTTTGATAGTGCCTGTGCTGCCTCAGACACCCCACGAGAGATTGTCTCGGTGCTCTGCAGACAAAACGAAGCCAGCAACTGCAGCATGAGCAGTGCAACTTCCTTCTGCCTACCCATCAGGGTAGGTATGCTTTTAGAAGCCACACTGTAGACCTAATTTTCAAAATGCTTAGGATTAACTGGGTCTGACTTTTATCAATGTTTTAAAAAAGAAGTCCCAAGGAGATACAAAAGCCAGCTTTTAATGTGATGACTCATTGTAGGCTTTGCTGAAATGGTTAGCCAACAAACGAACAAATATGCAGTTGTAATTCTGTCTTCCCCGTGGCCTGGCCCACACATTTTCACCCTGTCATCATGAGAAGCCAGTAGAGAGAGCAGCATTTGCAACTTCTGACACTGCAGAATGGAGAAATATTCAAGAAACTAATGAAATTTCCAAGTTAGGCCCAGACACCTAGCTGTGACAGAAGACGACTAAATTAGAATGATTTAAAATTCAAGACTGCCAATAAGGGAACTTGTAAAGCTTTTTTCTGACAATTTTCACAGGATTCTGCAAGCCAGAACTCAATATAGAAGCCTGCTTTATACCAGGCCCAGACATAGGTAGGATCTTGCTACTAATAACAGAGAGAATTCCTCACTTTTTAGGACTCTGACTTGGAACAAGGGGCCTTATTCTCAGCAAGACATGTACTGTCCAAAGACCACTTTCTGGAAGTTAACACAATGCAGCTGGATACAAAAAGATGATGACCTGAAATTTAGTAATAAAGCAAACTAGACTACCTCTGCCTAATGGCAGTCAGACCACCTAAGTCAGATTCTGAGGTGCCTCGAGAGATGCTGCCTTCTTCCTTCTGCAGGTAGCAGCTTCTTCTGCCTTTCTGCATACACTCCACAGCTGCAAAGTGGTTCAAACTCCATTTTCTGGCATCTGCAGCTGCAAAACTGTGCGTGCATGTTCTTTGGGAAAAGTAAGTCAAGTGTGCTAGGTTTTGCCATAGGGCAAAAGGGAAGGTGGGACTGGGTCAGGCTAAGCTGGCTGATGCTTCAGAAGAGGAGAAAGAGCGCTAACACCAGCTGCCGTGGAGAAAAAGGAAATGAAAAAAATGAGGGAGGAAAGGAATGAAATGGCATGGATCTCAGTACCAAAATAAGTGAGCTGGCCTCCTTCTCCAGCTGCTGTGACGTGGGGAGCAGGAAAGCTGGTGCTCTGAAGGCCTGGCAGCAGACAGTCTGCTCTTTGCATTGAACTCTGGCAGGCAAGTGGAAGAGTAAGGCTGCTCAGAAAACTCTGTTGCTTGAATGTCTGCTCCTGGTCTCCTTTTGGAAGGGGGAGTAGGGAGAACCAGAGAATCATTCCTGACACAACATTAGCTTGCAGGTAGCCACTTGGCCACAGTGTAGCAAAAGAAGAATGAGTGAGGTACAGTTTGACTGGATTACATACATGTGATGACAAAGTCAGACTAATGATTGTACTTAATTTACGTTCCTGAGTGGTGTCTGGTATTTATTACACAGATCCTGTGCCTACTAGCGCACACAGTGTATACACTTTGCTCAAGATTTTTCCCCAGTCTTGCAGTTTGAATGCTGAGATACATCATGAAAATGAGGTGCCTTAGGGGCTCAAGGTGAACTCTGAAGCCCTTACTCTCATCAGCCAACTAGTGATAAATGTGACCGAGGAAGTCAACATGTGTTGTTGTGCATGTCTTCTGTTATGTTATGCTTGTCTTCTGTTTCACTAAACTGGAGGCAGAAAGAGTCACAGAAAGAGAGAACGTTAGTACAGCACTAGTGCTTATTATAGCAATAGTTGTTTCAAAGTGTTTCTCCACTGCCCTTGGTATCAGTCAAAGGTTAGCACACAAACCACAGTTCTCTGCAGCTGCACAGCTTCCACACCTAAAGTTGCCGTCCATCTTGATTTTCATTAGACATCCTGCATCACTCTTAAAGCTGTCCTTACTGCTTTAGAGCACCACAAGGCTATGGCACATGACTGGAACATATGAAAGAGAAAGATCCGATTTTCAAATGCTCAAAGAAAACATATTAGACGGGAAGAATGTAAATAGGAGAGCAGGTAGGGGGAGCAGTTCACCAAGGGGGTTGAGCTCAGGCTTTGCAGCTTCTTAAATCTCACTGGAAGTTACTCACAGACACAAGGATGAGCGATAGGATAAAAAAGTGCAGCTGAACTTTAGAAATTCCATCTAGCCTGTGAAGGGCCATGATGATGAGCAGGCAATTGCTGCTGTTAATTACTCAGTTGCAAGTAAAATCTTGTTTAGCTTTCTTATCTTCCCCAAGGTTACATTGCACAAAGTTTTTAATTTCCTGCCAATGAAAAAAGGACTAATCCTTTTGATAGAGATAGCAACACAGCAAGTATTGCACAGACATTGTGAACTCCAAAGAATGTCAAATACCTTTAACATGTACCCTTGGTCACGACTCCCCTATGGCCACGACTCCCCTACTCCACTGCAGAATACAGTTAAGTCTGCAGAGCTCATCTTGTCCACTTGCTAGTTGCTCTTCTCAGGCAGAGCCTCTTTAGACACAGGCAAAGCCTAAGACAGCAGAATGCCAAGGTGGCAAAAGACTCCCAGAAAGGAGTGCCGGCAGCTTTTGTGACTACTTCACCAGTGCCTAGGCTGGATGACTAAACTTGCTGATGCTCCCAGTAAAGTGTTTGTGAGATGGCAACTATGGCTTCAGAGAACAGAAAGGAACACTCGCACTTGGTGCAACATAATCTCTGTTCCCAGCCTCCTTCACAGAGGCAGTGAGATGAGCATCCTTCACTAGATAGCAACATTCAAATTCATTTACACTTCTGGAAAGCCTTAAGGTGGTTCTGTTCTCATTGTCCTTTGTTATTCCACAGAAATATATAGGCTATTTCCATCAATTTCATTGAAAAAGCAGATACAGAATAACACCTCCTTTTTAGCACTAACCCCAAATTCTAAAAAAAGTTTGATTTATGAACTACAAGTCAAAAACAAAAACACAGAAAACAGCAGCACCATTCTCTGTACAATCACTGGGACATAGCAATCCGCAAAGCAATAGAAATAAAAACAATCAATCAAGCAGCTAAGAATCACAAAATGCCTAATGTTATTGGGATTAACACATTTTTCTTCAGGAGAGAATGGGGAGCAAAGTCAAAGAGGTAAGATTACGCAGGAGAGCTAATGTACAACGAAGATGGAAGGGACATAACAGTTCTCTCCAGTAGACTGTAGTACCATGTAGGTTCCATAACTTTGCAGAAATGCAATGACAGTTCATCCACTTGACTGGAAGGATCAAGATTCAACTCTCACTCTCCCTTTCTTCGCGTGAATATAAACCCAGCAGAAAGGGAGAGAATCACAAGAGAATAATGGGAGTCAAGCTCATCTGGTGATCTTTCTTCCTCTCTCTTCTAGAAAATGAAGAGAATGAAAGTTTGCATTTATTAAGGTGACTGAGTAAAGTGTGGAACAATATTTTACATGAATCTTTCTAACCAAGTAAATCTCCAGGATGGGAGAGTAGCATCTGCTCAGTAGCTTGCAGCACCTGCCCCCATTTGGCTCTTCACACCTCTCACATAAGAAAACCGCAAGCTGGTTTCACCTGCTGGTTCTCACGTAACAGATCTGCATTTACATACTCCCTTTTCAAAGCATTACCCCTGAATGAAAAAGACCTCAGCCTAAAATGAAATTTTGTTTTAGAAAAGCCATGAGATACTTTTTTTTTTCTAATCCACTTGTTATAACATAACCTAGAATACAAGCCTAACATGTCAGTCTGCTTTAGACAATAAAAAATTCCTGCAGAATTGTTATAAAATATGCTATTTGGGCTTGAGAAATACAACATTTATATGAGAGTCAAGGGAATAGTTACCTTTATTTGCTAATCTTCTCTCAAAGATCTTTAAGAAGTAGGTAACACAATTTGCATCTACACAAATCACTTGATCCAGAAAATTCAATTGACCAAATTCCTCCCATCCGTGCTGAAAGCCTCAACTGTGCAATGCATGTCCTGCTGACTCAGAAAATGAGTTAATCAGGGAAAACAAATGCTATGCTATGTGAGTAGGTTGCCAAACTGTTGCAAACTTAAGATTGCCTAGCAGAACAATGTTTTAGTTAACACATAATATAGTTGCACACACTGCTGTATTAACAAAATAAATTCCAGATGAAACTATTTTGATCTGGAGGATAAAAAGCACTTTCCTTGATGAACTGTATAAAGATGAACTGTGTAAAGAATGAGCAGAAGAGTATAATGGTACACAAGCACCTCTAGCACTATCAGACAGAAGATGCTACCTAGCATCTAAGCAAGGACTGATCAGACTATATCTTCCGCAATTTGTTGAATGAGCATATTAATGTGGATGTAAGTGCTACAAGGAATCCTCTAGTAAAAGGAAGTGCTTAACAGTGTCTGTCTCTTTCTGCTCCAGGTAGTCAAAAAAAAAGACTTGTTAGCAAGTCAGGCTCTTTCTACTTTGCCCCCTCTGCACTAGGTGGGGACTGCAAGCAGACCACCATATTTTAGTAACACACTCTCACAAACAAAATGTGCCTGCAGCCGACCACTGATATAAGACATGTGGACGAGTGGTTGTTCCCCACAACATCTGTATGCAACAGTGGGGATCTTGGAGGACTTCAGAATCTGAGAATGAGGGTTCAAATTCTGCCAAAATCTCATCCTAATAAAGTGCTAATCCAAAGCTTCACAAATGAGACTCCTTCAGTCTGAAGCCGTCATTAATGCAGATGGTGACTTTCTTATGCCCAAGTTTGTAACTAGAAGTCTAAGTGCCCTGTATTTTTAAGAGTTAAAGTACCAGTGCCTCAGTAAAAGAATCAAAGAGAATGATGGACTCCTCCTCCAAAAAACTGTATTCAGAATATGAAAATGTCCCTAACAAACGTTAGGGCAATTTGCCATGTAGCAGCTCATTAGAGAAGCCTCTGTTCATCCTCAGTAGGACTAATGCGGCAGAACAACAAAGGATGCATGGACAAACCACAGCAAACTGTTACCTCTGTGCATGTATGCGTGACTTTGACTGTCAAAAGGATAACTTTGAGAGACCCTTCATACCTCAAATAAAATGACATCATGAAGACATATGATCATTCACAAGTCAAAGTAACTAGCAAAACTCATTTCTTTCTGGGAACAGAAGACAGAGGGAATCAATACCTTTCAGTAGGGGAGTCCCCAGAGTCCCAGTAACACTTTTTCAGCTGTTCATGATTTTGACTCTTCTCAGGGAGAAAATATCTTCAGACTGCAGCTCTCCTTATGCATAAGGCTACTCTGCAGTCTTCCTCAAACAAGATAGTATCTACTCTCTTCTCATCTAATTGAAACAGAGGAGACTTCAAGAACTATCTCTTGTCAGCTCATTCCTGTCACTGGCAGGACAGAAGAACAAGCATTTACATTGTAAAAAAATAGTGTTTCTGTTATCTTCATATTTCATCTCTTTAGGCTTGCATTTTCTTTCTTCCTCTCTGGTTTTGTTTTTTTTTTCCTCTTTCCTTCCTCTCTATTCATTTTTCCCCTCCCCTTACATATACCAATACAGGAGGAGCAGAAGTGGAAGCAGAGGAAATAATAGCTTTAGATTTCTTTATGTAATACTGACCAGCATCTTCCTTCCTTTTCACCACTTTACTGCCACCAAATATTGGCTTTATAAAAAGAGAAGTGGGAATTTGAAGTTGAGCTGATGTATCAGGGACAGCTTTCTGTAAAATACTAGTAAGAGAAAACTTTAAAATTAGGCAACAGGTATTTTCCTAGTTAACAGCTGGCCTCAGTACCGTGGAAAATGGTAGAGCTGGAGGACAGACACTGTGAAAGTGAGGCATAGACCTAAGTGAAATTGGGCTGACTTAGCTTGCAGGGGCTTGCTGAAATTCTCTCTTATTTCAGACTGCCTGTTGTTGTTTCATTGCTGGGAGGTAAACATTAAGTTTCATCTGGGTTTAGAGGTCCATCCCAACTCTACTGAGACTTTCAACTGCGGGACCAGATCTGAATAAATTTTTGAATAAGCTAGATTCATTTTTAATTAACCCCTAACCAAGAAGGCATTACATCTTGAGCTTTTATCAAGGATAAAATTTTTACCTGACCTGACAAATTTTACCTGACTGTTCAGAGGACACAGTGTAGTCTTGGGGTTAAAATTCATAGATTGTAATGTCAGAAGAATGTAAGACAGAAGTAAGAATGAAAATCTTTCCCGAATCCCTGATTTTGCTTTTCACTTGCTTCGTGACCTTAGCAAAATTCTTCACTTTTTGTCTATGCTTTTGTTTTCCTTTTCAAAAGATAAAGGAGTTATTTACCTTCTCACAGGATGTTGTGTTTGTTTGTAAGCTGCTTTTCTGTCATAGAGGTAAATGCCATGGCAAATAGCATTAATGTTATTGTGTTAATAACGTTATTGCCTCCTCCCCATGTGGTACTCATATAGTCAGTATTTTTTAGACGTACAGGAGAAAATAGCAGCCCTGGGCATTTTTTCACACATGAGAAAAGCAGAATTAAGATTTAGTTGTTGTGCTAAAGACTTTAGCTCTAGCTCCAATACTCACAATCACATTTGTGGAAGTATTACTGCAGTAAGCAGATGTCATATTTCCATATGCCCTGAGTCAGGTAAAGAGCAGAGCATGCTCCCCAGAGGCAGTTACTGCATTGCCAGAATAAATATACATCAGCCGTCTGTCACAAAATGCTGCTGGGGCTTTGAAATTCACTGGCTCTGCTGTAGGTATCTTTCTTGCATTCAGGGCTCGTTACTGCTGTCCTCCCACTCAGTCCGTGATGGCGCAGCTGTACACTGGCCTGAGAGGTGGGAAACATATCCGTCCTCCCCTTCACCACCATTCACATGCTCGCTCCCTTTATATCAGGCGAGTACTCAAAATGAATCACATTTCTGCCATTTCTCTTCAGCTGTGCGCTCCGAGTGAGCAGAAGTCTGTGTGTCAAAAATTAATACTGATAAATGTCATGTTATCTGTCCCTATAAGCAAAGCTATGGCAGTACACATGGGATTGCAGTCATGGGGGAGCCTTGCCAAGCCATGTGGACTTAGCCACCTCCTGCAAGCTGCTGCTTAAAAAACTCCTGGTGATAAAGCGGAGCAATAGCCAAAGACTTTTTCTGTGTCAGCTTTAAATTGATCCAAGAAATGATATCCAAATGGGCTCTTATTCAAGTGGCTTTCCATTTGCACACCATGACCAAACAACATAGTTCTGAGTGACACACAGCACAAAGTACTGGCATTTACAAGAATAATTGCCATGATGGCTACTTAAATTCATTTTGACAAACTGCCCTGTCAACAGAAGCGCATGCAGGTAACTGTGGGTTATGCACGTCACTCGGAAGCTGGCTAAGCAGAATATACTGGAAAATTAAAAGTTTAATTAATAAAACTGCTTCTCTTAATAGAAATCACCACACACAACTGAATGACTTTGTGGAGGAGGTTAAGTAGAAGAATAAATACTAACTTTTAATACTACTTATGAAGACAGCCCAGACTCAACAGAAAAAATGCTATAGAACAAATTATAAATTAACTAAGCTAGCTAAGCAGAGTTTTATCAGCCGTTGCCATGTCAAGCCCTAAGCAGTGTTGAAATCTAGTGTGCTATCCAACTTCCTCTGTGCCCAGTGCTTACAGGGTTCTTACTTCAGATAGCAATGCCCTAATTGCAGGACAGGACTCCACTTTCCGCAGTGAGGTACAAACAAGGTCTTCCCTAAGTTAAAGAATGTGTTACAATGTGTTATAGCCCTCATGATGAAGGATCATTCTCTAACTTAAAGCAATGCACCCACAGACTTGGCTCTGGGAGTCCCTGATTCAATCTCCCGTGCATTAGCCAAGATGGCAGCTGCCACACTAACACTAATGAGCCTGGTTAATATTAACTCAGTAAATTCAAATTTTTTCAATATATTAGATAATTTTGTGCTAATCCAGGACATTTATACCCATTTAATATCAGCTGACATAACATAATTCCTCATTTAACGCTAATTGAAAACTACTAGTTTCTTATTCCAAAGAGCATTTGCTGCCACTTATAACTTATGGTTCTTTATAGAGCTATTATTCAAGTAATATCATCATTAAATATTATATCTTCTGTGTAGTTACAGAGCCTTTATGCACAAGCATGTGAATGGTGATATGAGCAGAATGAGCAGACTCAAGGAATTTCTCTTTACTAGTGTTTGTTTTAGTAATTTTTCTTCATATTTTCATTACATTTTTGTAAAATTTCTCATTGAAAGAAATAAAAAAGTAGAAGAAACAACTATTCATTTAAACTTATCTCTTATCTTTTTACTAAAAAAAAAATCAATGTTTTGTTCAGCTTGCCTTCAGATTTGGTTTCTTCAGATGCTGCAGAAGAAAGTGCACATTACTGCTGCCGTGCCATTTCCTCTTATTCTAATGCAAAAGCCAAAACCCCTCCCTGGATACAAATGAATGTCAATTCTTATAGATTCAAGAAACGGCCAAGAGGTAAAAGGAAACACGGTCATCACTTCTGGTACGTTGAAGCCCTTAGGGCTGAACATGTCGTTTGACTGTTCTTACCTGTCTGGGGTCCTATCCAACAGTTTCCACGATGCTCCTGTCTTCCAGTCATATCCGAGATTGTGTGGAACACTACAGAAAATTATTGATGAAAGGTTCTGTACAACAGAGTATATCTATGACCACGTGCCTTATTCAGGAAACATTCATACTGTTCTCAGTCTTTCCTAAGAGCGCCCTTCCTGCAAGACTTTGTCTAAGGACAACCCTAATGGGTCTGGAATCTAAGAAACTAGGAAACCGAAATAGGAAACAACCAAGGACCATTACAGAATTCATTTGTAACTTGCAGAATCACATAACTGAGGTCAGAAGGGACCTAAGGAGCTCCACCAGCCTGATCATCCACTTGAAGCAGAGCAAACTTTGACATTAGATCAAGTTGCTCAGAAGGCTTAGCCTGAGCAACTGACTGAGAGTGCTCCCAAGACAGTGTAAGGAATGGAGGTGCAATCTGACCGTATGATGTTGAGCCCCCAGAATAGAGGAGTATTTACAAAAGATACGGCATAATGACAGGCAGGCCTCCAAGGTTTTGGTGGCTGATCTTAGAAAGACTTAACATTCTGGTGACCATTGTAACCTTTTGGAAATACTGACATGAATAATCAGTGAAAGAACTGCGTCTCTGCGCTGATTAATGTCACTCTGGTCTCGCACGCATTCAGTCTCACTGCCTGCTCTTCAACTGAGAGTCAATTTCTGGCAAGCACTTCTGGCTGGGGCATGAGTCATAAGAACAGAAAATATTTCAAAATCTCTGTGATACAGATTCATTTGAGAATATAGGCAAGGGCTCCATACTATTCTTTACACCATCTAACACACGTCAGCCAGGGCTGTTCTTCATACAGAATAGCAGAGATTGAAGCTTTGCCTATGCCACTACCTTGAAAATATTCTCTTGTGTGTTTGCAATGCAAAAATTTAAGAATCTCTTTATCTGAATAAAGAGCTTACTTTATAGTTACAACTATTTGGCCTACAGTCTTCTGGATTCTTATGAAGCTTTGTCAGTCACAGGAGAACAGCTCAGCTAGAATCAGGATGTATGTGAAATGATTAAGTACAAGTCTCCAGTGGCTCGTCTGAAAGGGAAGTTGATGGCTGCTTATTTTCTAGAATTCATAACATGTATTAAGATGGAAGCATAGAATGGTTACAGGTGTAGGCACAAGGGAGTCCGAGGAACACGTAGCAATATAGGTAATCAAACCAAAATTACACTATAAAGAGAGGAAACAGTAAGCCCTTAAGTTATATTTGGAAAGAATGCTTTTTCTGTGGAATTGGTTCAAGAATTCCCAATCCTCTGGGGAGGACTGGGGAAGTCTGGGAAGATCTTCACCCAAACCTAAACTTCCCAGCTAGGAGAAATTAACTCTTTTACTTCTTAGGGAACACAGTAGAAGCTCTCCTCTTTTGCTTTTCAGCATCCATCCTCCTTTAAAGACTCTTAGCTTTGCTATCCTCTAAGTTCCCACAGTATCCATTAAAAAACCTCTTTATCTCTTACCCTAGGGAACTAAAGCCTCTTTTGCATCATTTCAAGCCTCCATCCATTCTGCTATCCAGACACTGGGAATGTTGTGTCAGTTCCTTCCCATTCTCAAACTAGTAAAGGCTGCTTTGACTTCTGAGCCTTGGAGAAGAATTAGGATCTTGAAGCAGCAGGGACAGAAATTTTCATAGAGCTGGGTGGTGGGAATTCCCCATTCCAACCCTTTCTTTCAGCTACCAGAAACATGTTGCTTTACATATTACCTCTTCTACTGACTTCCAAGTAAATCTTGAAGAAAGTCTTCAGTTTCCAAATATGAAACACCACAGATAGATAGAGGACAAAGACTGCAAGACTGCATGCATGAAAGCATGTGCACCACTGTATGTATATCTATAAACATACAAACACAATCGCATCCATGTGAGAAAGCACTGGAGAGGAAGGTGGCCTTGAGCGAACTGCTGTAACTCCGCCGGATGACAGACTGCGAGCAACAGCTGGGAGAAGCTCAACATAAAAAAATAAGCACTTCTGTATGGGAAGAAATATTTTTTTTCAGTCTGCTTGGATATAAGCCCTGCAACACAAGCTAGAAAAATAAAGCAAAAGAATCATAAAACAGGATTTTATTGAGAGAGATGGTGTGGGCCTCTGCTGTTTACAGTGAAATACTTAGAGTCATCTTTTATCTCCAGGGATTTGAACTCTCCAAATCATTTATCGGATGAGATGAGAAAGGAAATCTCAGTCTGTAAGAGAGGCAAGGCGCTGATTCTAAAAGATCCTTTATATCTTATGCATGTTCCATTGTTTCTTCATTCAAGTGACCCTTCAATTTATGTCACTATTTCATATTATTATGTTATAATACCTATCTTAGCGTGCTCTCTCTCCCCTTCCCTCTCTTTTTAGTGCAGAGGGTTTTCCTTTACCTAATTTTACTAATAAGATGGTTCATTTACTTGTTTATTCACTACAGTTTATCCTTATCCATATTGTGGAAGCATATGGTGGGATATGTAAAGTAAGAAAAGGTAGCAATAGAGAAATACTTTCCCTAATTTGGGCTAGTCAGTCTCTTAAAGTCTTCTCTTAACACATCTTAATATTCATCTTGATCACCACTGTAGTTCTTCTCTTCATTAATAATGTTAACAATGGTAACAAAAGGTGTTGGTTTTCCTTCCACATCCATTTATCCACACGACAGAATCTGAACAATTGTGGAGTTACAAATGCTCTGCTTTGCTCTGCTTTGTGGTTCAACCACACCTTGGAAATTCAGTACTCTCAATTTTTTTCTGATGAGACAAACAGCCAGTATGCTATTTGGCTTTCGTCTACTAAAATCCTGAGCTGAGTAGAAATAAAACAAGAATAGAAACAAATTCCCATTCAGCTGTTAAAACTTTCAGTGTAGGTTATTCATATTAGCTCTTTGAAAAAAATGGACAAATGAAAAACAATCGCAACTTTCAAATTAATAAGGTGCCAGCAACTGGAAATCCAGCACTGAAGCTTTGATCAAATTTTTAATCAAATACTCTCCCATGTACATGCTGCAATTCATATTGTGTTCTTTATCTTAAAGCCAGTCTATAATAACACTCAACCTATAACAACCCACCACATAATAACACGTTTTTTTTCAACATAACCACTTGGGTTTTTGCTAAAACAACTGCCATCATTGAGTGGTTGTCAGGTGACATATGGTACAAATAAGATGCAAATAGTATTTTGCAAACTATTATGCTTAAAAAAAAGTCTGTTTTCGATGAGCTAATACGTGAGACAGTCTGTCAACAACTTAGGACAAAGCAATTCATACAAATACTAAGAGAAGTATCTTGTGTAAAATCTCTTGCACTAAGGATTGTCTTAAAATATTAATTGTATCTCCCCTAAGGTTTAAGAGTTCAAAAATTCTTGGTGGCTTGTGTTTGAATGAATGAGATACTCTTCTATCATGTATGGAAAAATTATTGGTAAACCTTTCAAAATAGCTCAGTGGGACCCTCACTGGGTTACCCTGGGCTCAAGTCTCTAGTGTCACATCTCCACTGACTAGCCTAAGTTTTAAGACATTTTTCTCAGCTTCATCCTGCACTGCAGATACCTTCCGCATGTTGAAGTTCAATGTTTCTGTGAAAAGTTTTGATTTTGATGATAAACATTTTTCTCCAAAAAAAAGCCAAAACCAAAAAAAGGTGAAAAATTCTTGTCTAACTCTACTTTACATTAATCCTTCAGCAGTGAGTCACGTAATAAAGATTTATTTCAGTAAAACTATCGCTGTTGCTATAATATTGTGATAATTTATTTCTTTGAATATCTTTATATAGGAATAATGGACCTTCAGAGACAAAAGACAATTTTTGTACCCTGATTCCTCTTTGAATGGATTAAATAATATCAGGAACTTTACCGAACAGTATTCTGCATATTTGATACACTTCACAGTGCACGCTTAAGAACATCCAGGTATTTCTCTTTCGACTGAGATGTCTACTGGTTGTACAAACTATTGAGTAGAGTTTTACAGGCTTTAGGTTTGGAAGGAAACTTAATTCCTTTAGATTCACTGCTTATTTTCTGTTATTTAATTCAAGTTTACAGCAAACGTAAGTTTTAACCAAGTGGCTCTTTGCCAAGAAAACATTGACTAAGACTATGTGAGACATGGTCCATTGCATATTTCTCTTGCTTAAAACGAGGTTATTACAACATGTTAGTAGCAGTGTTCAAGCAAAAAAAAAAAACCAAGGCAACT
The DNA here is from genome assembly GCF_040807025.1 of Struthio camelus. NCBI lineage: Eukaryota > Metazoa > Chordata > Aves > Struthioniformes > Struthionidae > Struthio > Struthio camelus. The sequence continues at coordinate 73,006,854 of NC_090942.1, read as the reverse complement.
CCTCAGACAGTTCTTTCTTTCCTCTCTCAGCTTATTTTTAATTTGGTCCTGTTCCAAATGACAACATTATGATTAGAGAGTAATATTCCATTATGTATGAGTGAGCATTCAGAAAGCAATTAATGTTTAAGAAAACATTTTCAAACACCGAGGATTTTATGAATTTAATCCTGAAATACTTAGCATCTGAAAAGAAACTAAAAATACTGAACTGCTATGCACTGTTGACCTGGCAGGACCTTTTGCCAATCATTCTCCTCTCCCACCTGGAAATATTTCCTTTTGTTATAGTTTTTCAAGTTTTTATTTTAAAAACTATTAATGATCACACTTGATTTTACATTTGTGGCTTCTTTTCTCAGAAAAATTCCTATCAGTCAGAAGTGATTTTATGCCAGATCATGTGTTGATAGAACATTTTCAACAAAGTCTAATTCTGGAGTCTCCTTTTTCTAATATTTCACTCATTTAGACAAAAGTCCAAGACTCTACTTTCATCCTGATGAAGAAGAATGAGTAAACCTAGAAATGTTAACCACAGCAATGTACAGCTGACAGCAGTACTGAGATGACCAATAACTCATTACACTGAATATCCTGTATCCACTTGAATTCTCTGTTTATTCATACTTTTCCCTCAAGATGTCCCCAAAAATGTTCATAAATAGGAATGATTTACAACTCAAACCTGTCAGAATAAGGCTATGGTCAAAGGCATGGATAACTACAAACAAGTTTTCCCAGCACATCAAATCAAGAAACTCAGAATCTGCACTGCATTTATACAAGTCTTGCAGGGAGAACTTTGTGAAATATAGTCAGAGAAAACTGGGCTGAAAATAATTCTCTAGGATAAACTCAAGACAAACTTTACCAACAACAGGTTCAAATCGCTAGAAGTAAAACACAACAAATTACTGAGCTGGTAAGAGCAAAAAAGCTGTATCACAGAGCAAGCCTTACATAAAATAATGCAAATCTGAAACATCTGCAGATGCATTTTGCATTAAATAATTGCCATTTATAGAAAAAAAAAATCTTCATCCTTCAACAAAGGAGATCATAACAGAAGTTTCTAAATATTCACAAAAGACAAAAAGTGAAAGTGCAACATAAAATGAGAATAAAATAAACTTTTAATGTATTATATATGACAAATTTAAAATAAGGTATCCTCTCATAATATTTCACCCCAGCAATCAGATTTTGTTTTGCAGCATCATGATCTTGCAGTAGAGAAGCAGCCCACAAGAGAATCTCTCTCAACTGTAGGGTGCAACACTTAGCCAGTGAAGCACAGCAGCAGCTGTGAATCTCAAGAAACTCTCCGTGCTTTTAGCTCTCCTACTTTGGATTTCACTCTCCTCAGCCATTATGGCCTGAATTGCAAATTTTGCATCACCTTTGCCTTTCAGCTACTTTTATTATTCTGACTTGACATTTCAGATTATTAAAGTTGTGAATGATCTTCATATGTTGGTCTAGCTCAATGAAAACGTAAAGCAAATTTCAGTGCAGACACATAGCTTCATGGACTATGTTCTGTTATCTCTTTCCAGCAATGTCTTTTACAGTCTAAAAACCAAAACAACTCCTCCGCATCAATCAAATTCACCTCTGAAAATTATCCATTTGAAGTGACAGAACTAGATGAATGTTTTGTCAAAAGGTTTCCTGATTTACAACTACTCTGATTTACATCTTGAACGTTCCTCTGGGACAGGTGCAGATTACATGACATATTCCTCAGGAAAGATTTTGGCTTTCCATTTGTTTTTGAAGGAAGCAACAGTAAAATATTTTTAATGGAAAAAAGATGAAATGTGCGGATTAAAGCCTAGTGTGCTAGTTGCCCAGAACCTTGCTCTAAATCTCTCCCTCAGCAATGCCAGCTCCACTTCCTTGGTTAAAAGCTCTACTATCGCACATGCAAAGGGATGTTCATGTTTCTCTTGTGCCAGAACAGCTGGAGAATGGAAGCTTTCAAAACTGTTCTGCATAATAAGCAAGTATTATCAAGTCCATCAAATCAGAGAGACAGGTACAGACCACCAAAATGTCACGTTTAATCCTTTCCACACAGGATACCCAAAAGACAACACCCATATTTCACATTCAGTTAAATTATTAGAGGGGTTATGATATATATGCTTTGAACCTACTAAGGAGTTTTTCAGGAAAATGGAAGAACTATCAGCCTCAGTATTTTTAAGTGTAAAAGAAGCCGAAATGAAAATAAAATAAATCTGACAAGCAGTGTTTTGAAAAACAATATACTGAAAACGTTTTCCTTAATACTGCTTTATAAATTAAAGAGCTGCAAAAAGAACTAAAGCCAGTTGTTCACCTTTCAGAAATCTTTTACATTTTTAGATTAACCTTTCAATCCTGTTCACTTATACATATACATACTGATATGTGTTTTCATTACACTAGCACACTGATAACTTTGGCACTTTCAGACTTTTTTATGTTTCACTGGGCAAGGTTAATCCACCTCAGATATGATTTTTGGCATGGAATTTCCTCTATTCCAAAGCAGGGGGGCACAACTGTCTCTACACTGAAAAACTAATTTAGCTGTAGCGGAATACTTGGCTGTGCAAATACAATCAATGAAACAAATGACCATGCTTTACTCCCTTCTCATTTTGAGATACGATCAGCAAGGTGCCTTGCCTCTTCCTTTTCACACCTTCACTCAGTTTGGAAAAAACCCACAGCACTGCCTAGAATTCTAAATATGTTATAGTCCATGTACAGCATAGCAATCTAATGAGCCTGAAGATCAGTGTTATTTGCCCTCAGATGGGTCATACGAGCATGCAAGTGTGAAAACAGAAAGGAGTAGTGGTGAAGGAGAAGCGTGCCAAAACTGGTGCAGTTTTGCCCACACTGTCTTGTGGGGTGAACTACTCCAAAACTGTGCCCAAGTGCTGTCTTGGAGAAAGCAGCCCAAAACAGTGCCAAATAAGAAGGCAGTAGTTTTTAAGTGTGGCTGACCAGAGGTCTAGCCCTTAGTCTTGCTCCTCAGACCAATTTTATCGAGCAGTAATGACAGATCCAGAGCATCCAGGTAACATTATTTTATCAATTCGAGCTACAGTCGCAGCCAGTTCACTCCTCCCTTTCTTTAGGGCTGGAAGAAAGTAAGCCCAAAATAGTAATTTTTGTTAAAAACAAAAATGTGTTTACTTAAATGTACTACTTGCCCACTCAACCACTGACGTAGAAAGGTCAAAAACAACAGCTAAACAGTCATGTTTCTTCTTTGTACTTCTTCACAACAAAATCTCTTTGTTTCATTTGACACATCTTTTTCTAAAACTGAGTCTGAGGAAATGGAAAATCTGTATATTAGGAAACAATACAATCATTTCTTTGTTTTCCTAGGCAATACTCCAATTCCCACATGGCTAATAATGAGAACTTTGCACAACTGGACCATTGTCTCACAAAAGTAATGGCCTAATGGTGTTATTTACTATTATATAGATAAGTAAGGAGAGAAAAATAGCTCCAAATTATTGGCATTTCAAAAGTAGGAATTATGAGTTCAGTATTAAAATTCCTAGATGTTAATCTGCTCTACAGTTTAGGTTGTCCACAATCTAAAACACAATGATGATCACATCAAGTACTCCTAATTCAGATGACAGTTATTATCACTTAGATGAATGATACATTACTACAGCGGGTTGTAAAACTGAGCAACTCTAAACTTGAACTCAAATCCTAATCCACAGTAGCTAAACAACTGATCACACACACACGTTGGGATTGATTACTCACAAGTTTAAAGTTAGTTACATATATGATTAGGTGTTCTTCTGATTCTGGTCAGTAGGAAGGACCAAATTAATGCAAAACTAAACCCATGCCTTTTGAATTTACTTCTGATATAATTTTAATGGTTTGGGCTTCTCAGCCTGCTCTACATAACTATTAATGGACTTCCTAAAAAGCTATCAGAGTTGACAACCTCTGACTGTGTGTGAAAGAGACACAGGAGTGTGGGAGGAGAAAGAGTTGGAAGATGGCAGCTTGTCCAGAGTTCAGATAATTAAGAGTGTTGGACAGCCAAGACTCTGCTTGGTTTATTCCTTTTTTGAACACTTCAAGTAAAACATGGCTAATGTAGATCAGTTTTCACAGAGAAAAATACATTTTCTTTGGCAAAACATGAAACAATAACCTATTATTCCAAAGTTGGAGTGCTGAATGAAACGAAGTGGTAATGATTTTTGGAAAACAAAGTATCAAGGACCATATCTCCTGATGGTAGAAAATTTAATAGGGTCTTTTTAAACCACCAGTGGATTTAGTGTCATTAGGCTCTTTTATACAGTACTTATGTTCTTTTTTATTTATTGCAGGAGTCCTTTTTATATAGAAGAAGAAATTAAAAAAAAAATATGATGTTCTAGCCTTGAAATCAATAGTCTAATTCACATTGCTTTCAGTGTGCTGGAATTCAACAAGAGTTTCTTTTTAGCTCACGGTCTTGCTTATCTACAAGGTGTGTACAGACTAAATGGAGAACTACTTCCTCTTCTTATGGTTCTCAGTCAGAATGTAGTTGAGAATAAATCTCTTCGAGAACTTAGAAGACTAGTTACAAAAGGACATTATGCCTCCAGCAGTTTTTCTTTGTCTTTTCTTGAGCTAAGTATGCTAGATTCTCAGGCGCTACTAAAATTTACAAACACTCTACTGTTTCACTACAGTGAAACCTGTTCTTTCCATCACCTTCAAGCAGCTGCCACAAATCTTAGAGGACACTACCTTTCTCCCCACTATTCAATCCACCTGTGGAAGGCAACTGTCTGCGGAACATCCTCATGGCCACATGGTGCCTCAGCCAGCTGTTTCCATTGTGTGCTGCAGCTGCCACCTGAGAAAGTAGCTAAAAACAAAAATGCTCCAAGCAAGCTGGAAACTGATGGGCAGGTTGCTAGCCAGAAGGGTGGCTTAAAACTGGAGCACAAAAGCTGAGAAAAAGAGTGCATGAAACACAATAGCAAGAACGTAAATGAAGACTCTCGGCAGACAGGAGGGCCCAAAGGGGCTCATCAGATTTCTTTCCCCTTGAGCGACTCAGTCCATTGCTAGAACCAGATTAATACCTTCTCCTCTCAACATACTCCAGGAGAGAAGAAATCTTGCTCCAGCCCTCTCCCCTGCTAGGAATGAAGATTGGTAAAGACTCGAATGAGAGACTTCTAGAAGATAGTGTGGCAGTGAAAATGTTCCCCAGGACTCACATACGTGAGGGACTTATCTTGAAGTAAGACTAAAACGGGATTTAAGTGGTACATGGGGCCTGTACTGGCACCGTACATATAAGCAACTTTTAGTCTCCATGAAGGAGAATGCATTCAAATGAAATAGTGAGGGCCTGAAACACTGAGGTATGCAGATAGCCCAAATCCCTCAAGAACTGAGAGGGGAGATAACTCACTCATGATAAGAAACAAAATCAGGTAGTAAAATTAAATTACCTGTTCGCCCTAAATAGTCACTTTAATGGGACAAATCCACAGATGACATAAGCACAGAACAGGCTGGCTTTCATTGAAAGTATCCAGATTTACAACAGCTGAAGATATGACCCAATAATCTTAAAATGAATATTCCATCTATTCTGTCCACCTTTGCCAATTACTGTTCCATATTTTTTTAAATACAGTCTTCAGAAAAACTTATCATTGCTTTATGGAAAGGAGTTCAACAATTTACTCCGCAACATTAATATTAAGAAGGTGGTGAGCTGGTACATCATTACTGGCTAACTGCTTATCTCTGGCGGGCAGAGAAATTGTGTCAATTTTAAATAACTGAACAATTATTAAAAAATTATGTTTGTCATTAATCTAAGTTAGCAGTGTTGCCAGTCACCACCGGTTATGGTAACTAGTTTCCAGATTTACGACAGAGTTGTACAATATACCAGTTAAAATCAACACACTTCTCTACGGTTGTGAAAGTGCATCACTAGATTCATGAATTATATTAGGCTTCCTTTGTAAATTTCTATTTTGGGAAGATACACTGTGTGCAATGTTAGATTATTTAATAGTGCAATGTTAATGTCATTTATTACAATTAAAAATAGATCTGATCTTGTTTTTAATGTTTATCTTTACTAGTCCTTGCTTCTAAGACTGTGTTTGACTGCTAATTTGGTAATCATCTCAAGGAACTGGAATGAAACACTTTAGAAAATAAAATGCCTAACCTAATCGCATTTCTTAAAAGAAATTTCTTAAAAGAAATTATGCATGGGTGTGCATGAATGTGCATGCACACACGTGCTGCCCAAATTATTAAATCACTGAGCTTCCTTTTAAAATCTCTTTAGAGCTAAGTGAAAGAAAACCTCTGTTTTCCATTGCTTTTATATGGACTATAATTTAATTTGCAAAGTAGAGGAAAGCCTTTATTAATAAAAAGCATGAAATTACTGTTACATTTTCCAAATAAAATCTATTACCTGAAAAACTGCCTTTTAAAATGCTTTTAAAATTCTAAGTTATGTAAATTGAAATGTTAGGTGGAAACATTTTACTACTGGTGAATGTTGTGGAGCAGAGTAGCAAAAGAAGAATGTGTAGTGTGATGAATAGAAAAGGCAAGTTTTCAAAAAGTGGGTGCCATATTTAAGTTCTTCAGTTCACGTCGTAACATTTAAACAAGAATCCTAATTAAAAGAGGTACACCAGCTCCTTCCCTTAAATTGAGTGGGGCTCAACTACTTTGGGCAGCTAAACTTATATTAAGCATCATAGGTGAGTTAGGCTTTCCAAAAATTACCAATTTTTGAAATTGATAGCCGTCAGCCAGCAAGCGTATGTCATGTGAAGTATTTTCGCACCTAAAACTAATGACTGCTTAGTTTACTTTGGGTGTAAGCAGTGACACCACTTGTACTTTCAAGAATGAAAATTACAGAGGTGGCTACTATTATTTCTATCTACTGTGTCTGCTGATCTTTCCACGCTCTTCCAGGTTTTGACCTGGTCATTAGGTGAATTTGTTCTCCAAAATCAGTAATCTGCTGCTATTGTTGACAGCTTGATCCACGAATGCATCTACTAAACAAGCAAACACAGTACATGAACACTGGTCATGTTGATTCTCGTCCAGAATTGGCACTCTAGATATGCTTGTTAATAATTTCCAGACCCAAAGAGCTTCCAATTAAATAAAGAGCAAGAAAGTATTATTTTTCAGATAAGGAACTGAAAATCTGAAAAACATTATTCTAAGTAAACATTAAGCCTGAGGCAATGCGCGAAAGAGAATCCAAATATCCATAACACAGTCTGCCACCACAGCGTTCCTCTTTCCATGTATTATCTGCTTGTTCTGGCTAACAAGGCCCTGGCAGCAAGACTCATAAGCTTACCAAGCTAACAGGGGAAGTTAGCAGATTCTAAGGCTTAGTGGGCAATGTACTCTGCAGTTAAATTATCTATATCTTGACTTGGATAACCCTAAAATTTGAGTAATATACATTTTTCACATCAGCCAGCTGTGTGCAGGAAGCTAAATAATCTGTATGACCTTAGACGCCTCCTAATTCCTTTCAGTAGGTAAACGAAGCTGAAACCCATCCAGCACAGCGTGCTTCTGGGACAGTATCAGACTTTGGAGGGTATCACAGATGAAAATTCCTGTCTATGTTCAGTGCACTTCTCACCCCTATGCCATTCACTCAGGTACAATTTGGCAGCAGCTGTATCTAGCCCACTCTTTTTAGGTAGGTGTCTGTTTTTAACATCCTTGCGAATAAACGAGGAATTGCCACAGAAAAGCTCAGTGTAGCCACAGAAAAGCTCAGTGTAGCGCACTGATTCTCTGATTTCTCTGACTGTTGCAAGCACCAGATGTTTTCTAATGCCTTCAGGAGTGGGCATCCTGTCTCCTAGATTTCTCATAATATGACCCCTAAAGAAAATTACATCCATGTCTCTCTTGTGGGTCAGCAAGATAGCCCTGAAAACAAAAATGATTACAAAAAAACTACGTTTCTAAATTGTAAGAAAATGTATATTTATGAAAAGTAAATCTCTTCAAATATGTACTAAAATAGATGAATGTATACACATACACACAAATACATGCTAACTTCAAGACTTAATCAAATGATCTCCCTCTGGGAAAATACAGTCCACATCTCAGGTAGAAGATACCTTTACTCTTGTTTATTTAGGGATAAATAGCAAATCCCTATTTATACAATTTACAAGTATTATTTATGGCAAGTGCCCACAATCTTGTACAACTTTAGGATATGTGCAGGTAAAAAGAAGTTTAGCAAGATTTTCCATCTGCAAGACGATAATCACAATATTTAATATATACTCAGTAGCTGATGATATCTCCAATTACTAGTGTACACAGGGAGAAAAAGTGCTTAAAAACCAGTCCATGGTCAGATGATACGAACTGGGTTGCTACCAGTTCAAAATCAGAAAATACAATGAATATTCAGAAATATTCTATTAGATATGGGTATGTATAGTTTTTGGCATTATATTTTGCCACATTAAATTATACTGTCCCAGATAAGGAGGGGAAACTTTATTTTTGAATAAGCTGTTACTCAGGGTGGAATATCTGCTGTATATTACCCAACAGTACATTATCAGACTGCTTGAGCAGAATTTGGCAAAAAAAGTGAGGGGGAGGGATCTACACATGTCTGCGTTGCAAAGTAAAGAGGAATAAGTCTACAGATATCTAGCAGGTTTTCTCGCGACTTCACAGGAGCTAAGAAAAGACAGGCAGACTGATGATGTTCCCACTGTTCATTCACTCTAGAAATCACTTCTAATTGTACAGGAAAACTATCAACTCACTGGGCACGTTTAAGGACTCTAGACTAGGCATTTTATATCTAGTATTACTAGGTTAATGATAAGATGGTGGAAGTCTCGGTTATGCTTCTGGCACTGTCAGAAAACTGGCTGGCTAAAAGTGATTCCTCTGTATTTGACAGGTATGCTCATTATGCGTATTATTATTATCCTGCTCATTTCAGTGAAACAAACATCTTCATAACTCTATTTTATTCCCACTAATACTTACAGAGATCATGCAGGTACGAAAGTATGATCTATGCTCTTTCCTACCTCACGCTTCATCAGAAAATGGTTACATTTCAAGCTGTTGTCTTTGCTTTGCAGGGAGGAAAGCTTTTGCTTTCATGGATCTGAACTAGTTGAACTGTAAATGACAGCTCAGTTCATTCATCATTACTAAACACGCGAAAAATCCCAGCTTGATTTTCAGATCACAGGGTAGTACAGAAGACAGAAGGCCACGTTCTTATGCAGAGAGCCTTGAAATAACAGCATAGTGAATAGAATAATCACTGCAGGCAATGATATAGTTATAGAGGTCCTTCTATTGCACAGATAGACAGCGGATGGCAGTTACCATCAGAACAGAGCTGTTACATCTCCATAATCACTAAAAGGAAGTGTTAGGCAATCTACTGACTCAAATCAGACTGACATGCCAAGGGGTAAGAGGTTCCCTCATGTGTGTCCCTCATGACACACATGAGAAATCTGACATCTTCAGAAGAGGTCAGAGAAATCACAAGAGCAGGATCCTTTATAAGCAAGCCAATGCTACCTGGAAATCTTATTTTGCAGAATTTAAGGAATCAAATTTTGGTTCTAGCTCAAATCAGAAAATGCAGAAAAGTACAAATGGTATCATATCAATAAGACTTGAACACTTCTTTTCCTCAGGCAGGATGGGGGCAGAGGTAAATAGTTTTTTAAGCCAATTTACCCACACCCAGTACTGAAAAGATAACAAAGAGGGTCTAAAAAATAGCCTTCTTGTTGGTTTAAAACAAACAGAGAGTTTGTCACTGAAAAAGTCATGGATAAAGTTCACTGCAACAGAAAATGGCTATAGTAATAATAGCAAATATTCTTACCAGTAAAGTTGATGGGCTACTTGGATGCTCTGAAGAGAGCGATTCAGCAAGAGTTTCACTAGAGGGCTTTCAAGGCTCCATTCAAACTTGAGCACCTTAACAGATAAATTAATAACAAGAATCACTGACATGCTGGTTTTGCTGTTTTTCCTTTATAACAAAATTAATCAGAAAGGACATCATCTTTATAGCTCAAATGAAGTAATCCAACATACGGAAAATGCCCTGAAAATGCAATAAGCAAAGAAATTTCAGGACATAAGCATTTGTCACCATCTTTAAGAAAGGCAGGGATCCTCAGGATTCTGGCTATGATAACATATATGCAAATATGCAGTCCTCCACCCTTTTCCCCTTGAAAACTAAAAATACTATATTCAATTTTTTACCTAATTACCTAGTTCAAAAAATAAACTCCATCTGAAAACTTATTTGTGAACCAGAGGCTGCAAAAAGACAAAGGCCCTATAAGCTTCCTACAGTGCTGCATGCTGTAAAGGTGTGAGAGAGTCACTACTTCACAGTAATGGATTACATAGATATGTGTATACACACAAATATATAAATACTTATGTATACCTGTGTATATATAAATATATGTGTTTGCCTGTGTGCAAATGTATAAAATCACAGGAGAATCTGAGGAGCTCTGACATGCAGAACTGTAAGCAACGCGTGCATGCAGTGTTACACAGTAAGGACATAAAGCTTTGAAGGTGGCTTATTCCTCTTTAACTACAAAACAGAATCTATCCAACCACAAAGTAATTGCTTTCAAAGCAGCTGGGCCTATAACGTGTAAAACATTCATTTCCAGTGAAAAGCAATGTACATCTTTAAAGAGACTATTCTACACCTAAATTGCCCTAGTTACTATGAACTGACAATGATTTTCCCTATAACGGTGGTATCTGTACTTCAATATTGTATACAGCCATCAGGAAAACTGATTCATTGTAACACCCTTTGCTTCTTTGACTGCAATGAAACCCTGCCACCACTAGCCCCTGGTCTGACGGTCCCAGCAGCATTTCTCTTGTTCAGATGCCTTTTTTTTTTTCTTTTTTTCTGAGGAAAGGCCTTCTTGCAGTATACAGAAAAAATCACTCAGCATGCCAAAAGAAAACTGCAGTCTCTAGAACAATCTATTGCACAGCCCTGTTGTTAATTCAATCACTGCATCAGCTGATCAGTCTTTTTTATTTATTCCTCTCATAATATATCAATCAAATGAAAAGAATCAGAAGTGTTTAATGAAGTTATTGATCTGGACAGAAGACTTTCTTGGATATCAATTTCTTCCTTACCTGAACCAGCTGTGGGAGGTATTCTAACAATTCATCATTTGACAGATTTTCTATTTGTTGGACTGCTGTTCTGCGAATATCTTGATCTGGAAAACTAGAGCAAAACAAATAGATATCATTAAGAGCTACTGAGCCACTGCTGATGCACTGCCACTCTCCAGAGCTCTCACTGATATAAAATGTAGAAAAATAAGTTTACTCTCAGAATGGAATAGAAAAAAATCAATTCATTTGCTTTACTGTAACAAGAGTCAAGAAACACACAGCAGATAACTTAATTGGATGGACTGTTACAATTCCCTACAAGGAAAAATAACCACAACACTGATCTTCAGATACCTTTATTAACCTGTGCCATCATATATTGTAATTTTCTTTATTTATATTGAAATACGAAGTAAATTATGGACTTTCCCTTGTTGTTCTTATTTATCTGAAACGGGGAATTTCTGTGCAATGGGAACTTTTAACAGTCACTTGAAGACTATTTTTGTTCTGAACTCCAACACAAAAACTTGAAATTTCCCACAGAAAGGGTTTGTTTCAGATAATTTACTCCAGCGTTAACTCTTCTGGTTCATATTGAAACACAATAAAATATTTTTAAACAGGAGTAAATTTGAAATGGAAAATATGTTCTCTTTTTAAAAATTTGCCTAAAACAAAATTTTGTAAAATATTGACATATTTGTACAAAAAGGTTCCAAGTCAGTGAAACAGCCCTTTCTGATGTGAAAATGTTCAATGAATATTCAGGATAAACTCCATTCTGAACAAATACTGACTGAAATCACCGTGGACGTGGGCCAACTACAGACTTCACCGTGGAGCTCTAGAAGTAATAATGATAAAGAGGAAAAGATGGTGTAGCAGCAATGATAAAACAGGGAAAAGAGGCTGGATAATGCAGGTGGTCACAATATTTTTCTTCAAAAAGAAAAAGAAGGCAATCCAAGTGTAACTTGGCTGTCCGATCAAAACTGACTCTTAAAAGAACTTTTTCTCTCTTTTCAGAAGACAAAATAAAGGTTAAAGTGTTTCTCAACTTTTGAAAGCTGACAATAGTCTTTTAAGGATTTCTTTTGAAAAAAAATGCAACATAAAACTGACTTCTACTTTTGATGTGCTGTAGACATGAAATTAATAATGACACTCGCAGAACCTCACATACACAGAAGTTAGCTAGATTGCTTCCCAGGTGGCCGTTTTGCTACTGCCCTGTTTTTACAAGGAAAGGCCAGCAGCAGAGCCGCTCTTCTGGGTATGTCTGTTATGTGGTATCATCCCTAACTACTTGTCAGTACCTGCAGTTTGTCCGTTGCCATCCCAAGAGCTCTGTCTTGCCCTGAAGCAAAGTGGGAACGCACTTTCCCACAAACCTTTCTGTTGCCAAAGCCACAAGACTGGTGAGAGCTCTGCCGCAGGGGCAGAAATGTCTTCTATCAGCACCACAGCCAACCAGATATTGTTCAAAATTGTTCGTGCCCCTTCTCTGAGGGCAAGTCCCTGCCCCACAGAAAGCTGTGAACCCCACCACTTCTGAACGGCTAGGGCTACGGCGCTCTTTTGAAAATCTCAGTCTCAGTCTCGCTGATTTGGCAGCATAGGCACATGTACCAAATGAGGAGTAAAGGCCACAGATTTTGCTGTCAGTTCAGCCTAGAGGAAATCCTTTGAAATCAGAACTGTCATGTATGGCAGAGGGCATCACAGGGCCACCAGTATTACTGCTTTATGTGCTCAAAAAGCAGACTGCTCTGTTCCCAGCTTTCCAGTCAGCACCTTTTGCCAACTATATATCCAGCTGAAAAATAAATCAGAAGCAAAACACAAGGTACAGTACCACACTGGCAGCAATTATTGCTGATTGCTATCAAGAGAGAAGGAGAAGAACTTGTAAAGGTAAGTGTTCAGAAGTATAATGGCACTTTTAAGTTTAAAAAAATAAACCGAAGCAAAACAATACACATCCCCCCACATATGCTTTGATCATCAAATTAATTGTGGGCCATCTAATAAAAACATGTGCATTTAGAAAACAAATGGTTGATAGTTGCACCTACTTGAAAGGCCTGGCTTCTGTGCTACAATCATCTGCCATCTGTAGCACTTTGAAATTCTCCTTTAACAATACTGCTTGGTTCAGATTTTAATATTTTGTCCGTTTTGGTACACATTTGATGATGTTTTTAATAAAGTCCATAATTGTTTGCATAATGATGAGAGGGATTTGATCAGGAGGGAGGGAATACTTTTCAAATAAATAATCATTTTAGTCCCAAATTAGCTTATTTTGCAAGGGTTAATTTTTATTCTTTTTTAATTCTAGATAACCTCTTCAGAATATGAAGTTGCTACTTCAATATTCACATGGCAATTGAGAACAAAACACGTTTGAATAAAGACTGCATATTAAAAAAAAAAATCCCTTTTAATCATCCTATCATCTAATAGCGCAATTGCTCCAAAAGCTTGTGTGCCAAGACTGTGCAGATAATATGGAAATTAGTCTTTCCCTTTCCCTTCTTGCCTAGTTCAACAGGTTACTGAAGAATGAAATATGTTCTTTACAGGCACCAAGTCAAGCAGAAAAATGTTATTACTTAGTTACTGCTTGTCCTTACTAGCAGCCAGCTTTTGAATATATCCAATGTTACGAGAGAAACTCCTGTAGTTTTCCAGCTAAACAAAAAACGACTAAATTATTTTAATCTCAGGATTTCCAGAAAATCTAACATTTGATTTCTTTCTAATTAATCTGCCAAAAATCAGAACTAGGGCTACATCCAAGTTACCAAAAGTATTTCTACAATATATGATTAGAATAATGATGCACTCAAGAGCATAGGCGCTGCAGTGAAAACTCTAGAGGTCAATTTGTTTCGGAAAATATGGCTCTTCTCATTTTGTTCTTGAATGAGATTTTGGGCAATTTGTTGCTCTTGGTTACTAAACTGTTTCCTTCAGCATGTAAATTTTAAAGTTGAAGGCTTGAAATTGAGTTGAACCATTCTGAAGGAATGACATGTCCTCTTAACCACTTAACAATTTGTTAAGCCTCAAATGTAATACCCACTGCTCTCTTGAATTTTGTTGTTGTTTAGGGCCACAGGAACAATAGAAAAATATTTAATGCTGCTTTACCCCACACATTTGTATTTAAGAATTTGAGCAAACATTTAACATCCTGAGAAACATTAGCACTACAGCAACACTTACAAATTCAACCAGTATTTTATAGTGCTTATGCTACTCATGCTTACATTCACAAGCTTTATTTTCTAAAAGCCACTAACAGGGCAAGGTCCAGAAGCTGATCTGAATAAAAAATCTTCCCCTTCATGCTGCTGGAAACTCTCTCCTCTTGTGATTTTCTAATCAATTAGGGCTAGAGGGCTTTCCCAGTGAATAATCTGGCAAACTTCCGAGTGCTGTGTCAAATCTGATTTCAGTAATTCATAAATTACTCTTGATTAGGGGACACAATTAATTGATTTTTTGGCTCAGTGACTGAATGCAAGAGATCGCTTTAGGCCTAGGAGAAGCAGCTTCAACGCATGGAGATTAGAGGACAGTTGAGTTTCAGGGCTTGCTACGATGAATCCGTAATGATTTACACCTACTGAGAACTCTTCAAGGAAGCAGATGAGATCACTGTACCACAATGGAGCCAACAGTCCAGTGCTTAGGCTGCTCCCTTAAGAAGTGGGAGCTCATCTGAAGCGTCTGTATCAGATCAGTTTTGGAAAGGATTTGAAAAGCAGACTATCAAAGACCTGACAAGTGGCTTCCGAGGGGCAGGAGATTCAGCAGCCCCTCTCCCTAGCTCTTTTATGATTGTCACCAAAAACCCATTGTGAATTGAGCTAGAAAAATAACCATAAAACAAAAACATTGTAACAATGCTTGTACGACTCTTTCTCTGTGTATTTTTACTACTTGAAACTATTTAGTAATTTTGACCAAGGTTTCCAATTTCTTTTAGTCATCTTGATTTTTTTCTTTTTTTCTTGACAAATAAGCTATTGGTCAATAAATATTAAGTGAATAGAACTGGTCTGTTGCCCAGTCACCTGCCCGACCATGCTGGGACACACCGTAGCTTTCCTTTTTCGGTTATTTTGTTTGTCCTCTCTTCAGGTAACGACTACTCCGTAACAAGGCTTGTGACTTCTTATAAGTTTGTCCCAGGTTTATATACTTATGAACGCTACTGAAGAAAAAGCAATATGTAAGTGATGGTGCTGTGTCTAACCCTCAGCAACAACTCACACTACGTGGAACTTCCAGATTTCCCCTTCAGAAGTTGTCTTGCAACCTGGATTCTTCTTCAGTTATGAAACTGATTTCCTTTGATATTTAACTTCAACATCTCTTTTGCTGTTTTAAAATCACACTGTTTTATTCCTTCCTCCCTGCATAACGCAGATGATTGACAGCCATCCATTTTATAATTTCCCTCTAAGTAGTTAGGTGTCCCTTGAGACTTTATGACGACTTCTGAAAAAGTTGAATTTTGAGCTGAACGAACATAAACTACAGTTCGCTTTAGAAGTAAGAACAACTTACAGTCTTTGATTCTTTTCATATAGATAGCCAGTAGGGAGCTATTTGTCTAGCTACATCTTTCAGCTAAATCAGATCCAAACACAAAACTTAATACTGCTGAGGTGTCCTGTGGATTTGTGACATTCTCTTGAGATTTTGGCATCTGGCAATCAGTGACTTGATTATATCTGAGAAATAGATGTGCATTTCAATTTTAACAGTTATATTACCCTAATTCTATTGCACAATCTCAAATAGCTGGAGGATATTTGTCAGGTAAATGGAACAGTACAATTCACTACATTTTCTAGCATCCGGGAGTCTCTGCAGAGAACACCTTTCAAGTGCCATCTTTTCTGCTAGAGGCTTGTATCACGCCACACAGTTCTGCAACTCCCCTTACATTTTAAGTATGAACTTTAAATTCGGTAGCACTCTCACAAAAGGAAAGACTCTCGCCCCATGAAATGCATTTCATTACATCTGAAGGCAGAGTTAGCAAACTGCTAGAACCAATTCAAAACCCAAAGCCCTCTAACAAGTAAGGGATAGCATATTAATGACAGCTGCAAGTATGCCAGGAGAGAAAGTATAGAACAACAGTTTAAAAGAATACAAAGATAAGATTTGGGTGGCAGTTTAAGTATTTAAAAACCAATTACACTGTAAGAGAGAAGATATTCAAAGAATAAAAATTAGGGAATTTAGTTTTAGATTTTTTTTTTTTTTTACAGTTAACACTAGCAGGGTTTCTTTGCTTTTCGTTGTTGAATTTTCTTCATTCCTCTGAAAGCTTCTAAACAAAACACTGTGTGAGTGTATGAAAACTAGAAAATGGTAAGGAAGGACTGGAAGGAAGTAAAGAAAGAGCAAATACCATTATTAAAAAGGACACTAGATTTTCAGTTAGAAAGAGAGTAATACATTCCCTTCTCACGGCAATGAGACTTACACTTCCTCCCCACTACCACACACATAACAGAAAGATCTTTTTCATGGGTTGCAAAGTTCATGGCCAGTTACACAAGTTATTGCTTTGGCTGATGGACTGGTAGATGGATCTGCAGAATTTACTCATGGAAAGTATACTTTAACTAATGCTCACATACAATTTCTACAAGATCTTTTGACTAAAACAATGAGTAATAAGTTTAAGATGTCATGTTAAGATGTCATGGAGACTCTCTAGGGAATAATATCCTATGTTAACAGAGGACAAGGGCTAGAAGAAATGAACGAGAAAGGTTTTACCATATGAAAGCTGCATGGCTTAGAAGGTTTCCTCAACCCTGGAGACAAACTTTGTTAACTGTTATGTTAAAGCAAACAAAACAAAAACCATGGAATCAAAGACCATGGAAAACTTGATTATTTACAGGTATAACTTTCTAATTAGATTGCACATTTAGGTACAGTAAGCATGCCCTGCGCTACATAGTTGTCCATCACTAGCTGTTCCGCTAACATCCTTCATATTTATTGGCAAGGAAGCTAACAAAGGGTATAGGTAGTGAAAAGACGCGGGAATTAACCACAGTCTGCTGCTTACTATGAAGAGTTGCTTATTCCTAACAAACTAGATTATATAACATAATATAAATTATCACTAAATTTCCTGTACATTTACTACAAAGCTGTTTTAAAGCATTATCAGTAGTCTTCTGTACACCAAAGTATCAAATTAAGTTTAGATTTTTGCTTTGTTCATATCTCATTTCTTTGCATAAGCCCATGTTTGCTTTCCATATCGATAATACAACTACAGTCTCTAAAATCAAATAAGATACAATAAGGGAAGATACATACTGGCAAGATAGGCTCTTGCTGTATCTTTCTGATAAATACTCTACGGGGCATTCTGCTGTGGACTTGCAGGAAACAGTCTAAATTATGCTTTATTAAACATAGGACAACCTGATTCAACACTTCAAAGTGAATCTGGCTTCCAAAGGTGCAAGAACAAAATCTGGCCTCAAGCTATCACATTCATTATAATTATTGGCTAGAAAGTGACTTTCACAAATATTGGTATATATTCTAAACTCTGAAACTCAACAGATAACTCTGCTATCTAACGTGAAAAGCAACAGCAATACCATGAGAGTCAAAGGCTGACGGATACTCTAACTAAAAGGGCATCTTCTCTGGCCAGGGGCGGGTAGGAAGAGTCCCGTCTTCCCATACCCCAATGTCTCTCCCTGCTCCATGAAGGGGATAAAGTAAGGCAGTACAAAACCCTTCTTATACCTGCATGTCTGATCTCAAGATCCTTTGATTCAGCGCAAGGTTTTAAGGGAATGTCCTCCTCTGTGCAGTTGCCCTGACACACCAAGAAATTAGTAGGAAGTTTTTAGGAAAGATTGTTAAGCCTATCAGAGACATAATTTCTTCACCTCAGTTGATAAAAGTTCTCCCTTTAGAGTTGTCTCATCCTTGCATAGTGCTGGGAAGTGTGATAGTTCTTCTCTGGCCGCCGTTTTTGGATTCTAGCTCAAAATCATGCCTTCCTACCCACGATACCTGACTGCAAGAGTACTCTAGATATGCCAGAAAAAGGAGCCTGAAGCAAGCACTCAGTAGGAGGCCCTATGGGCGCTTTGATGCCCTGCCATTGTGGATGAACCGAATATTATTGTTAGAGTATTTGCTTTTTGAGTTAATGAATATATTTTACCTGGCATTTTAAATAATTTGAATAGCAAAATAACCTAACAACAATTTGTAAGCGCAGTTGTTCTATATATACACAGAACATAGGCATGCTAGCAATACATCATATATAATGGTATTTATAATACTGTTTTTGGCTTCTCTCCGTCACTAAGAAATCCCTCCAAGTAAACAAGTGCACTGGTATCATTTCCCTGGCTAGTGTGCCATGCAAAGTAGACACAGTTAGAGAAGCTCTAACTCCACTAAAGCTTGGCTTTTTACCAAGCTCAGGAAGTGAAATCAATGGTAAAATGCACAGGGTAGCAACAAGCACTGCTGGGTAGGCGGGACCAGCTTTATACCCTCTGCCTTAGGAAAATTTCTGTTTTTCAGGCAATGGCTTATAATCACCCTTCCCTGAAATTAGAGGTAAAACTAGGAGTATAAAATCTTATTCTGCACTCCCCCTGCCCCCCCCACCCGTCTTCATTGAGTAAAGAAAGAGTCATTGGTTTTTAAACTGTTTTTAAGCATTGGCTCCTAGGGCTATAAAAATCAATACACTTGATGCAAGTACTGGATGCAAGGTTGCTACTGAATTTCTCTGTGAAATGTAGCATGGTTGTGTTTCCAATTTATGAAAGTTCTTCTTTTCTACTGCATTAATGAGTACATTATCATTTGGCTACCTTGAGATGTTCCTGTAAAGTGAAAGAGCACAAGCAGAAGGAGAGATATGCTTGAAGAACAAGAAATGTCTATTGAACCCTGCGTTTAGATGCGTTGTGAATAGCCAATTTAAACGTTTCAGCAAGTCGCAAAAAGAGTTCAAACTCAGATGTGGGATAACGGGGCTAGATCTCATGGGTCATGGTACGACTCCTTAAGCTCCGTGAATTAGATACTGACTTCTAACTTGAGCAATGAGGTAGCATCTTCAATGATTTATTTTTCTTACTCTTTTTTTAATCCCTACAAATGTGAGCTTGAGCTTAATCATCAGGACAGGTGCTTCCTCTTTACTTTGAGAAGAAGGATAATTTAGATTCCCTAGCCCAAGGCTAACAAAAGTAACTAGTGATTTTGAGTACCCTAAACTATGTGATGGGTAAGCAGATGCCTGCAGGAATTCAGAGCTCCTTAAGACACTGCAAAATGAAGTTCCAGCAAAGGAGGCATCCAAAATCCTGGCTGGTTTGAAACTCTTGATCTTTATTTGGCATTGTTAGCAATACAGTAAATTGCAACTTATTCAAGTGACACAACATACAGCTGAACTGTGGGCCTCCTTGCCACAGGAAATACACATTCATTCATTGCTGAATGTTTATGTGGAATCAAAAGCGACCGGAAAAATTCATGGAAGTAAACAGTAAGAGGGCTATTAAACATAAAAACTTCTGTCTCAGGAATTCCCTGATCTGCAGATTACTGGAAACTGGGAGAACAGCAAAGCGTCATTACGTTTGGCCCGCTCTCACTGTCTTCCCCAGGCATTTGTTACTGATCACTGTTGGATCCAGGATGCACTAGACTCACTTTTAGTCTGATTCAGTACAGCTGCTCCCACACTCCTGCACTATGTTAGCCATACATGTAGACAAAGATCAGCCCTAATTCATTTTGCTTACCTATGATTTCATAGTGATGGACACACAAGTCCTAACAAATGAATATGGATTCATAAAGAAAATTTCTTTTATACTCTGCCCATGTTTTATATGCACATGGATTTTTCAGCTGTGTCTCAGTAATCACAAGAAATTAGAAAGCTGCTTTACTGACGATAGGGGTCAGGAAGTGAGTTGAAGAGTTGTTAGAGCTGAGCATAATACAGATTAGACTTGAATGAACCTTCAAAAACAGTTCAGTTAGGGAACCTACAATCCAAAGCCAATGAAGGTAATGGTGAAGAGAAGTTGGAACCTATCCAGCGCTACTTTACTTTTCAAAATGACTTTACTTTTCAAAATGATTGAAGTCAGACAAGAAAAGAACAAACAGAAGAAACTTCAGCAATCCATTTATACAAAAAGTGCTTCACTCCTTCAAATCTCTCCATCTGCACATACAAGTCATCTCACAGCAGTTAAATCATGCAGCCTAGACCTCTTTGAAAACAGAAAACTTTAAGGATATGTAGTCCCTCTGCTTCTAAAGGTTAGCTTCCCTGTTGCTCATGCACTTATAAAATGCTGGAAATACGTGGAGGATAGATTTTTTTTTTTTTTAAGATGACTTCTACCGTGATCCAGAAGTTCTTTAAAATGTCTGTGTGAAGTAAAAAACAGAGATTGATCTTATCTTCTGTGAGAAGGTGTAATTAAAGGGACAGGTCCTCATCAGAAGCACTTCTTGTACTTTGGCACTGCTCACCACTGTTGGTGCCAGCCACTCCCAACAGTGGCACTAAGAGAGACAAAGTGATGATATCTTCCCATCTTTCCATGCCAGAGACCTTTGCGCTAGCCAGAACGAACAGCATGAATCCTGCATCCTCTACACACTGCGGAGTTTTGTGACAGGTTGAGTCATACTAAACACCCTGTGAAACACCTCACAGGACTAATATTCAGCACCACCCTCTGATGCAGACCTGCATCTTCAAAGAACAATCAAGCTCTTTGTTTGCAGAAATGCCATCCGTACACAGAATCAAAATTAAATACAAGGTCACATCTGAAAACCTGACAAACTGTCTTAAAATCTTTTGCTGTTCTGGAATGTGGATGACAGCATGTTGCCCATATACTCCTTTCTACACAGTCCTCTTACAAATTAGAAATGGATTCTAGGCTTTTAATAACAGTAAATAAGATACACATGAAATGCTCCAAAACCTGATCTTTCAAGATCTTTCTTTCCATCATTCCTATTAAACATAAAAAGGACACATATGTACTTGTGAAACTGCTAACATTTCAGTTCAGATATAAACCTGAGACACAGGTATTCTCAGGAAATCAATTCTAGAAGGAAATAACAGTCTATGGCTAGGTTCATATTATTAAATAAATATTTGTAATAATGCGGAGGTGACTTATAGTCCTTACTCATCAAGTAAAAGCATAGGTGAAGTATTTTTTTCTAAAGGTTTGTGTATAATGAGGAACTGAGATTGCAAAGCAGGTGCAGGTTGTGCTTATCCAGACAAGCAAGGGCTTGATAATACTTGATATGATTTGCTCAATCATACCACCCATAGGTTTGATGTTTTCACCGGCAGATCACTTGACACAAAATACCTCCCAAGTTTTTGGAGGAAATGTAACTGCTGACACAGATTCTGTCCCCTGACACCCAGCATTACATCATAGGTAAGACTATCTCAAACATTAAGAAAGCCTTCCAACACACAATCAAATCCGAGTGTAATAAATGGAGGTGTAGCACAAGGAATCACAACTGAATTTACTCAAAGACAGGGGAACAGACTCCAAAGTTTCAATCTACCTACTTTATAAAAGAGAGATTAAGGTGGGATTGTACATATTTACATGCTATCACAATCTAGAAGCATAGTTCAGTCCTCCTTATCTCCCATTACTAACCTCACGTCTGTACAGTAGTTTGAAGATAAGAAGTGCTATGTAAGTGCTAAGTATTTGACCCGTCACCTGTCACCAGAAACTGACTGAATCTGTTATATGGAATCAAATACTCTTTTCATTATCCTGAAAAATAGAAAACCTTCTCAGCCAGGAAGGCAGGGCTGGCTCATTCAACTCAAGGTCATCGCAGGAGTTTCAATTACATCTTCACTTTGACTCAGAGACAGAACTGAAAGCTGACAGTCAATGAACCAAAGCATGACACTATGCTGAGCAAATCAAGCACTGAATTAATCAGCACACGACCATTCGGTTTATTGTTGTTTTCTGATTTGGTTAATTTTCTCTTACCTGAAAGTGAGGAGCCCAAGCGCCTCCAGAGGGTTAGAAAATCTCCACCTCCTCAACACAGCATACGTTTCTGACACAGTTGTTCGATCCCAACTGGGTGCACTGCCCAGTACCAAAGGTAGGGAGCAATTCTGATTATTGCAGTAGTAACGATAAAACCATAATACTCTTCTATTTTGCTCTGAGAGTCTGAAAGAGAAGATTAGAAATTCAGTTTGAAATTAAAATCACTTGGAACTTTGTGTAGCAACAAACTTTATTGTACAGAGGGGCCAAGCCATACAGTACACAGTTTTTCAGCTAAGTACTTGTTTTCCTTGGGGTATCATTTTCTGCAGATCAGCTCTTATAAGAAAAGTGGTACTTATACTCTGGATCTGTCAGCCTTGGGTTATATAAAAATGAACTGTCAAAAGACACACACGTATGGTTATTTCACTTCCCAAGCACTCTCATTTTTCTCCTCCTCTGTCTTTGTTGTTTCTGTTTGGTTGTTCGTACTGGGGCTTTCCGACAGAGAAAAAGAAACAGACAAGGTGCAGTTCTTACTGGATCAATTATTGTTACATCCATCTACTACGTACCATCTCTAATTAACTACTAGACACAGAACACTACTAACCGTAGCTTTCATTCCTGCCCTTGCTTTCACTATTTAGCGTAGTGTGTCTATTTTTGTGGTATTTGCATTTAACATGGGGTTTAGGCGCATACATGCATAAGCACACAGGCACACTCACACAGAGTGATTTCCCTAGCATTTGTACGAATTTGAAGAGAAGGAAAGCTCACAGCAGCTTCTCCTTCTGCAAAGTCTAGCATACCATGCTTCACTGTACTTACTTACAGTAAGGATGCAATACTGACTTCCTCACTGAGATACTAAATGGCTGAATGACATACTGATAAAATGCTTCATCATTACTCCATATTTCATCATAGAGAAAAATACCTCAGAATAATTCTTGCTATATATGTCCTCATTTGTCAACAATTCAGATGTCTGTGCCTTGTCTATATTAAGTCCTACATTTCAGTATCATCAGAATACAGAAAAAGAAATTCCCTATGAAAGAAAAGTTCTGACAGTCTTAATTTGATATCAGAGCCTTCAAAAGCAAACTCTGAGAGCGCAAAGTCAGCTCCAGTTGACACAAATCATTATTGAAGCCAAGAGGAACACGGGCTTTTTTGGTCCTACTGGACTAGATATGCGATCCGTCTACTTAGTTTGATTTCTTAACTGTGACATTAAGCAGACCTAGATATTTCAGAACAAGGTATAAGAAATGTTGGGGAAGGCAGCGAGTTTCCAGACAGTTTGTTTCCAGACAAGTGTTTCATTATCTGGAAGCATAAGCAGGGACTGAAAATCCAAATGTGTGCATCCCTTCCAAAGTTTTCCTCCTTCTTGGGGTGTTCTTAGCCAAAGAAGCATCTTATCCCTTCTCGAGTTCTGTCAAGATTCTGGCTTTCATACCTCACAGTAATGAGTTTCATCAGCTATACAGGCACTGGAGAACTTTTCTTTGCAATTTTGAATTGCCAGGCACTCAGGAACAGAGACTGGCTGCACAGAGATGGATATGTTTTTTTTTTTTTTTACCATCACAAGAGTGAATGTTTATTCCTTTCCACTAGGAGAATAAGCTCATAAATGTATGCAGTAGAAGAATCTATCTATGATACAAATTCCATCATGACTTTTAGTAATCGTTTTAAGAAAGGTATCCTACTTGTGGTGTCAGAATTCACAGCATGTCTTTTGGGACAATAGATACACCTCTGTGTTTGTGTGAAGCAGAATTTACAAGCAGAAGAAAAGAGATAAGGTTAGGCCTCAGTCTATCACCTCTCTGTCCTGTTTTCCTTTGCATTCAGGTGGTATTCAGCAGGACAGTTCAGTTAAATGACACCTTTTATATGTTGACTTTAAATAGAGATTTTTAAGCTTTCAGACAGCATCTTCCACACTAGTCAATCTGTTGTTCAGATTAAAGCAGCTAAAGCCTCCATTGAGTTTACAAAAGGAGATAAGAAATCAATCTTTGCATCAGGTTTTCTAAATCACAGGTTTCTCCTCCCCTATTTCACTCTAGAGACAATGCTGTCTTCTCTTTCCATTCGTGTTCTACAGGAACTTTCATTAACATATTTTAAAGACCTGAAATGAAATTAAGGGTTTTTTTTGAGATTTTCATTTTAATTTCTCAGTTGTAATGAAAGTTTACATACACATATGATAAGACGTTTAAGATAGGTGGTAAAAGTATTTTGCATATATATAGCATGAGAAGATTGTTATGCAAATAAGGACATTTCTTTGCTCCAACAGGGAGAGGGTGCTAATAAACTATTTTTTATTGATGAAAAAGCGGTTTATGTTTTTTTAGGTCAAGCTATTTCTGACTTTTCTTCCATGAAATAACTACATTAAAATATCTATCTTTCTACTCAAGACAAATAGGGGAAAAATTCTTATAAAAACTTAAATAATTCAGTAGTTTTCATTTCAATAATTTTCATTAATCGCTTTAGCTCAAGAAGGGAAAGAGCTTTTGCGAAAGTGTTGCTAGATGGTCTTAATTTGTATTTTGTGGAGGAAATTGTAAAAAATGAGTTTAAATGCTTCCGAGCTGTTTTTGTTGTTCAAATTCAATCAATAAAACAGAACAACACAAAAGGAGATAAGACAGAAAAGTACAGCTAGCAAATGCAAATTTCTGTCCCCAGCAATGATTCTCACTTGCAAGTTTCTCTCCTATAGACAGACCATCAGATTGCAGTTTCACTGCCCTTTTTAAGACCTGGCAGACCTCTTCCACTATCCACCACATAGCCTGTAAGTAGCCTTTCTAATCAGAATTCATAGCCAAGGCACTCTTTTGATGACTGGTAGACAGACTAGGTTGTAACTAGGTAAGTGGCAAAAAGAAAAAGGAAAATAGGAAGCTGAAAGAGAAGAAAAAGTAAGGTTGAAAGAAAATGATGAAGGAAGGAAGGCAACCTGGCAAAAACAAGACTGTCATCTTCCTGCCTTCAAATCAGTCTCTGATCCTTCCACTGGGAGCCACTGTGCACAATCAGGCGGCATCGTGTTCAAAGCAGCCATTATTTCAGATGGCTGGTTTTCTGTGGTTTTGTATTTCAAACATAGTAATCCTAAAAGGAATCAAAGGCTTATATCTCAATTGTTTTCAGAAGTCAGCCAAAGCTGCTGGCAGTGACTAATGAACTCTCTTGGTCCTCCCTCTCTCGTCTGGTTTGGTTAGGAAGCCAAAGACCATGTAGCAGTGCACAGCATAGGACTGCAGTAGTGCAATAGCCATATGGTGAAGCGCGCTTTCCTCCAGCCCCACTGATCCCTCCAGTGACCTGTCACTAAACAACAACCAAGTCCATGGGGACCCTTGATCTAAGCCAGCTACCAGAGACACGGGGTCTCACAGGCAGCTGCTGGAGAGACCATATGTTTGGTCCAGCTACTGAAAAGACTCATGTCTCTGTAGCGAGAAGAGGTCCAAGTGCCAGCAACTGGAGTGTGGCCGATGCATATGGGGGACTTATATGTCTGGGTGCCAGCAACTGGGGAGAGCAGGGAGATCTGAGACCAGCTACTGCATAGACACCAGCTGCTGGAGCGATCAGCATTTTGAGAATTGATACAGATACGTATGTATACATATTCATATGATGTATGCATGTGTATGTGGCACTGGGGGACTTTAATCTTGACCAGCCAGAGAGAAGGAACAGACTTGGTCTATCAGTGCTATTTATGTTTGGAGGAGTGCTGTGTGCTTATGCAGGGGCTGATAGGGGACTGCTTTCTGTCTGTGTTGACCTGCTGTCTGTGGCTGGCTGTTTGTGTGCGCCTACTGGGAATATGTGCTCTGCCTTGCCAATGGCTGGACCTGGGCACACGGAGCCACAGCAGCCTTGCATCCATCAGGCTACTGGATTCAGCAGCCTCTAACAAGGACAGCCACAGGCTGGCTAATTTTAACCATTATTTCTTCTTTTTCTGCAATAAGGTTAATAGCATTTTCTGCCCATTTACATGTTCACTCTGCTTTCAGAAGGGCCACTACAGCCTGAGAGAGCGTTCTTGCATCTTTGAACCACAGACATTCATTTATTTTCAAATCATACTTGAGGCTTGTAGGCTTGAAGTATCATATTGCCACTGAATGAACGCCTAGATTCCTCTCTTCCCTTTGACATACTAAAACAAGGCAGGAAGACAACTGGAAATTTCATAGCAATAATGCGCTTGGATACAAAGATATTACTATAGGTTTAATAAACTTGTTATGTCTAAAGAAGGTAAAATAAAGAAAGCCTACTTTGCCTCTGATATAGATAGAGCAAAAATCACAGACCAGTAGATTCTGCCTGATCAGAAATTGGTTAATAAAAGTGGATTTCCTTCACTCTAACCTCAGAAATGCCATCCTTCACCTTGATGAATTATTTGGTTGACCAGCTTGCTCATGAGATGGGATAACTGAAAACTACAAGCTGTGGAAAAAAGCCAGGACTATCTTTTTTCCTTCAAGAATCCTCAGCTATGGAAGCCTTAGTAGCAGCCACAGTCATCTCTGATCTGCAAACTTCCCAGTTGCTGAAAAAAGTATTAATGACTCCTGCAAGTACTACCACCTTGAATGAATTTCTAAATAATTCATAGAATAATAAAGCATGCTGTATGGTACAGTGGAAGACTCTATAACAGCAACTCCTGCAAAGGGATGTGAGTGAAGAAAGCCACAGACGTCTGCATAAATATGATGGAGGGGAAAGCCAGAAAAAAACCCCACATTTCAGAATGACACTATTAATTCTAGGAATCATCACAAATGGTCATGATCTCATTCGTTTCCTTTAAAAACCTGAATGTGCTGTTGCAGACTGGACCTGTCATGCCCAGGGTGCTGCCCCCAACGCTGGCAACAGAGATCTTAGGGAAAAGGGAAAGCACGAGTGCCTGGCCACTTTCTGTGGTCTCTTGCCCTCATATTTGCCCAGAATCCAAAACTGTATTAGGGGTGCTACAGGATCTGTCTGTGCCTGACCCTGGTAGTATCCATTTACAGACCTGCTGTCCATGAATTTGTGTATAGCCTTCATGAATGTGATGCTGTCATCTGCCTCCACAACTCTCTGTGTCAGCAAGTTTTAGAGGTTCACCCCTGACTGTCTAAAGAATACATTTCTTGCATCTGTTGCAAGCTGATCTCCTACTTGCTTCATTAAGTGTCCCTAGTTCTAACACTGTGGAATTTGATGAACTGCAATTCTGCACTCACCTTATCTGGCACCTCCATAATTTTGTAAACCTCGGTCAAATTCTGGCCTTCTTGTCTCAAAACCGAAAAGTCTCAGCCTTTTTGTTCTTTCCTAGTAAGGCAGCTGCTTCATCCCCTTAATCATTTTAGTTGCCCTTCTCTGTACCTTTTCCAGCACTGCTGTTTCCTTCCTGAGTTGTGGAGACCAGAACTATGTAGCACGTTCCAAAAACAGCATGCCAAGGTTTTAGATAGCAACAAAATTACACTATCTATCTGGCTTGCTCTCAGCACCTTTCCTGATGATACTCCACATTTGGTTGGCTTTTTTGGCTGCTTGCTACACATTGCAGTCATGATTTCAGGGAAGTGTCAACAATAATACCAAGACCTGAGCTGTAACAGCCAGTTCTGAGTTCAGTATCATGTAGAGATGGCATAGATGACTTTCCTTAGATATAGTCCCTGAAAATATTATCCACAGTGAAGCTCATCTGCCATTTTTTTGCCTGCTCAGTTCTGTGAGGTCCCTCTGGAGTTCCCCTCCACTGACACAGTATTCACCTATCTGGCAGAGCTTAGTATCCCCTACAAACCTGGAGATTTCACTGCACCCTTCCTTCAAACAGGTCATCGATGAAGATACTGAATAAAACTGGTCCCAACACTGAGCACTGAGGGACCCTACTGCTGACCCATTTCCATTCTGAAAAGCTACCATTAAACATCCAACCTTTGCCTTTAACCAGCTTTTCTCTAAACCCAAGGAAACCCTGCTTCTTTAACAATATTTGATGTGGAACTTCACCAGAGCTTTTTGAGAGTTCAAATGTACTCTGCCCACCGAACCCCCAATGTCTGTGTGACGGCCTTCTACAACTGCAACAGGTTTGGGAGTCAAGATTTCTGCTCACAGATGCCACACTGGCTCCTTAGTGACAATTTCTCCATGCTTACCCCAATGCTTAATGATCTTGCTCCTTGTTACAGAACCAACCATTTTGCCATGGATAGAGGTAAGACTCATTGGCCTTAAGTTCCTAAAATCACTTCTGGAGCCCCTTTTGCAGGTGGGAGTTGGGCTGGAAACTTGCCAGTGCTCTGGCACAGTGGCTATTTGCAACAAAATACTGACTTCTTAAATTAATTCTTAAAAATAAAATAAAAAAGAACCAAATCTCAGATACTATGGTTAATAACAAATCATTTTAAATTTCATTCTGCTTTTTCAAAAGCTGAACATTAAATACCCTAAATTTTTTTTCTCTTTTATAAAGGAATCACTTTTTTTCCTAAAAAATCAGAAATTAGCCCCGAAAAATCTTCTTTACATTCATCGTATCACACTGGGAGAGCTGAAGCGGCTTTAAGATATTTAGTTCTTGGACAACTAATGCATCTTTTGGTCTTTGATCACAGATTAATTAACACAATTAACTGTAACTGGCATAAGAGTGCTCTGTAAGCACATATGTTCCCAGTTCCACTGTACTTACATCTGAAATTGTTTTTTTATATAGGAAATAATGCTACTTGATAAGGTAACCTACACATATCTGGGGTTACTAATCTGCCTTAGTATACACAGTGTATTTTTGTTTCACTTTGTGTTCATATGCCTTCTATGAAAGCGAAATTTTGTATATCCTTTCCTTGTTTATACAGGAATTTGACAAAGATTGCCAAATTCCTGATGATGATTGTATGCTATTTAGCTACTGTGGCTTACTATTACTAAGGGATGCTGATTTTCATAGAACTCCAAGGTTTTATTGCTAATATTGATACAGACTTACTGTTGAAAATTGCATCACCTGAAAACCTTGTTTTGGTTTCTTGTTTCAAGGACGTGAAAAGATAAAAGAATAGAAAGGGAAAAAAACCAATCCTTTTCTAAATCAGTAAAACACAGTGCCACCTCCAAGGGCTTATTTAGGCTTCACTGTGATCTCTCCTCTTATTTACAGGTGTTACTTCCTCAAATGAACCATGACAGTCTCCTTCAGAGGAAAACTTCATTTTTAAAGAACGAAATACACCTAACTGTGATCGATAGTGTAAGCACAGCAAGCCAAGAGTCAACAGGGCTATGTGAGTACAACTTACAGCAAGAGAGAATGTGTCTGTGAAAGTCTTGCAATAGGCTTCAGGCACTCCTCGGCTGGCTCTTCAAGATCATCTCTTTTCTCTTCAGGTTCAGGTTTAATGAACTCCAAATTACTTTCTGGAAAGTCAATCTTAACAGCAAAAAAAATAAAATAAGGAGAGAGAGAGAGGGGGAGGGAGGGAGGGAGGTATCCTTTTAGCAATATATTTTCTCAAATACAATTATTAATAAAAGTTATCTTGGACTTGTACAGGAAGCATACAAAACAGGTGAGAAAGAAAAGAGAATAATTCTCTGAGAACGTTCACTGCATGTAATACACATTACGTAAATACATTGGTGATAAACCTGACCCGCCAAAGACAGTGGGAGTTTTGTCACTGACTTTCCTAGGAGAATTTCATCCACCGTATTTCAGTTTTATTAGAATTGCATGAACTCAAGGGTTAAGTTGTTTTTTACTTTTTCCTTCCTAGTTCTTAATGAGAGATGGATCTGAAAAGAAAAGCTTCCATTAACACCAGATTTTTTTCCCCAAAGAACGCAGGAATGATTCAGAGGTGCAGTCTGCCAGCGTCAAAGACGGGAATCAGGCTTCTGATTTCAATTCTGGATGTTCAATTTCATATATATTGTACAGCATGTACTGCTTTTTCATTCTTTGTACTTCCAGATGGGCCTCAGAAATGTACAGTTTTAGAATAATTTTTTTTTTTTTTTAAGATATAGAGGGGAAAAAAAACATTCCACCAAAGTTATAAAGCCTTAGGTGTTTGGAGATCTCTATACCGAGCTTGGTGAAAATTCAGATTGTTCTTTAAAATCCAGCTCAACCTGCATATTCAGCTTTGGCCTATTAGCTCACACTGGAATAGGGGCACTACTGTAAATAGGATAAAAGAATCTCTTATCCATATACTCGATACATATCTCTCTTCTAAAGGTTAATATAACAATGCCTTATAAAACGCAAGTGTCATGTCAGTAACATCAGAAAAGCTATTTTTATAGCAGTATTTCCAGCATGTTCACAGAGTCTGATACTGTCACGTACATGGGAATAATTGAGAATGAGTGGGGAAAAAAGGAGAAGCCCTCCTATCCTGTTTCTTTCAGCAGAGAAATTATAAATTAGTAGCCATCTACTTTCTCAATTTTCTTTTATTATTAATAAGAGAGAGCTATTTTAAGGAGTCTTCTTTGACCGAGCTCCTCAGTCTAGAAAATGCCCATTTGCTTGTCTATTAGAAATAGCACATTTTTAGGCTAGCCTAATTTATCTGTATTATCTGCTTGTACGTGTTATTTGCCAATAATAATTCAGCTTTTTAATACAGAAAACAATTGGCTTTGCCCTTGAAGTATCTAGTTACTAATTCAACCTGGAAAAGTAACAGAATTACCAAGCAGATTTAATGCATTTTCAATACTGGGAGCCCCATTCTACCCAGAGTTAGTAGGTGCTCAGCAAGTAGTCATGGTGGGAGAGCTATACTGATACATATTGATGTTTTGCTTGTAGCTACTTCCCTTATAGACCCTTTATGCTACTCAGTTTAATTGCAAGCTGTATGCTGCTATATGCTGTAATGTTTATAACGCCACATAGTTCAATTGTATTTGGAACAGAAGCTCAGATTTGAAAAGGCAGCTGTAAGTCAGGTACCAAGTCAATAATTTGTGCCAAACTATTTTTGGAACTAAAATAATAACAAAAATTACCCTTCTCTAGCCCTCATAGATGGTATTTGATACAGAACGTATCATACATATTTGCCATTATGTAGAATTACACTCTTCCACCTCTCAGGAAAACCCTGTGACAGAGAAGTAAAAATCTCTCTTTGAGCAGCTGTAATGGTAATAAGATTTTTAATTTGTATGGTCTTGACGAGCTTTGGGAACAATCATTTTTCCTAGACATGGTTAGAAAACAACACTTTTCTTTGCTTCTTCATGGAATAATTCTTACCTGCAATGTTACTGGGGCTGCAATATCAGTACTGCAGATGCCTGGGGCAATCATTGTTGTTGGAAACATGCTGTATAGTGTCATGCTAAGCAGCACAGTTCCATGAATGAATCGCCTGCCAACAACAGTGCCAACAAACACAGAGAGAAATGCTGTGTCAGTACTGGAGACAAGGTGAACAGGGACTACTGAAATTATATCCAAAAAAAAAAAAAAAAAAAAAAAAGGAAGTGGGATGGCTTAAGAGATAAGTGACAGGAGATCAAGCTTTTTATCTTAATATGGCCAGTACAAACCTGGCCTATATCACCAGTAGTTGCACACTGATGGCCTGTGTTGCTGTGGTAGCATCTGTTCTTTTCCAAGGATTATGATGTGAGTCAAGGAGCCAATAAATTCCAGATCAGCTCTGGCTTTAGATTCATGCCAGTGGCAAGGTCTGGTTCATTGTTCATTACTCACTTTATTAATGTTTTCTACAAAATTAGTGAGTTGAAGCAAGAAAATTGATTAGTTTCTTCCTTTTTTTGTGAAATAGGAAATGGTCTCTCAAAGTCCTACTGTCGCTTCTCAGTTGCCTCAACTAACTAACAGTATTATCCATTCAGAATCATCCGACAGTTTAAATCCTGCCGCTTTCTAAATAGTTAACCATGAGAGCTAGTTTACTCTAGTAAAAAGATATTTATGAGTTTCAAAGGAGATAGAAAAGCAGACCAGGTAAATGTTCAGATATCTAAGTTTTACAGTTCAGAAGGAATTTCAGGAGTACCCTTATTTTTTCAATCAGTCTATCAATTCAAATCATGGTGAATCAATAATTTTGTGAAGCTGTGGCTGGCTGAAAGAGGAAAAAAGTATTTAGGCTTCTTTGCGTTAGTAATTCCTGTAACTGTTAATGACACAGCTAATATTAGGGCATACTGCACTTATTATTCTTAAATCACTCCTCCTCAAACACTTCAACTTTTATTTCTGCTTTGAAGGTCACTTCAGCAATGATGTCTACAATTACACAACAGATGAAAGGAAAGTAACCTTGTATTCCCTTGTATTGTGCTGACTGTGCATGCCATGAAAGGAAGGAGCTGGTTTTCAGTAAAATTTTCAAAATTGCCTAGATGACTTGGGGATCTACTTATCAAAAATCAGTATGCTTACTCTCAAGGCATAGATTAAAAATAAATCACAGTAAGCTAAGGGGTTTCAAATCTTCCAAAAATCTGCTTTAGGACTTGAATGCTGAGAAGAAAACTCTAGTGCAACACAGGTCCTCGAGAAAAGGATGCTCAGGTAGCCCATTTACCTCCAAAGGTGCCTATGCGTTCTCCAGTTAAGTTCACAGGCCTAATGCTCAGCTTCTGCATGTACCTAGCACACATCACCTTCCTGGGGCTGAGCCCATTCTAACACTTTGGTTCAAATTAGATTCTCAGCCAAGATATCTTCTCTACCTATTTCACCCTAAGCATGAGAAAGAAATATTCAAAATACGCATAATGTATGGGTGTTTTTAAAAAAACACACACAGTGGAAGAGTGAGCGCTGTGCTCTCCTACAAACTAGCCTAACAAAAGAGTAAGAAAAAGTCATTGAATAAAATGCCTAAGCATTCCTTGGAGCAGAGACTTGTTTGGATTCATGTTTTCCTTCCTTCCTTCCTTCCTTCCTTCAACTAACTGCTCTAATCACTAAGCCACAGAAGCACCCTTTCTTGCTCTGGACAAATGGATCTTGAATTCTCTTCTGAAAAGACAGAAAAAGCCTCTGGTTCAGCACAACCTATAGGCTAGTGTTTTAAGCCTCTCAGGCTGAAAATTCAATGGAACCTAGTGTCTTTCATAAATAGTAAACAAATCTATGCAATAAGGGCTTTTTTTTTTTTTTTTTAAAAACAGAGGATGCCTCCATATACAGAAGCAGATGAGGAAGTCTTAAGATGACAAAAGTGCTACAGCTGAGAAATGGATGCTTATGCAGAAACTCATGAGGCTTGAGCATATCTCTCTATTGCCCAACTTAGGCAGCTGTGCACTTTGCAATACAGCTGTTACGAATCTTATTCTGAGGCATACAGGAGTATGGAGTCAACATAAAAATTAAGTATTATTTTAACGGCTTGATCAAAACTTTAGATGTCTTAGTATTTCTAAAATATATTTAAGGTACTGTGGAAAATTTACCTTTGCTTACATTACACTGCACAGACACTCAAGTCTGCAAGCATCTTTAAAGCCCTGTTAAACTGAGTGCTGTGTGGAGAAGAAGAAGTTAAAAAAGATGAGAAAGTTTCTAAAGTGCTCTGTAGAGGGAAAGGTGCTCACTGAGGTCATCACTAGCAGTTCCACTTTTGACAGAATGAATGAATGTGAGAGAGGAAACCAGATTCAGAAAACTAAAAACTGTGAACAAGCAGCAAAATGTAGAAGGATATTGGAGAGCTGCAAGAAAGGGTACAGGAAGGCCCTTCAACTGGCCTGAGGAGCTCCACTGTAAGTTAAACAATTATGGAAGCCAAATCCAAAACCAATGTATTTGGAAGAACTCTTTGCAGAAAGAAAAGTTCACGCATGGGGCTATTACAGGCACATCAGATGCAGTTTACTGTAAGTTACTGTCTCACTCCTATTACAGTAAGGGTCTCAAATGAGTATTTCTGCGCTTTTATATTCCTCCCAAGCTGAGTGCAATACTATTCAAAAATGCTCTTTTCTTTCAGCTATCACACAAAATTGAACTTACCGCTTTGGATACAATGGGCAGCATGTCCAAGCAAGCACTTCTGTATTTTTAGACGCACTGTTTACTCCAAGTAGTTTTATTGTCAGCATAGTCTCTCTCGGAAGAGCCTTTAGTCGTAGAGGAAAATTGATTCTAAAAGAAAATCCAGAAAGAGAAAAAATTAAAATAATATCTTAGCACAGTTACGTAACACATATATCAAGCCATATATTGCAAGGGTGCAATTCTCTGAAGGAAAACGCAGCTGACAGATCCTTTCAACACATTGGCAAGCGTTGCCAACAGCTAATGTGGGGTCAGAGTATATGAGAAGAGGCATATAAAATTACTGAATCATATATAATCATTTAAATGGGTAATCACTGAGCTAAGAAAAGCAGGAACAGCTTTGCCATAGAATGGCCTTATCAATGAATGGCTATTCCAGAATAACCCACTAAGGACTGAATTGTAAACTAACAGTTATTGGCTAGCTAATTGTCTTCAGAGACAAATGCTCTCTGAAGACAGAGAGTTGAGGTAGATTTTGTCTTAAAAGCAACAAGTGATTCAGGCTTTTCAGTGAGAAAATTCAGATGTATTAGTATTCATTTCAGCCTTGTACTGACCGTCAACTTCGCTGATGATTCAGTTTGTTTGTATAGATTATACGCATCGGTTTTAAAATCTGAAATTACAACAATTCTAATAATTAAGATACTTTCACACTGTATGGAAAAATCAGGTGTGTGACTACCCCAGAGACCTCCTCCTTCTTCCTGAAGAGGAAGTTGATGGTGTAGGGTACATTTCTAATTTTTGCCATGTATATTCAGTGTAAACTTGAATTTCTCAACTGGAAAATGAGATTAATTCTATTTTTTGTGTAAACAAAATCAATAGTAAGAGCTAAGGGCTAAAAGAATTATTCTGCATTGACAACATAAGCGTTAAGAAAACAAAAAATCTGCACAACCTTGAATTAAAAAAAAACAATCCTGGAACTTAAATCTAAATAATACAAAGTGCATTAATTTTTCAGATACTCAGTCTAGACGAGCAGAAGAATGCAACTTTCAGCGTTTTTAAAAATTTACAGTCTTGCTTAAGTAGTAAGCATATGTAGAAATCAGTATTTAAAAAAATATAATAGAGCCTTGAAAATATAAGACTTATGGGCAGCAGAAATGACACCAAGTAGCAGTATGAAGTAAAATTAGCATTAGATTTTACTCCCAGTTCTGCCACTACAAATCTGTCAAAATTCCATTGGCTTCAGGAAAGTTTCCTTGAGTACGCTCAGGAGTTACTGAAATAAAGTAGATTGTTTCAGCTGAAATTCTCAAGTACTCCAAATTAGCATTAATGTCAAGATTCAGATGATCAATCCCAAACATTTTGGAAATTATTCTAATTTGCATACATCTCACTTTGTGTAATAAAGCAAAACAGCAACTTCCCACTCTAATTAACATCAATAGAATTAAGAAACAATCTTTAACTGTCTTCCCATTTGTCTTTTTTACAGCTTTAGATTATGCCCTCTTTCTTACTCATAATCAGTTAAAAACTATTATTTGGCAACTGAACCGTTATACATGCCATAGATATCTTGTTCACTGTCTTTCTATTTACAGGCCAACAACTCTGCTCACATTACATCAAGCCTATATGTTACGCTATAACAGTTACGCTTAACTTTAAAGCATCATTAATACTTGCTGGGAAGTGACAAAAATAAAAATGATACCTATGTTTTTAATATAGAATTTTTTAACACTGCTTGTGAACTTGGAGCAAAGAAAAAAAATCAGACAATATTCTTCTCACTGCAGAAAGCAGATGCTTGGCAGAAGTTCCCTAGGACACAATATATGGTGCTATCTGATGTAGATACGTAAGAAAAAACCTGATGACTTTAACAAGAGTCAGACAGCCTGAGACTTAAACTACGGGTTAAAGATGAGCAAAATTTCCCTTTCAATGACATGTTGTACACAATGAAGAAGGGGAATATCTGTATTCATTTAAGAACTTTGATTAATATATGTCTAAGTTTATCTGGTTGGTGTAATCCTCTCTGACTGCCAGAGGTTAAGACAAATGGATGACTAAGAGGAAGAAACAGGAAACGGAACAGCAGCCAGAAGTAAGTCGTCCTGTGGGCGAACAATTTCAACAGTAGTAGAGAAGAACAGAAATGCTATTCACTGAGAAAGTGCTATTTACAGATGTTAGATAAAGATATACTGCTGGTTTCCAAGGCTAAGGGCCTAACATTATAAGGGCATTCAAAACTGAAGAGCTCTGGGGCAATCCAGGCTTTGCCCTGAGAGAGTATAAATTAAACAGATAAGCCAAACAAAATACGGGGAAGAGGGAAGGTCAAAGCCAAGAAAGTATCTGAGGTGATGGATGGCAGGCTTAATGCTAATTCCATATTTCATGTCTGTAGGTTTAACGTAAATTATGGAGAATGGAAAAAGAGAGGAGATGGTGGAATGAAGATATTAAAAGCAGACAGTTAATAAAAAAAGGAAGAAAGTAATTAAGAAGTCTCAGTCACTGAAAAATGAAGGGGATGGGAAAATAAGGTGGCAACTTTTGGACTTTGTAGATTATGTGCTAGATAGTATCGGCCTGTTCAAACTCTGTACCAAGGTCATTATTCTACTTTTCAAAGTTAACATTCAAGTTCTAAAGCAAAAAGTACACTCCTAAAAAAGGTTAAAACACAAAAACACTAAGTGACACAACCTTGAGAGGTAACAAATGATCCCCATCTGTTCTATAAACATTCTGAGAAGGACTAAAGATGATAAAAGACTTTACCAGAAGCTCATGTTCAAATACAAAAACCCACCAGGTTGAAGTTCAGACAGTAACTTGTTAAAGCACTTTAAAACACAAACTAAATAGATGAAAATCAACAAATAAAGCAAGTCTTACCTATTATGGGAACTCTCTGCCCAGATTCCTAATGATCAAAACACTGCTCTCCATTTTTCTGCCCTGTTCCAGTGAGTCTAAGGACAGGACTCATTTCAAATTAGCTAGGTTTATTTTTTGACTTGATTGACCTCTAACTGGATGGTGACTTAACTAGTTTAAGTTAGGTGACTTCCTAATCTAAGGGAAGCTCTTCCTGGTGGTCTTTTGTCACATACCTTTTCAATGGATGTGATCAACTGAAAATAGCATATGAATAAGAATGAATGTTGCACTTTAAGACTCGAGATGAGAAGTCTTTGTTAGAAAAGGGAGCTAATTTAGCTCTAGCCCAGCTTAGCACTAGTGCCTACAGTAGATGAAGCCTGCAGGCCACAAGGCTGAATTGTAAATGAGCTCGAGAGACATTGCTGAGGATGTGACTGCAAAACCAGCTAGAACCAGCCCTCAAAGATACAGCGCACAACGGACACAGGAACATAGCAACTGTCCCAGGATGTAGACATGAACCAATCAGAAGGAAAGAGACTACTGACTTAGTAAAGAAGATTGGAAGAGACTCCCACTAGCAGGCGGGGAAATTTGACTGTAAGGAGTATAATTACCCCAAAATTTCTTTGTTCGGGGCCCCTCCCCGGAGGCACCCAGCTCGAGCTGTTACTTTGCTGCATCGTCATTTAAATAAATAATTAAATGCACTGCTAGACGTACAGGAGGCTCTGCTCCTAGGAAAGCTAGGGTCAAATTATTTCCATAACAGTCTTACAGAAAAGAAATCTTGTCTGCTCTCCAAACTTCCCATGTGAACATATTTCTTTCAGTTTCAGAAAAGTAACTCTATAGCTAAAATATAACCAAGAGTGAACACAGCTTAGTTACAATCTTGAGTGACTCAGACTTCCTATGATAAGAAATGGTGCCACTTGATGATATCTAAAAACTACTGCAGTAACATTTATCTCATTAAGATATTCTACATTTTAATTAATTCCTGCTTCAGTTCTTATATAAAGTGTTTAAATATATAAATATTTACTGTATGGGAACCAAACCAGCCTATCGTGAGTATGTTTTAAATTATGCCAGCTGGGCTTGCAGTATCTCCAGTAATAATATGGCACCACACCTACTATTCCTTCTGTCTGCATGTTTTAAAATACTCTGAGTATACTGATTATTCTGTCAAGCTTGGTGCTGTTTGTTCATTCTTTCTTATTAGGTTAGCAGTAGCACAAACAAATATCAACAAATATATTCTCCTATTACTGTACCGTGTGACAAGTATTTCATACTTTAAATAAATTAAAATTAAACATTTCCTTTCCTATGCATATTACCACAAATAACATATCTTATGGCATCATTTTCCTGTTTAATATTCTGATACTGTACTGGAGTTGCACTGTGTTGAGCACGACATAGTAAAGCAGCCAGACGATGTCTTTATGTGAAAACCTTCTGTTTTGCTGTTAAGTGCTGCATTAGATTTGAAATAAGAGCAGAATCTATTGTCACGACCTTAACATGTTCATGTCCTGCAGTAAGTGTTTGCTCTGCAAACCTCTATTGCTGTGTAGAATCTGCCCTGCCAACCCAGGAGCACTGTAGTGTCTCAAAGACCAAGAGAGTCTTGCTGGAAGACTATTAGCTGATTTAAAGCAGCCCATCTAGGTTTGCATTTTGGCTCAAAAATAGCCCTCGTTTGCAAAAACTGTTTCTGGATATAAGCTAAAGCATACAAAAATAATGGCATATCTGGTGGCCTAAATTCTCAGCCTGTGCTTTTGGACCTCTGGTCATTAGGTCCATGAACCCTGTTCTCATGGTCTGAGGCTCACACAAATCTGGGTCAACTAGTTTTAGGTGAAAACCATGTAAATACCTTTGATAGTTAAAGGAACCACTGAACAGCCTGTCAGACAGATATACATTTTTGGTCATGTAGTTTGGAATTGATTTGAATTAGATTTTCAAAAAGATTTTTGAAATCCAAGCTACAATAAAAAACAGAAAGGAGCCCTTTCAAGCTTATATTATCAAGTTTCATAC
Source organism: Struthio camelus (assembly GCF_040807025.1). Taxonomy (NCBI): domain Eukaryota; kingdom Metazoa; phylum Chordata; class Aves; order Struthioniformes; family Struthionidae; genus Struthio; species Struthio camelus. Next base: position 72,967,401 of record NC_090942.1, on the reverse strand, counting down.
AATTATACATCTTATTTCTGATGTCAAGAGCCTCCTCACAAGTATCTATGACCTAAAGAAGCATTTGGTCCGCACACTTAACTGTTTCTTTTTCTAAGGAGCTTTTAAATGTAATTGCATGTATTTAATATCGATTTTGCTGATGGAGAGGTTTAAACAGAAATTCTGAAGCGTTAATCTGATTTCTTTACATTTTTATGGAAGTGGAAGAGCGGAGTTTCTGTTCCAGTTATGGCTGAAGTAATTATTTCTATTCTATCTCCTTATGCTTTGTCTTATAAAGAGGTTGTGTAGGATGCATTGCAGAAAGGAAGCAGTCACTTCTTAGGTGCAAAAAATACCCATAAGAAATATAATTCTTTCGCTACATTTCAATTATATCTGTCTATATGTACTGTAAGACAGCACTTGAGTGAAACTTGGATGAAAATTCCTACAGAGCAAATTGGAACAGTCCAACACAGGAGAAACAGTTTCTCCTCAATCCTACAAAAGATTGATAGTTCAGCACATAAACACCATGGACTCAACGGAGGCATTAAAGCAGATGTTAGGACCTAAAAGAATTTGAAACCTTAGTAGAAATGCACTCATTTTGTCTCTTAACCTTAGGGCATATATACTCAGTTTTCTATATCTGTTCAGGAGTGCTATGTAAAAAGGCTACACAAAATTTCTCTCTAATGGGTTTGACAAAAACAGTCTTACTTGATTTGACCAGCTGCAAACTCTTATATGTCTTAGATATAGGCAAAGAGAAGTTACAAACTGCACGCTTTGTATTGAACTACCATGTGACAAAACCTCTTTTAGATGAATTGTAGTCTTTGTCCAATTACAACGTAATCAAGCTTCTTTCTGATTTAGACAACTGTAAATCATACTGTAAAATACCAAAAACTGAAAGGCTGTAAGTGTGAAAATGCCATACTCAGGGAGCTGGGAGAGAGCAATATTACCACAAGAACTTAGAGAATTGCCTACTTCTTGTCTCCCAGGTATTGCAGTTATGCCTTTGTCATGCTGTTGCCTTAACTGAACGCCACTATGTGTGTGTTCTGCTTTTCAATGGAGTTATTTTCCTCAAAGCAGACAGGCAGGTGATAGACAGTTGCTAGCCTTCATTCTAAAACTCCAGTCTCTCAAACTAAAGTCCGCATCTTAAAAGCTGGTTGCAGACCTTTCTTACATAAAAATTGACAGCATTGTTCCCTCTAAATGGGGACCCTTTAAAAATATACTACAATATAGGTATGCAGTCTCAAGCTGGGTTGCATACCTATTAGATGTTGCTCCAAAGTGCAGAAGTTCTAACAGGAGAACTGAAATATGGCCTTCAGTTGCATCTCCTTTCAGTTTCAGTACCCTCTCAGTGCCAGCACTGATAAACGAACACTCCTCTGAAACCAGCTTCTTAGTGTAGTCCCATTTCTCTTCCTCTGGCCATCCTACTCCTTTTCCACTGTAACCTTCTTCAGTTTCTCCGAATTCTCTGGATTTTATCTTGCACAAATAGAAGATCCATTAAAAAGACATGAGTCTTCTTGACAGCACTTAGTTTTGTGTTACTACTTTAGGACATTCAGAACACCGTTACTTCATGTCACATACAACACCAAGCATAACAACACAGTGTCCTTTCTGCTCTACACTTTTTAGAAATTAATATTCACTGTGTAAGATCTGTCAGATAAGCATGTACCAAATATGGACCAAAACTTACGTCTCATTCCAGTCTGCAAGGAAAAAGAAGGATTTTTTAACTGGTATACTTTTGCAAATCTTCACTTGACATATTGTCTTCCCAGCATACATTAGTGAACAGGAAAAAGAAAAAGCTTTGTAGCTGCAAAGGGAAAGAAAAAAAGGATTAATTTTAATGTAACATGTGCAATGGAGTAAATTTGGGGCTAACCACTCAGAAACCTGTGAAGATCCCTCCTTCTTTACAAAAAAAATTAAAATAATGGCTCTCATATGAGTGTTTTAAAAAATATATATTTTTTAATAGTCAGAGTTCAAGGAAAGTACTCAGGACTCTTAGATTCTGCTCCATGTTTTTGTCATTAAGGCTATTTTTTTCATCATTGCAGTCTAGGGAAGTGTTGACATAAGCTATGAAGTGCTACAACTTGTTCACCATACAACTTTAGTCAAGTAAATCTAATACTATATATTAGTATATTTCCCAATCTGTGAGAAACAGGGTAATGCTTAAGAGGATGCAAGCATTTCTGACAGTGTAAGCATTGAAGTGTTGGCATTCTTTGGACGCTTATCTGGCTAACTTCACAGTGTAATTTAGGTCTGGGGCTATCTGTTGGTTTCATACTGTTCTTACTGAAATCTTATGCAATATTAGTCTAAAATAAAGGAATATTGTATAATGAACTAACTCTTCTTAATCTGTCTTGTAATGTCCCTGTCTTCCTATACAAAATGGTCTCTCCCAGGTTTAGGCCACATTCTATACCAGAATGATAGGCAGCGGAAGAAAGTAGCAAATTTGAAGCCATTTGAAGATTAAAGGTGCCTGGCTTTGCCTCATTTACAGTCATGACTGCTGATCTCTTCCAGAACATTATAATAATTGTTATAATTATTGTAGCAATGTGCTTTTTTTTTTCTTTTAATTCAAAGAAAGAGATTTGCAGTATCTATGATGTATCTATGCAGAGAAAGGAAGAAAAAAAAAACCTTACCGGAATCAATTGGAAATGCTCCTGCTCTAAAATATGACATTTTTCTTCTAGAGTCTAAACACTATAAACAAATGGAGGATAGGGCAGGAAATAATAGATTTTAATAAGATTAGTAACTGAGCACTGCTATTTAAATTGAAGTACTGATACCTATATATCCCTGATTTATGTACCATAAGGCCCTAATCCTGGGAAGTTAATGCTTATATGATGCCTCAGTCAGACTGAAGTCAGAAACATGGCTCAGAGTGCACACCCTTCTATACATTGTATGTCTTTGCAAAGCGTTGTACCTAGGTAGCCTGCCTGCAGGCTAAAAGATATGACTCTCTGGTCTTGTCCTAAAGACCACTTTGTATCATCCACATGTATATAGGAACCTGATTTTCTGGGCTGGAGAAATGAATGCAGCTAAATACGATTCTAGCAACATTATGCCACTGGCATCAGATAGGGCACATCTGCTTGAGATTTAAACGAGAGAAAACAACAAATACTGATAAAAGAAGGAAGAAAGAAAGAAAATACAATGAAGAAAGGTAATCTGTTTTGTTACTTTGGTCTGCAACTTGTACCGTCGGTGCTTACCTTTTTAAGATGGACTGTAAGACTGGAACAGGTAGTTGAGAGCACAAATGTAACGTTAGTAACAAAGAGCCAACCCACAAAAGTGAGCTTTAGAGGGATTTGAGGAGACACCGACATGATTCTGTAACACAGTTCCTTCTCTTTTATCCCAAGTCACTAGAAGAAAAGTCATTTATCCCATAGACAATGTGAGATAGACAGTGAGAGAAGGCAAAAATACTAAGAATGTTATGAACAGCAGCAAAATCATAAAACGTGAGCCTCTGAAAAAAAGGCAAAAATGAGAGCTGCGACATGGCCAGCACAGAATTAGGTAGTGCTTCAGAAATAAGGAGAGTGAATACAAACGTTGTTAGTAAAGGTATTTGAGGAAAGTAGGTGTCAGCTGCAGTTCATGTTAAGTACATGATAGGTAAGAATACTGGAAAGTTTGGAAAGGGAGATTAAGCAGGAAGAGAGATTCTCATTTTCACATGTTTGAATACAACACTCGAGTCACCAGTGCACTTCAGGCCATATATAATTTCACATTTTACTAGAAAATCCTAAAATGCAGTGGAAATGGCACAACCATCTGCAAAATCAGGACAGTGACTGTAGTTCTATATTTATTACCTTAATTAATGCAAATTCTCTCAGATTTTTATTAAACTGCTAATTACAGCTAAATGCTGTATAGTACACTCTTGCTCACAGTCTAATGCAAATGATCCCACTGTTTTTTAATCACTTATTTGGAATTCAAGGTAAAGTGGGAGCAAGGGGAAAGTATTAACAAAAACTTGGAGAACAGCATTTTCACCCATAAAAATAATGTTGCCAGACTGTAGTCTTCTGTCTTCCTTTAATTGCACGGGAGTGGGAAGAAGAGGAGAACGCTGATTTTATTCAGAGTAGGAAACACAGCCAATTGAAGAGACAACTAATTTAAATAAATAGTCAATGTGGAAGAGAATATTTTAATCAGCTTTTTTATTAAAGTCGTCTCCCTCTTTGCTTTCCTCTGCTGTCCTGATACACTGGGTACACTCGAACCTTTAAACTATACTTATTTTAACCACCATCTATAAAGAGAAGATTGTCAATGCACCTGCTTAGCCAAATAACGTGATCTGAATACATCAACAGCAAAAAGTGCTGATAAGGCCACGTTTAGACTGAGTTTAAGCAAGCACAGTTCTGTTTAACTTGGTAAGCTGGTCATCAATCTTTCAAGTTACTTGTGCTGCAGAGGCCACACTAAGTCCTGACCCAAAACTCTGGGCATGCAGTGCACATGCTCTTCCCTCAGAGTCTGAGTAAGTAGATCTTACAAGCATACATACTCCTATCCATCCAGCCCAGTGCTCTGACCCTGCTTCTATTACAGTCTTTCCCAAGGCCAAGGGCAACTGCTTAGGTCATCTCCTCAATTCTCTTTGTGCCTACAGGGACTTGAAGTCTCCTAGTTGGTCAGCTTAAGTGGACGTTATGCTAGAAAAACAGTGGAGATACAATCCACTTACTCTCTGATACGAGTATAGGAGTATCACCAAACCTCTGGAGGAAAACTAGTATCTGTGAAACATATGCGGTTGTAAGAGCTGAGAGACAACACCCTTTCTTGAGAACTCTTAATGAAGTCTCCTACCTGTTCACCCAGGCTTCTGGGATGTTATGGGCAGCATAAACAGTGAAGCTGAGCTGGGAATGTAGGCTGATGTCTGCGCATGAGGGACTTTTAGGTATGCTGGCAAGCTGAAAACCTGCATCAAAGCTGCTGCTGTAAACATGGATGAGGCAAAAGATGGCCATAGAGAGCTCAGTCACAGCATCCTCTATTAATGCTGAGAAGAGGGAGAGAAATAAATAAAGGTTAGCAATAGGTCATTTGTGAAGAAGAATATTTATCTTAAACCATCAGTTACAGCTTTGAAATGCTTCCTAGTAAAATTTAATTAAAATGATATAACCTACCAACTGAAGCCAATTAGCCATCTGTGCTCCTGAAACCAGCCTAAGCTCATTTCTGGTGTATCATTAACAGTCTTTCATTACAGTGCCTTCAAATTAAGGCATTTTCAGAGTAAGTCTTTTAAACTACAGCAAGGCAGTACGTGTCTCAGATATGTCATTTTAGTCCCTAAATTTTTGTGCTAGAAGGATTTTTACTATGTACGCATTTTGTAATTTCTGCAGCTAGGTAGCTACTTCGTTCAAGGGAACCAGCAACACGGTAGTAGAATGGAGAAAAGGCATCGGTTACATTTTAAGATCCTACAGGTATTGCAACTATAGATAAACAGCTCGTAAAACATATATAATAGCAACCACACTCAGGCATAGTCAGCATTCAGATGGTCATGGATTGCTTATAACACTCCACAAATGACAGACACTGAAAGACATATCTACGTGGATATATCAAATGCAGGCTGCACCCTCATTTATATCACACCTTTATTTACATTACTTCCTTTGGCTTCAGCTCTGTGTTGCTCCTTTTCTGCAATCACTGGCACACGTTTCTGGAGCAGCTAGGGACCTCCTGATTGCCAGTGTAAATTAAAATCCCCCAGCCCCGGCAGCCTCCATTGAGGGAGCAGAGCTGGTACAAGCACTCTCTTGAATTCTCAGGCAAGGGACAGGGAGAGAGAGAAACGGGTGTGCCTGTGTGTCAGGGTGCACTGCAGCATTCCAGGATCAGGATGCTCTGTCTTCTAAGAGGGCTACCCAAATTCTTGCTTTTTTTTCCTGTATTGCCCCAAATTCTTGCTTTTTTCCTCTATCTCCCAGGTTCCTAAATGATCAAGAATGTACTCTCAGCACCTTCTGTCGCAATTCCTGACACATTTCCTACACCATGTCCTGCCATGGCACTCAGGAACACTACTTTGCCCCTAAAATGTGCGTATACTAGCTGTTTATACTTGGAATAGGTGCAAAAATCCTACCCTACATCAGATACGGACCCAATGATTCACTGGATTTAGCTCCCTCTCTTTTTCCTACTAGAAACGTGGAAGAACACACCCTAAGACTGGTATTTTATTCCCCTACTTTGGTATCTTTTGCCTTTAAACTAGCAAATACTTCAGATCTTTGAGTCACAAAATACATGGCTAAAAATGTGAAGGAATTATTTCAGTCTTCATTCTAAGCTAAACAGATTTTAAGTATGTCACAGGACAAGAACACTTATCATTACGATAGTTTGGTATATATTGGGGTTTGCTCTTGGAAATACAAGCACCAGATTACATTCATGAAGGACTGGCTAGAATACTGTGTTTTGCAATGTTGTAATCATCTTCCATGTATGACAACAAAATAATTTTAGAGATTTAATAGGGTAACAAAACCCAGTCCTTTACTCCCTGCTTTATATACACACTTCTGTGCCTAGCATTACATTTCTTATCATCTTTTTATTCATTTTCTTTATTATTTTCTACATTTATCCTCCTTTACCACAATTGTTCTGAATAAATTTTTTGCTCTAATGCATTTTCCCTAGAGTACCATTTTATCCTCAAACCCAGCTCTCTCAGATTTGCAACAACTTAGTAGCTTCCAAATTAAAAGTTTAAATTTGCACTGAATTCTTCTACATTCCAAGGAATTGACCACAGTAATATGCACAAAACCTTCTTAAAGAGTTCCAAAAGAGGACATCAGTGGATTATGATTTAGTACTATAAGGAGAATATCTGATGAAGCGAAGATCTTGAACCAATACTTTCTATTTTATCTGAAAAATTAAACACAACTCATACTGAGAGAAACAGCTATTTAGGAGACCCCCTGGCTCCACCCTAACCTAAGTGGCAGATGAGAAGACATAATGTAACAGCAAGTCCTCATTTATGCAAACTGATCCATTAAAGAGAATGGTTGCAGAACAGAATCTTTTCATTTTTCTTCTTCCTGAAAGAGGGTGAAACATAGTTCTGAATCTTTGTAAAATGCCTGACATTTGTTGAAACATGCCCTTTGGCAACCAGCAACTTTTACACGATCCATAACGTGGACTGTAAGGGAGTGTTTCACATTTTGTCTCTAGAACAAGAGGAAATGTATCATATGTTAACCAAACAACAGCAAGAAGGGAACACTCCTTAGATTTAAAAAAAAAAAAAAACTACAACATACACTGTATTGCAGTGGGAAAAACATTTTCCATAATAGAAAATTTGTATATGCTAGGCAAGGAAGTAAGGTGCAATATGCTATTACAATATCCAAACCAGCTCGTCCACTGGCCATATTTGCAGAAGAATGATTCTAATCAGTTAGAGAAAAAAATGAATGCCAGGCACAGGGGGGGCAGAGATAAAAAAGAAAAGGTAGAGCAGAGGCATAATTTTTGCCTAATTTATTTATGTTTCATTCTGTCAGTGGTGAAGGGTAAAAAGGTTCCTGGGTGTCCGGGACCCACCTATCCTGCAAGATCCATGTGGCTAAATGGTGCAGGGTTAAAAGTCCTCACTTAGTTACAGAAAATGTCAGTGAGACTGCCTGCTGAAGGGGCTGGAAAACTTTGTTCTTTTTCTCTCACTCAAAAAAAAATTCCACCTTTCGCCTAAGGGCTTGTTGAGTCTGCGCCCAACTGCAGAAACCAAGCTGGTTTTGGAGGAAGAGCCCGGGAACACTACAGTCTGGTTCTCTTGTAAGGATGGTGTGAGGGGCGAGGACACCAACAAGGCAATCAGTCTGTCTGCTAGTAAAGGGAGATGAATGAAACTTCAGTATTACCTGTTTGTCTGTTTGCTAGGAGATTCAGTATGATGATCGTCTCAGGAACAGAGCTGTTCCTCAGGTGTAAGCAAATGTTCAAGTATAACCTGGTCTGTAGCTGTAAGGTTTTTTTATACCTTTGTTTTCTTATTCTTGTCAGCTCTCAATTCAAAACTATTCTGTGGCCTCTGGGCTACAGACATGCTTTTTACTCTTTGATCCTTGCTCATTAAGCACAGTGTCAATTAACTAAATTAGAGGTAAACACTTTGGCTAGTCTGCAAGTGCCCATTACTCACAAGAGGTGGTCAACATCTTCTCAGTGTATTTTTATGAGCTGCTGAATAGGATTTGGTATGCTGAGAATTACATCACCTAGATAATCTTATTGCTTTTGATGCCTTCTACAATTTGTACATCTCAAATGAGAAAAGACTATGATATTTCACTGATTTACATAGCACAGGGTGTGGACTTCCTACAGCAGATCCACAGCTTCAGATATGCCAGAGTCTATTTTTCAGAAAGGTATCCCAGGCACAGTAAAGTACCTAGGGGAATGAGGAAAGCATCACATCGCAAAGTGGACTGTCACATCGCAAAGTGGACTGCGACCAAAACCTCCAAAAATTCTTCATCTTTCTGCTTCCACTTTCTTTGGTGAATATTTTTCTGATCAGGTCTAGAAGTAACTATCAAATTCCAAACACAATTTGTGAAACTTTACACCTTCAACTGCAATGACAAGTTCATTAAACGTATCATCATCAAGATACTTGCTTTCCACATCCAGTCCAAAAGACAGCAACTCCAGCAGTTCAGCAGGAAGACTGCTGATTCACTATCAGTTCATGGTTCATACTGGAATTTCTGGGAAGATGTCCCAAAGACCTACTGATTAAATTCCAAAAGCTGCTTATTTTGTCTGATCTCGTTAAAACCCTAGAGTTACAAGGCTGCAGGCACCTGTACAAAGACTCATTCATCAGATTTTGAGAAAAACTGAGTTCTGTATTGACTTGCAGCCTGTCTTTCCATCCTCTGGATAGCAGTAAACAACAGTGTTAAAACTTTATTAACTTGAATAATATTATTCTTTATTCCAGGAATATTTTTTACTGCAGAATGGTGGTAATGTCTAGAAATTATTATCCTTCCTCATATTTAAGAAAAAAGAAGAAAAGGAAAAAAACAGTTTGAGTACAAAAACATTAATATAATTTTCTAAGGACTTCGAGATAGAACACAATGTTATCGAGACTTAGACTTAACATGGATGAGTACTGCTCTGTTCACAGTGATGGAATAATTTGGTCCACAGAGATAACACTGTTAATAGAGCCAGTTATTGCAACACTAAATCAAGGTTTGAGACCCTGAATAGAGTCTTTGACCTGTTTTGTCCATAGTGAATGACTAATATTAAACCTCTATTAATCTTTTATTAAAGGAAAAGATTAAAGCATTTTCTAAACAAATTATTATGTATGGCTTTCATTGCAGTAGTATCCTTTATCTTCTTCTCTTTTGTGGCAGAGAGAAGCTATAATGAAGACAAACAAAACCCTGTTTGAGAGTCTCTTATGATACTCAAGGTAATGATAACTATCATTTGGGGAAAGGAGGAGGAGAAGAAAAAGAAAATACTAGTTGGAGTAAGTGATTGCTGTTCTTGCTGTTAAGAGTTTGATTCTGTTTTCTTGAAGATAACATGAATATACGTATAAGGCACAGGAAAAAACAGCACGAATAGGAAATGCAGTCTGTCTCCTCCTCAGACATCATAGCTGACTTCATTTGCAACTGTGCTGCTAGAGAAAGCAAAGCACATGGTTTTCAGCTTCCCTGAGATCTGGTAAAAAGGTACCAGCTTTGGGTGAAGATGGTTATTTTACTTTGTTTTGATGGCCACAAGCTTGCCAATTTTTGCATGCTTATAATTCCAGCCAGCTAAGCATAATAAAGTAAAAAGGGGACAGGAAGTGAAGGAGGTGGAAAAGGAAGCCCAAAGGTGCTTTCGACATAAATGCATTTCTCACCTTTCAGTTGTTTTTTACTTCTAGCCTTAGCGGATGAAAACATCATTCAGATTCCTCTCAGACTCAGTCTCCCCAGGTCAAGGGATGAGGGCCCCCCTGCCCCCCAGTATTAGCAGGAAAATGAGCACTGAGGAGATAGGGGACTGAGGAATGCTGATGATCTCAAAAAGAAAAGATGGGTGAAATAGCTTTATTCACTTCTTGGGGGTGAGGTGAAAGTGCACACCAGCCAGGCCTAGTTTCTAGCAGATCAGTTTTGGGCCATTGCTCTCGGACTTCTTTGGTTTATCGGACATGACCTTAACATGGCCCTTGATAAGATGACTAGACCTTTCTGTTCAAACTCTTTAGCTTAGCTTTAAATATTTTGCTGGCTTTCAGAAGCAATTTTATGTAGTACGTCTTAACTGTAATGTATGTATACATACATTGTATTCATGTATATTCATACATGAAATCTATGCCACTGCATGTAATAGGCTAAACTGGCTTTTGGTTACCTCAGACAACTTTGTAGGTAGGCTTCTGCACAGAATCCCTAATACGCTGACAAGTTCTGACTCGCAGTTGCAGTTTCTAATATTACCTTGCCAAATGGATTCTGCAATCCTTACGGCATTAAGGGTGTGTCAGGAACAAACAGAAAAGTATCAGTCTTTGTAGTTGAAGATTTCCTGGTGTAAACCAACAGAGGCAAAGTAGTATGGTGCCAAAAATCTGCTAGATTCCTTTTAATGTTACTCAATAAATCAGATTTTTCCTTCAAGAATCTGCTCATTCCGTGAAGTCCAAGTCTGCAAATTTCTTTCAGTACTGGAAAGCTTTAGGCAGGTTTTCTGAAGAGTGTGCGGAGAAACATGTTTCAGGGGTAGATGTTGATTTGTAACTATTAATTCCTTTCCTCTTTAGCAAACTGTTGTCATTAACAAAGTTTGACAAAACTCACGAGCTAAATGCCTGCATCCAAGTGAGAAGAATCCTACAAAGAGTACTTACCTCCTCCTCCCTTCTGCACCTGCATGTCCTCCCCGCACTCCCCCGGCCCTCAGCTACTTAGCTTTTACTGGTAGCTTGGAAATATAATTACTGTTTGTTGGTTTGTTTGCTGTTCATGAAGCTGAGTAAGGGTGAAGCAACAAGCTGGCATTTGGAATCCTGCCTTTAACCCCCTCCGTGTTTGAAAGGCTCCTGTAATCCTTGTGACCTCTTTGCCTCTCAGAGCACACTGCAGTCGAGACTGACAGATGGAGAAAGAAGAAAATAGAAAAAACATCTCAAACGGCCAAGGTTTGATCCTCAAAAAAAAAAAAAACCTAAAAACCAAAAAACTGAGACCATCGCTTCACAGCACACATTGGCCCAAACCCAACATGCATGTGGCAGACTCTTTGGAAGCACCAGCAGAGCCCTCCAGCCACATGTCGCAGGCCAGGAATAAGGCAGCGCAAGGCTCCACAGCCTGGATGTGGCCGTTACCTCCAGCAACCCGGTGCAGGCAACCGCTAGTGAGCAAGCTCCTGCATCTCCCTCAGTTTGGGAGGTGCTCTACTGTAACGCTGATGGGACTGGGCATTAGCCATGGAGTCTAGGCTGATTTTAGCTGAGGGATTAAATGTGGGAGGGTCTACGCTTTTATCCGTTACCGCTATGAGCCTACCCTTCTTATGACAGTGTATCACTTAACAAAAGACAACATACCATTTACACAACAAAAGATAAAGAACTAAAGTTTAAGGAGGAATAAGAATTATTGGAGTTGGGTAGGAAAGCCATACACAAAATTCAGTTTTCAAGAAGTAACTCATTTTTCCTTTTCCCTGTTGGAAGCAAAGACAACTACTAAAAATTGCAGTATTATCTGCTACTGTGACCGCTACTGACTGTAAAATATTCTTTCACTCTACTATTTATTCTCCATATTTGAATCTTGTGATTAGTTGTGAGAAATGCTATGTTTTATTTATATACCACTTATATTTTTAACTTATTAATTACTTCATCATACAACCAAATATGTAAGTATCTGTAATGTGCCAGCTATAGCACCTCGCTAATACAAATAAATAGCAAAACGTGTGTTTTCTGATGATACATCTTGAATTAACATGTTTTTTAAAAAAAAAACACTTTACCTTTGCCTGGCATTTCCACACTTTGAAGTGAATTCTATAAAGACAAAATACAAGGGAAAATGTAATCAGTTATTTCAGAAAAAGACCAGAAAGTAGTTATAATGGTGCTAGGAACTGTAATCATGGAAAAGAAGGCTGGTTTTGGTGAGAAGAGGGAAGGATGTATCCTAATGTTGAGATGAGAGAGGGCACAACTGGGATTCAGAATACCAGGCTTCTGGCTTCTCCACGTGCTTCCTTTACCATCGCAGACAAGTCACTCAGGACCACGTTTCTGACAGTATTCAGGCATGCTGAGAGACAAAGAGGCATTTATCTGCATTTGAGGTACGTACATGTTTTCCGCCTCTGCGCTGGTATCACGGAGATAAGAATACCCTCCCGATGCCTTCACATATTTTGTCTATTCACACCTGAATTCCACACGCAGCCCGCATGGGCAAGCCCTGGACCCCGCGCAGAGCCTTGGCGTCCTTTCAAAGTTGCGGAGCACCGAGATCCCACGCAGGTGGCCTACATTCCACCTGCATTCCTGCTCCAAATCAGCAGAAATAGCTGCCTACTTGAAAGGCCTCTGCACAGGCAGCTACCTAGAGCTGGCCAACAGGAAGTACTAGCTGAAGGCAGTTAGGGGGCATTTAGACTGTCTGAACCTGGCTCTTGATGCTCAGCTCTGAGGCTGCCAGCTTTCATTTAGACATCTATCTAATTCAGTGTCTGGATTTTCACCTCACATATCCCAGTGATGTCAGCAGGAACTGCTGAGTGCTTACGACCTCCGAAAGATCAGGCCAGCTATTGAGCCCAGGCTAATTTTAAACATTTTCAAAAAAAAAAAAAAAAAAAAAGCCGCTCTACTAAATCCCCAAGTATAATAAGTGCCATCAATCAGACCTCGCTTCACACTTCTCACACGTCGGGCAAAATTAAATGTTGCGACACTGCGTATGCCTCCCTCTTTGCACAGGAAAAGCTGCCGTCACTGCACATACTTCAGTGCATCTCCTGGCAGCGAGGGAGGCACCAGCAGGCTTCGGGGTCACAGGTGGGAACCTGGCCTCCACTTACAAGCAAACACAGGTGACTGGCTTCCTCTTGCCAGCTGCTCAATTTGCCAGTGCCTTGAGCTGGCTCTGTCATCAGGCTTAATTTACCAAGGTGACACAGAAATAAGTTACTGAGATTTAACTCTTAACCACAGACGCTAACAACCTAACTCGGTATTTCAGCATGCCCCTGGTTTGTACCTTGTATGAACCCACGTGACCAAAAAGCGTCATATCTTTCATTGTCACTAATCCATTTGCAGCTCATTGAGGACGCCACATGTTAGTACACATGCATTCAGCAAGATCCTTCTTAAAAACTACAGTTCATTCACAGGTGACATCACAAGTACAATGCTAGATGAACACCGAATGCCTCGGGTACCTAGCTTGGCATTGCCAAAATTTGTGTGGTAAAGATGAAGAAAAGTAAAATGCTTAATTGAGGGGAGAAAGAAAAGCTCCACAGTGAGAAATATGTTTTCACAATCTTTTTACACAGTGAGACAAATGGGAAGAGAAATCTTTGTTCAATTCTCTCACATTTTGGAAAGTAAACAATTTTTTGGAATAGTGCTTATAATTTCAACATAGTCTAGCCAATTTAATATATAATGGATTAGTGCCTGTTCTGGCAGGATTTGATCTCCCAGGACTTTTTGTGAGCTGCTGTAAGAAAGAAAAAAAGAGATGAAAAACCTTAATTGTACAGCAGGCCCAGAATTTCCCCCGAAAGGATTTTAAATTCCCAGGGTTAAGGTGGTTAGAGATTGAATGAATCACATTTATAAAGAGACACAATCAGTTCAAGAAGAAATCATCACTGGTGCCAGTTGTTTTCATAATCTCAAATCCCAGTACGGGACTTCACAGTACTGGCAGTGAGGAGCCAGTAAGTAGGCACTGAAGGTAGTTTAATTAAACAAAGGAGATTGGAAGAAAATCCCTTTTTTTTCTTTTCCTATTTTTTTGCATAATACTAGAATTGTAGAGAGATTGAGATTTTTGAAAAAGTATGCACACACACATGCATAGATGAGTACACATACGCATATATTGCACCCTATGTAATTTATACTGGAAGGAAGAAGCATCAATTTCCTTGAGGCATAACGTACACATGGAGCTTGCCAAGCAGATATGTTAAAAGGTATACCACACAAAACCGCACCATACATTACACTAAAGCATCAGGAAACCACGGCGAAAAAGCAGTTGCAACTTTTCTTCTGCCATTTCTCCCTTACCTGATGTGCAATGCTGCAGCATTTGAGATGTAACAGGTAGCCTCAAAAATTTCAATTCAGTTGTGGAGTAAGTAATTTGTCTGAAAAAGGGTTATCCCTGTAGCAGTTAGATAGCTTTCCTCACTTCCATCATAACAGAAAGTCTTAGGGGTGCTAAGCTGATGAGCATAATAGAAACACTTCAAGCAGACTGACAAGATAAGCTAATATCATAGGATTTAATTATTTCACCAGTACTCACAAAAGCACAACGGAGCCAGAATTCTAATTCATACAAAATGCCCCTACACTTCAATATGAGTTTAACTTGAAAAAAGGTGTGGAGGAGCTGGTACTCCATTGAACATCCAATTGTCGAATAATAATTCTGACTACACGTGTTAATACAGACATAAGTCAAATTACATAAGGTGAAGAGTTGGTCCATAGTCTTTGTATAACACTGATAAACAGAGATAAAATCTTGCTATATTTATATACTTTCTTATACATGAGGTATTTACATAAAATGTATATTTTTTATTTTCATAAAATAGAATAGCGTTTGAGTTACAGGGCACGCAGAAATCTATTTTACTACTTTTATGACATTTATAGTTCAACTGCTGCTGAGCAGGATAAAGCTCTTCATAAAAGCAAACCTGAACTTTTTTCTGGATGGCTGAAGTCTACTCGACTGTCCTAGCATTTATTTCTCAAAGGAATAAGAAGCAAGCAGCAGCAGCAACAGTATTTGCTGGTGCACGAACAGTTTGACTTCCGTCTTCCTCTGCTCCCTCCACCTTTTTTTGAAATCAGTTGTTAATCAGGTCTGCTTCACCAGGAAGGAGTAAGGCAGGGGAGGGGTGTTAGTCAGGGTCACAGACAGCCTTTACAGGAAGGCTTCCAGGGACAGACAACTAGTTCAGCTAACCAAGCCTGAAAGGAAATGTTGAAAGAACAGAAAACTCAGTAACTTAAAACTGTATTTCTTTGAAAAATGGGTAACAATCTAGTCAGTATTCTCCAAAAGAAATGTGGAGACAAGCAGTTTCTTATGTGAATACTAGGATAGAAAAATATTTTAAGGCAAGTAATAAAATATTCCATCATAACAGAATCTTCTTAACGTTCAGTGGAGGGTATTCAGAAACAGTATCATTTCACTCATTACAGATGAGCAAACACCATCATCACTGCTTATCATTTGCAGCCTCTGGAGATTCCAGCCAGGACCAGTACTCCACTATGCTGGGTCCTGTACGTATAGAAAAGAGGTGGTGTTCCTTTCTCTGAAGAGCTTATAATTTCAATAGGTAAGACAGAAAAAAAGAAAGAGTATTATTTTTCCCTCTGTGATAGGAAATACATAGAAGTTGGTTCAGAAGAAGCTGGATATATTGGAAAGGGGCTATACAAGAGAGCTGTAAAGAGGACACAGTGTTGGAGAATGAGCAATGACTACCCGGGAACACTTAGAGCAGGGTTTTTACAACAGAATAGATCAGCTCATAATTCAATTATTTGTCTAGTAATAATCATTTCTTCTTTAAAATTAAAGCAGTATTTGTATGACAGTGACTCAGAAGAGAAAGAAACATGTAAACATAACAGAAACATTGGATTCAAGAAATAAGAACTGCACTTTTTTTTTTTTTTTTAATCCCATCACCCTATTCTTTAAGGCACAAAGAGTGAGGTTCTCTATTGCTCTGGACAGGCCACACTAATTGGGCTGCTGATTTGTCTCTTTGACCGCTGTGTCTACCTCCCTGCTGGCATTCAGAGAGGGCGGAACTGAAAATGGACTCAGGCATGCTCAGGAAGCATAAACCAGGCAGGAGTTAGGAGGCAACTCACATGTTGGGTTCACAGACTTAAGCTGAACACTCATAAAGAAAATACACTAAAATAATTCCCCTTCATTCCACAAAAGATCTTTAACAAATTAGTCCCAGTACTTTACCTCTGCTTTGATTCTTTCCTAAAGGAGAGAGTATTCTGTTACTGTCCCCTCCATCTTTTTATAGGACCGAGTTTTTTAAAAAGATTCTAGGTTGACAACATACTTTTCTCAAGGGGAAGATGCTGATCTGCCTGATGTCTCTCAGGACAGACGGTGTTTAACTGAAGGGGAAATCATGTGAAGCCCTTGTTATTTCTTTTATCTCTCTCTCTGTTACATTTGTTCTCTAAAACACAAAGAGAACATTTTTTAAACGGAAATACTCTTATTTCCATTTAAATCAAGACATGCCAGATAAAATGTTTACTGTCACAGATCCATTTATACTGTAAGTTCCCCAGAACAGTCATTTCTGATAATGAATGCTGAAGTGCACATACAAGTATTTAGGATGGTATACAAGCAAGACATACAGTGAGCCATGACCTAGAAGGACAGCAAGTGGAAAAGCTCAAGTGCAACAGCTGGTCAGCTCTTAGGAGCAACAACAACAAGAAACAGAGCTGTGTTGTTTCTTACAACTCTGTCTTTAACAATACTTGCCTATCTTTCATCTGACTTGAGAAAACATGCAATACTCCAGATTTCGGAGGGATAGCACCCATATAACTAATTCCAGAATGGCCTAACTGGTTCCATCCATGGCTATGTAGCAACGTCTGCTCTGTGACTTTAGCATCCCCTGTTCCAGAAACATGGTTCTGGGATTTGCTTACAAGCCAGACCTCCAGAGTGCTGCAAGAGATCTTCTAGAGCTTTTCCACTTGGGTCCTGTACTATATCTAAGTTGGAAGGTACTGCCATACTACCACATGTGTAAGAGGAATGAACAGAGGTTAATAACGCAGAGATTTAAGAAAAGAGATTTTTTTTGAACATTGCCTAAATCTGTTCGACTGACATACTTTCTGCTCTCCGGTGAGTCTTTTCACCTCCCAGGAAGAAGTTTGCCCCTGTAAAAATGCTGACTATATGAGCGTTAATAACCTGTCAAGAGTGAGTTTATATAAATGACAGTATATAATTAGCTTGCTATATGCCACTCTTATGGCTTGAGAAATGTCAAGAACAGAACTATGTTAGCTTTCTCCAGTCTAAGGTCTGTGACCTCAAACTGCCTATCAGCCATATTTAAAAATTCCTTTTAGGTAGCTGAGCATCTTTCTCATTAACACTCACTAGTTAATCCAATTAACACTACTAAACCCAATGTTTCCTTCTCTGTGCTAAGTGTTCTTACACACATACCACAAGCCATGGACTTAAATCCACTGAGAGAAAGAATAATAGTATTTGTAAGCAGGCTATGGCTTGAGGAAGCAAGCAGCTTGCTCAGTTTGGCATCATTTTTTAAATAAAATTGAGAAAGAATGGTAAGATAGAGACCATATAAGAAAGGGAAAAAAAAAAAAAAAACTTAGTATCTTATTAAACTTTTTAAAAGTTTGAAGAGGAATTTCATTACAATGGGAAAAAATTAGCATGACTTAAGGTTATATCACACTAAATCCGAGTGATTAATGGCTTGATTTTCAGATGTGCTGAGCACCTATATTTCCAAGATGCTGACTTCAAATGAATTTTTAGGTGCTCAGAATCTCTGTAAATCAGGTCCTTAGTGACTTGTCCAAGGTCATAGTAAAATGGCTGATGGTAAAACTGAAAACAAAAACTGCCCTCCAAAGTCTCAGTTCACATTTTTACAGTAACCTTTGGAAAGCTCTTTCAATCTTTTTACAGTGAGGATTCCAGCTAAAATCAAAATTATATTAAGCCAGACTTTCTCTACACAAATAACAGAGGAACTTCTGTCTTAAAAACTTATAATTTAAACAAGTCATTTATGGAAGAAATTGGAAATGTCATGATTTGGATAATATTTGGTGTGGTAAAGCTGAGACTTGTACACTTGGTGGAAATTAGAAAGAACAACAATAGGAATTTATTAGTTAGAGTTAACCACAGGACAAGTCCTCTGCTATTTCACTTGTCACACGCTGTCCACAATCTTTTCTCTTTTTTTACTGCCTCTTCCTAATATTTCACAGAATGGCCAAGGTTGGAAAGGACCTCTGAACATCATCTAGTCCAACCCCCCTGCTCAGGCAGGGTCATCTAGAGTACATTGCCCAGGATCGTGTCCAGGTGGGTTTTGAATATCTCCAAGGAGACTCCACCACCTCTCTGGGCAACCTGTGCCAGTGCTCTGTCACCCTCTCAGGAAAGAAGTTTTTTCTCAGGTTCAGACGGAACTTTCTGTGTTTCAGTTTCTGCCCATTGCCTCTTGTCCTGTCACTGGGCACCATGGGGAGAGTCTGGCCCTATCCTCTTGACATCCTCCCTTTAGATATTTGTACGCATTGATGAGATCACCTCTCAGTCTTCTCTTCTCCAGGCTAAACAAGCCCAGCTCTCTCAGCCTTTCTTCAGAGGAGAGATGCTCCAGGCCCTTCATCATCTTTGTAGCCCTCTGCTGGACTCTCTCCAGCAGTGCCATGTCTCTCTTGTACTGGGGAGCCCAGAACTGGACACAGTACTCCAGGGGAGGCCTCACCAGGGCTGAGGAGAGGGGCAGGATCACCTCCCTCCACCTGCTGGCAACACTCTGCCTAATGCACCCCAGCATACCATTGGCCTTCTTGGCCACAAGGGCACACTGCTGCCTCATGTTTAACTTGTTGTCCACCAGCACTCCCAGGTCCTTCTCGGCAGAGCTACTTTCCAGCAGGTCAACCCCCAGCCTGTCCTGGTGCATGGGATTGTTCCTGCCTAGGTGCAGGACCCTGCACTTGCCTTTATTAAACTTCATGAGGTTCCTCTCTGCCCAAATCCCCAGCCTGTCCAGGTCTCTCTGAATGGCAGCACAGCCTTCTGGTGTGTTAGCTTCTCCTCCCAGTTTAGTATCATCAGCAAACTTGCTGAGGGTGCACTCTGTCCCTTCCTCCAGGTCATTGAGGAATACGTTAAACAAGACTGGGCCCAGTACTGACCCCTGGGGGACACCACTAACTACAGGCCTCCAACTAGGCTCTATGAGCTTGGCCATCTAGCCAGTTCTCGATCCACCTCACTGTCCACCCATCCCACCCACACTTCCTGAGCTTACCTAGGAGGATGTGATGGGAGACAGTGTCAAAAGCCTTGCTGAAGTCCAGGTAGACAGCATCCACTGCTCTCCCCTCATCTACCCAGCCAGTCATCCCATCACAGAAGGCTATCAGATTGGTCAAGCATGATTTCCCTTTGGTGAATCCATGCTGACTACTCCTGATCACCTTCTTGTCCTCCACATGCTTAGTGAGGACCTCCAGGAGGAGCTGTTCCATCACCTTTCCAGGGATGGAGGTGAGGCTGACTGGCCTGTAGTTTCCTGGCTCCTCCTTCTTGCCCTTTTTGAAGACTGGGGTGACATTGGTTTCCAGTCTTCAGGCACCTCTCCTGTTTTCCAGGACCTTTCCAAGATGATGGAGAGTGGCCTAGCAATAACATCCACCAGCTCCCTCAGCACTCGTGGGTGCATCCCATCAGGGCCCATGGATTTGTGGATGTCAGGTTTGCATAAGTGGTCTCTGTAACATTCCACTCTGTAACATTCCTCCTCACCAGGCTGGCCAACCTGTTGGCAAAGACACGTGTGCCCTGCTTGGTAAGCTGGATCCCATCTCTCTCCATCAGCTTTCAATCTTCAGACAGGGCACCATGGTCATAGAAACCAAAACCCTGCTGCCAACACCAGTGGCACAGCCAGTTGTTAACTTGGAAAATCTGTCTACTCCTCCTCCCATCCTTTCCCCTCACAGGCAGGATCGAGGAGAAAATGACCTGGGCTCCCAGACCCTTGACCACCATCCCCAGAGCTCTGAAATCCTGTTTGATGGTATCCAATTTGCCCTTGGTGTCATTAGTGCCCACACGGAAGAACAGCAGAGGGTAGTAGTCCGATGCATGGACAAACCTTGGCAGTCTTTCCAGGACATCGCTTATTCGAGCTCCTGGCAGGCAGCAAACCTCTCCGGACAAGAGGTCAGGTTGGCAGATAGGTGCCTCTGTCCCCTGCAGCAGGGAGTCACCCACAACAATCACTCGCTGCTTCTTCTGGCTGTTCCTGCATGGCACAGGTCTGTCAGGCCAGTAGCTTCCCTTGAAGCTACGCCCAGCTCCTCCTCAGCCTGGAGGGCACTAAACTTGTTCCTCAAAGGCAGGTCTTCAGGAGGAACAAGAGCCTTTCTCCTTCTACAAGAAGTGACCAGTTTCCAGCCTTCTTCAACAGCGTTATGATGCACCGTCACACACGGTACAGAGCCCTCCGACAACTCCGCTGCAGTGGTGAGTGGGGACTCCTGGAGCTGCACGGTCTCCGAGAATACCCTGTCTATCTCTTGCTCGTCTTCTCGGATGGTACGCAGCCTACTGACTTCCTCCCGTAACTCCTTTATCTAGCGATATAACCGATCAACCACAGCACACCTCACACAGGAGAGCTGGCTATCAGCCCAGGCCTCACGGAGAGGCCCTAGGCACTCCCTGCAGCCTGACACCTGCAGAGCTGCATCTGCTGTCTGAGGGTCTGTCTGGGTTGAAGCCTCAGACACAGCTGATGTAGCAACTCCAACAGCCACTGGGGAACATGCTCTGCAGAATGTCATGACCATACCTGAGGAAGCACACACTACTACAAGAAATGCAGGTGCCCTCTGGTGCCCTTCCGCACAAACTACTACTTCTGTTAGCTGCACTCTAGGCCTGGCTCTTATATAGGCCTCTGCCTAGCAGGGACTCACAGGGTGCAGCCACCTGGATCAAAGGCCTCCTACTCCCTCTAATCAGGGGCAACCAAGGGAGCTCGTTAGCAGCAGCCACACCTAGCTAGAGCTTCCCAGGAGAAGTTAAGGCCTCCTGCAGTTGTCCTTGCCTAGCTCTCCTTTCCTACTAGCGACAAGCACCGTCTAGTTCCCCAGGAGTCCCCAGGAAGCCTCCAAAACTTCTAACAAGGTCCACAAAAGGCCCAAGCAGAGCCCAGACACTGCTGCACAAACTGCTGTGTCTGTTCGCTGCCTCTGTTAGCTGTGCTCTCACAGAGGAAATGAGCAGTAAGACAGTATGAGGGCCTATCACCTTGATCAATCAGAACATGAATGACACCTACTTAAGCTCGAGTTTAAAAGAGAAAACCGGATATCAGCTTGTCAAGGCAGCCTTACAAAGGCTTCAGTGCACCCTTTACCTGTGCTTTTGCCAATGGCACTGCACGGAGTTTCTTGACTGCATCAGTAATGGCTCTGGTTTCCACAAAACAGAGGGCACTGCAGATTGCTTTAGCTGCTTCAATCACATTATCCGCTCCATGCTGTTGATGGCAGAGAAAGAAAAACACAAAAACAGACATATACTATTTAATAGAAACACCTTACCATAAACTTGATAATAGTGAGCATGCAGAAAATCATATCTACACCTCCTCATTCAAAACTCAAACACATAATGCATAAATCTGAGATGGCTGATATATATTGAGATTGCTAGTGATCATTAGTCTCCTAAGGAAAGCATAATTTTTGTCAAAGCCCAAGCATCTTCTAAGAAATCTGCTTTGCTGAAAACTGCCACAGTTAGTCTTTAACACTGATACTGAGGCAAAATGTTGAAGTGCAGAAGCATTGTAAAGGAACCTCTGAGGAATCTTGAACCCAAATGATTCACAAATGTTCTGAGGCTTTTATGCAACTATGAATTTATCCCTGCTATCGTCTCCCTCCTACATCAGTGAGAGATGGCAGAGAGTCATTTTCCTCCTAAAAGTAGTGGTGTGGGAGGCAGCACAATCTGACACCTGTGGATTGAGTACTTTGCAACCAGCTTTTCTTCTTCAAAAAAAAATTATATATACATATTTTCAAACTACTAAATCATATTGATAATAAACATAGATTTTTAAATATTACCATTTAAAAAATTCCCTAGATGAATCATTTCAGGTAAATATGGACAATTTAAGAACAAAATTTGAGTCCTAAAGGAAGGAAAGTGCCAGCACCTTAAATATCAAATATCCTATATTTCGGAAAATAATACATTAAAAAAAAAAAACTTCATAGGTTTCCTGTGCCTGTATATGACTTCCTTAAAGCTTAAAATAAATTCCCTGTACAAGCAGAAGCTCCTCTATTACATATTTTCCATGTTTCTGTACTGATAACTGTTCCTTTCAGTGAGCTACAGCATGTCGGTGTACTGATAAAACCATTTCTGTAGCTCATCTATTTCCATGTCTAAGAAAGAAAATTGCACTAAGATGAACTTTCTATTTTCAAGCTTAAGATCTATAACCAATCCGTACTGAGAAGGCTAATACCTGTCACTAAAATAAGTAAATATAAAAATGTGTTGAGTTGACTGGTACCATGTTTAACTGCCTTGAGTAAAACTAAAGCAGGAGTAAATTAGATAAAATATCCTCAAATATTTAATGGTCAGAATTCTTTTAAACGTAAGTTGATTTTTGTAAATACAATTAAAAACAGCAAAACCTTTTCATATTCCAGGTATTGGAGAGAAAGGAAAAGGCTTGAGAACTTTGGACCTTTCTTCAGCCTGAACCTGACTCACCCTTCTGGCAACTTGCAAGCAGTGCATTTTCCTCTCTCGTATTTCTTCCCTACCGCCTGGATTTTTAAATTGAACTCCTGCAGAATTTCCTCTCCACGCACATATATATTGCCAATAAAAGTAGGAAGTTCTAAAAATGGGACGGCTTTGTTACCACCTATAATAATGACAAAATCAAATAATTATAAAAGCTGGTTTACTGTGCAGTTATGAAGAATATACACAGTAAATGCAGAATATGCAGTGCACAGAATATGCACAGTAAATTAGCCCATGTAAAAATGTATATGTATCTACACACACACATTTTTGTAATGAAAAATTTAAATAAAACTGTTAACTAATTTTAATTTTAACTCAATGTTTTTCTTCATATGTGGATATGGAACATTAGCACGAGGGATTTTATGTCTATAAAATGACATACACAGGGAAAGCTGCCTCTGAGTAGCATGCTAGCATTAGAGACATACGAGGGTAATCCTTGAACAGAGCAGTAGCTATACAGCAGGACAGAAAAGTTTCTTAAAAATCGAAAATGAATATAGTCAACATGCTGTGTAACTTGTTTTTCCCCTACATATTTAAATACCAGCAGAACCTTTGAAGGATATTTTGGTGTTTAAATTACTTATATGATAAAAATAGTACTTCATTCTAGAATTTCTACAGTCCACTCCTACACTACAAAAATTAAAATCTTTTCTTCTACACTGCACAAATTAAAAAGTTTTCTTAAATGGTACATTTTGAGTAGATTTAAAAATGAAGTACATGTTGAATGATTATCAGAACAATCAGAACGGCTAGTTGTCTGACTGCACATGCTCTTTAAGAAAATCCTATACTTTTCAACCCCAACAGCATCAATCCCTCCCCTTGTGCCAAATGTTTTTTCCTTTGTTTGCCTTTTCATTTTGTAAAGCTATTATCTATCACAAAATGAGTTTGCCATTTATTAGTCATTATTAATAATAAGGACAGTGGGTTTGCCATGGAAGTGAGAAATCAGGAATCAGTATCCCCAAGAATTTTTAACAGACACCCATGAATGAGCGCATTTGGTAGTACATAGATAAATGTGCTAATAAATGACTGATTTTTGTTTTAAATGGAGGATCTCAAGACCTGCCAGATTAAAACTGTATGCTAAAGGAAGTCCCAGTTGAGCACAGAATTTAAGCAGGTATATGTGTACTTAAGTTAGTACATGTGGGTAACTCTCCCCGGCCTAAAGCTCCGTGTGTGCTGAGTGGATTGTGGTGGATCAGAAGAAGGGTCTTGACTCTCCCACTGTTGTGAGTGCCAGTTTTGAAAAATCAACAGAATTACTCCTACCTAACCTCGCGATGGCGGGGGGCAATTACAGATATCCCAATTTAAAACCTTCTTAATTTGATCTAATCAGACTTTATGGAAAACAAATGAACAATTTAGGGTTCAGAGACTGACTCAAGCGCTTTCATTTTCTTGTTTGCTTCCGTTACTCTTAATTCATGATTATAACTTATACATTACAGCTCCATAATTTTTCAAGCCATTTATTAAAGCAAACCAGTATCACTAGTTCTTAGTATTACAGGCTTGAAAAAACTCCATACATTATAATTCTTCTGAATGAAAACAAGTGCATGGTTATTTAACCTGTAACATTAACTTACAACCCTGCTCTTTTAATCAATTCACATGCCCTTTTCTCAGTGTCCCTGGGCAGACAAGACCTTGTTAAAACAAAAAAAATATTATTAACTACAGAGAAATTTAGCTCTAGAGTAAAACACACGTTTGTTGTATGGCATGAATATTTCAGAAGTGTCCTGTCTTCCCTTTATAAATAAGTTAACGATCTCAAGTAATTGCCTGCCTACTCAGCATAAAAATCTTTAGCAAAAACAAATTTAAGAGAGCTCCATTATAGGACTGAGGAATATCCACCTAGTGTTGATTGCAAAGGGTGGACTGTAATGCCTCATTAATTTTGAGAATATAGCTCCCTTTGAATTTGGAATCTTTTTACTTTAGACTCCAACATTTCAAGTGAATGTGAGTAAGCAAACTCATGGGTCTTCTTCAGTAAAGCAGTATATACATACATACATACACATATACACACACACACACATATATATACACACTTTCGAGTTTGGAGACTTCAATTTTCCCAATGGTTATACCTCCATCACATTTTACGCACTAAATAGTCCCCTTTGAGAGGTTGCTCACAGAAGGAAATTTCAATGAATGCCTACACAATATCAGAATCAGAGCCCTGCTCCAGAATTTTAGGCACAAGTTGACAGATTTTAAATTTGTGTGCATTCTACAAAAGAAGTGTCAAGCATTTACACAAAAACATGGACTATTTTTATCTAAATATATTTATTTACACATATATTTACATATGCATTTGTGTACATTTGTACATAAATGTGTGTTTGCATGGTTTAATACATATATGCACATATATGTATTAAATACATATATGCACATATACATTGTATAAATAATAATATAATCAATATAATTGTATAATTGTATGTATAAATTAATACATATATGTACATATGTGTATGCACACATACATATATACACACCTGTATGTAAACATGTATGTGTGTGTATACACTTTCCGGTTATTCAAAATAGAAATATCAAGAATATCCAGAAAGAATGAAAACTGAA
Source organism: Struthio camelus (assembly GCF_040807025.1). NCBI lineage: Eukaryota > Metazoa > Chordata > Aves > Struthioniformes > Struthionidae > Struthio > Struthio camelus. The sequence continues at coordinate 72,941,698 of NC_090942.1, read as the reverse complement.
CTTCAATACAGGTGACAGATTTCTGAAACAAAATACTAATTTTATGTTTTAACTTACATTTCAAAAAAATTCCTACTTTAGCATAATCAGTTAAAATATGCTGGAATAGATGCACTGGAGTATCTTCATGCCACTACATTGGTATTTTTTGATTTTCCTAATCAGAAAACTCTGTCTTCTTGCCAGTTCCAAATTCTAGAAAGTCAGTTAGTATCACAACCTGAAACTCAAATCAAATAACCATTTGGCTTCTTCCAAGCCAAATATGCATTTATCCTTTGAGTTTGAATACCGCCTAAAACATTAGTTAGCAGAGAAGGTTTCCTAAGATTTCCTTAAAGCATGGAGCAGTCCCAAATATTTTAAAAGAAAGCCCTTACGAGTTTTGCGGCCTAAATGTAACCCTGCAAATAATCTCATGCTTGAATATATATCCTAAATAGTTAAACCCTTGCTTGTAGGTTTGCAAAAATCAGGAAAAATTTTTGCCATTACATATAGTATACTTTATTTCTGTTAGTTCCAAGTACTAAACTGTCAAACAAAATGATCCTGCTTTTCTTTACAGGTTACTTGACAATATGAAACAGTCATCTTGGATATTTTAAATTGGTAGCACTTTTTTCTTAATCTCAAGTCAAATTTTGTTAAGAGAATTCATACCCTTTCCAAGTCAGGTTAAACAGCTTTAATTAAAAGTCCTCTTTAATCGCATCTGAGACAGATTAATAATTAGATATCTTTCATATGGAAGTTAATGCTTTTCTGGTATAACAGACTAAGAACAAATACCTCATTTTGCAATAGATACTCCACTTGACCTCTGTATTTCATAATAATTGAGACAAGGTTCTGTCTGGAAATTGGAAAAAAAGAAAACAACATCAAATTAATAGCAAATGGATAAAGAGCACAGGTGTTATTTTTTCACATTGTATAAACCAAAAATAATTTAACTGTCAGTGATTTTATGTTGGTATAAAACAAAGACAAGCGGTTATGTAGACCTCATGTAACATTCGGCCTGGTTCTCCACAGTTCTTTGGTGGTCATTTGCCACATAAAGTATGTATGTAAAATTCTTCTACTTTGACCTGGAGGGTACACATTTCACAGGTGAAAGAACTCCAGTAAGTGGCTTACTAATGTATCTATTTAACCTCAGATCCTATTTATTTCACTCTTTAAGGCTAAGCATATGCTTAAATATTACCTTGAAGAAGGACGGATTTAACCACATGCTACAATGCCTTGTTTCCCAAACTACTTTATCATAGACTGCAAAGCTGCAGAGAATCAGGTAAAACATCTGGAAAACATCTGGAAAACCTCTACAGTTTAAAAGCCCATATTAAGTCACAAGTATGAAAACGTGCATTAATAAAAGGGGCACCATTGCTACGGATATCATTCAACTTCATTTATTTACATTTCTGATGTTTAGTTTTCAAACTAATTCAGTGACTGCCTTTACCTACTATTACTCATGCTATGGATTTATTTTCTTTGTCATTCGATCCAGCCGTGAAAACTGGTTTAACTGATACTACTCCTGTATGTAGACCTCTGCCACACTGTAGTGCCATGCTACCTTTCAGTTACAAAAACTGCCATAAAGTTTATACAAGCAGACTACTGTGCCTCCATAAAGCTTCACTAAATTCAGTGGGGTTATGAATGGGAATACAAAACTCTCTACATTGAACTGCACGACCAAAGCTTCTGCTGTAAACGTCATCCTTTTAGAACCAAAGGCTCCAGCAGATAACCAGAATTGGAGTTTTACTTTTTAAAGAGCACTTGTGTCTCTTTCTGGTTTTAATCCTATTGTGTTTTCTGCACAGTGAAATTCTAGTTACTATTTACCTGTGGGCTGGAAAAAAAGGAAAAAAGTGCCTATGAGGCCCTGGTATGGTTACTATGCTCAAGAATACATCTTCATTTTCCTTTGACAGCCTCTTCTAGGGCTGAATCCTCAGCTGAGGGCAGGGAAACCTTAATTCTCACTTCCACACAATCTCTAGCATACTTGCTGGTAAGATGGCCACCTTATTGCCTTGATGGTACTTTGTGGTAGGTGTCAGGGAATATGTATGCTTGTAGGAAAAATGAGGAGTTTCAGTCTACACTCCTTCCTTGGTGTTTTTTGTTTGTTATACTCTTATCACTTTTTCCTTGATTATTTTTCTCCCAGATTTCCCACTCTCCCTTTGCACTGGTGTTTTTTCTCTTTAGAGGGCTTAGAAGGAATTTTCCGCCATTGCAGACTAGTAGCGGAAGACCACACAGATATTTGTTTGCTTCAGAGTAAATGGAGTATTTGTATAGTAAATTTTTGCATCAACAATAGATCATGTCTCTAAGTTGGGCTAACTGAGCAGTCAGAGATCAGAGTTGCAGCCATGGTCCAGGATACAGGTTATATAGCACCTGGTTAGATTATTATGTTTTGTATGTCAAGAGGAGGAAATATACTTACTCCACTGAAATTCGTTACAAAGAATAGAGAAATTTCAGGTGTTAGTACCAGAGTACATTTCCCCATAGGTGCCTAATATTCAGCTCCTCCTACAAATGGTTTTGCCTTTGCAATTTTTTATTTGCAACTTTGCACTAGCCTTATCTAACCAGGCAGTTTGTGTATTGAGAAGCTGCCTGGCAATTCCTCCTGTAATCCTGTTATGTCATAGCTAATACAAGTTGTTACTTTGCTTTGAGCAACTCTCCAGGCACAACGTCTTTTTCATAACATTGCCCAACTCAAAAGTAGTTCTGAACGTAAGAGCTTTCCCTGTTGCTTTTATGCACACATGTAAGCATATTCATTAGCATGCTTGGCCTAAATGCAGGTTTCAGGATAATTTCATAAGTTATAACACTAATTCAAAAAATTAGCATATTTTCCATCATTTTATTCCACCCTAGAGACTTTTCTGTATAAAGCAGCCATAATTTTATATAATAAATAAGAAAAACACCCCAAAAGCTTGTTACAGTGATCAGAATATCTCTCTATCAATGCTATCCTGAATCTCTGGCTGCTAGATAACTAATAATACCTATATATTTATACACAAACACCACAGACTTGCACATCTGTGATAGCTGTGCATAAATACGGCAATGCTAAATAATCCATGAACATTCGATGCTTCTTTGGGGGTCCTGAAGAAATCCCTCGGATCTTTTAGCATGGAAATAGAGTAGAACAGTTTTGAAAAGAAAAGCATCAACAACTTAGGAGAATCAGACTTGGATCCTGACTTGTCTGTATGGGAGAAAGTAGATAGTCACACACAGCAAACACCTACAGCACTTATTTCTTAATTTCCTGGCAGCAGCAGCAGCACCTCCTGTGGAATGTTGCCAGGTTTCCTTTCCAAAGGGCCATTTATCACCAAGCTGCCTCAACAACCTCTGCCTTACTGCAAGTGTCAGCTTAGCTACCGTGTCATATTTATTGGCACCTTGATGTCAGAGATTATGGGCCAAATTCAGCCCTGGTACAATGGGTACAGTTCTGCTGACATACTTGTAGATTTACATTGTGTTTGATTTTCAAGCTATGAATAACAGCGAGAGAAGCAACGCAGGGGCTGCTGGTTTCATTCGTTATATGCTTGCCTGCAACAGCAAATCTAGTACTCCAGAGGTCAGGCTCCAATTCCTTCTTTTTACTTAATCCCAAACCAGCTGAAACAATCCTTTTCCCTTCCCTACTGGATCTAAGCAGATGGTGACCATCTCAATCAATATGTTCAATAAGACAGAGGTGTTTGTATGCTACAATCAGAAATATAACTGCAGTACGTATAGACAACCCTGAGCACTATTTAATTCAGCTAACCTAGATACTCACAGCTCTGAAGACACAACAACATGGGAAGGTAATCTGTCAGCCTTCCTATGTGTCAAGCAGATTTGTACAGCCTATGTTGAGCCTATTCCACTGCCTCTCCATGACTACTGCAGCTCCACCTAGATATAAAATTATAACATGCTGCAAACATACCTTCCAGTGCAGAATAGACACAAAGATGTCACCTGTTATGTCTCACACAGCTGGTACGACAATGTGTGGTATTATTGACTGACCTACCCACAGAAAAAAAAAAAAAAAACACTATGGCAGCTACTTACAGGAAAAAGGGCTTTTCTTCACTGTAGAGCTCACCTGATTACAACTTTGGTTATGCTTCAAATTCAACTCCTCTCTCAACAGAAGTGTGCCAGTGCTTTCAATTCAAACTAGTTGAATCTAATGGGGAAAATCAGTATGTGAACATTGCTAAAGAAATTTGTTCCAGGCAGTGATTTTTGATGGCTATGTGAAGGAGTGCAGAAAGGCTTACATTCACAATACTCGCAGCTAGCCGTAATAAGTGAGAACCAGTGGTGTGCATACTGCATCACACCCAGTGAGAGTCTTCTCCTGGCCCCCTATAGGTCTACAGTGCTACTAGGGCATGTGGTTCTTCACTCTTTAAAAGAGGTTTCAGTTCAAAATGCCCAACATAACAGGAAGAGTTTCTGTATCATGACATGGAAGGCATGCAATGCATGCCCTAGAGCGAGTCTTGAGCACAAACAGAGACGCTGAGGGTACAAGCCCAGCTGCTAAGGATGCTAAGACTCTACTCGGGCAGGGAGCCCTGCAAGGCGCAGTCAGGTGGACACGGCCTGCAGAGAGCAGTCCCTGACACGAGCTATCCCCAGGGTCACACCCATGTGCAATCTGTTCTGTGATCGCCTCCTTACTTTTTGAACCTATGTAAGCTTTAATCATCCCTGATGTGTCATGGCAAGGATCTCCAATGCTTAATTAGGCCTCCTCTTGCCTGCTTTGAATCTAGTACTTTCACTTGATGCTCCTTTATTCCTGCATTGCAAGATATAGTAAAAAATCATTTTCTATGCACTTTCTCTATGCTCCTCATAATTTCATAGACTTCTCATCTATGAAATACCCATCTTCTACTAGCTCTTAATCAGAACGAAGAATCTTAGGTTACTTATTTATTTTTCATATGGAAGGCATTTCATACCTCTGATCATCCTTGCTCCCCTTCTCTTCACTTTTTCCAATTGTATTATATTCTATTCAAAATGGAGAACCAGAACTGCACACAGTACTCAAGATATATATATATATATGTAACATATATTTATACTGTGGCATAACATAGTTTTTTGGTTTTTCATTCCTTTTGTAATAATTATTTCCACCGTTTGTTTCATCCTTCTGGCAGCCACACTGTGCACCAAAGTTGACATTCAGAATTATTTCTTATAACCCCAAAAACTCATTCCTGGTGGCAAAAGTCAACACAAGAGCCTATGATTACATATGTAATGTTAAGATTGCTTCCTCCCATCTATATTTATCTTCACAGAATCTCATCTGCCATTTTATCACATAGTCAACTCAGTATTGTAAAGTCCTTCCACAATTCATCACTGGCAGCTCCTGTTTTTACTACTCTGCATATTATAGTCAGCAAACTTTGGTACTTAACTATTAATCTTGTTTTCCCTCCAACTAACTTAGAAATGAATTTGAGAGCGCAGAGCCTGAGTACAGGTATTTTTGTGTCCCCACTGCTGGAAACTGTTTTCTCCTATCCATCAACAATCCATGGGACAAGCAGGAAAAAGTGCACAAACACAGCTCATGCCTTTACTTTTTCAGTATTTAGTAAGAGACATTTACTGAACTTGTAGGTGAAGAAATAAACTATTTATTGCCTATGCGATTAGTTATTCATTGCCATACACGATCAGAAAACATCTTGAGACACACACTTAATTTGAAACTCAACAAATTTTTTCACCTATCCTTTCTGAAGACTCTCTTTACAATGGAAAAGGTCACACACTTTATAACACAAGAAACAAAACAGTGAATGAGTGGTACATGTATAGACTGTATGATTGGTTTGATCCTTTGTAGTAAGGATCAGAATGAAAGTTTGGGCCATGCTCCCAGGAAACCAGATGGGTCCTCAGTTAACATCAGATAGTCAAAAAGTTTCTACCTCTCTATTTTCCCCCATCTGGTAAATAACAGGTGTGGTACTTTATGATATGTTGATGAAAAACATTAAAAAAACGGTTAATAGCTTCTTTGTCTAAGCAGAAAGGGAAATGAAATGGAACATAATGAGAGCCGAATGAGGAATCCATCTCATTTAAGTGCTTGTCCATGATAGGTTAGCTTTAAAGTCAGAGATATTAAGTTAAGAACTTGTCACAACTAGCTTCAATTAAAAAAAAAAAAAAACACTGAACTGTGAAACCACAGGCATAACGAAGTTTAAACTCACTGTTTCTACAGTATGTACTCTTAAGATTCTCTCCTTAAGAGTGACATGCACTTGAAAATCATGAATCCTTCAACCCCAGGAAACTCTGTGAAACATGAGAACTCTAATGAAACCTTCAAAGAATGAAAGGGAGAGAACAGGAAAAAAATTACACAGATCTACAAATGGCCATTAATTTTTGCCAAGCAACCAGCAAGGTCTGCCAAAAAAAAAAAAAAAAAAAAAAACTTTTAAACATCTAACCGATTTTCTTTCTCTTTGGTATCATCCCTGTCCCTAGTAGGTCTTGGGATTCTGTCCTGTAGGGCCAGGATACTCATTCCAAACGCAAACAATTACAAACACAGCTACTGCGAACTACTAATGTTCTTACCGAGTCAGTCTCCAAGCACAAGTATATTCCAACAGCTGATTCAGATTGAACTGTCTTTGGTCATCCTCATGCTGTGGAAGAGAAATGTATAATGAGATACTGTACTCTGATATGAAGAATGTACATGGCACAGATTTGCTTGGTATTTTCCAAAGTCAACATATTCTTTTAGCAACTCTTTCCTTTCAAATCGTTGATCTGAGATTTTATTTGGTGACTCTCTCTCATATCATACTGGTTTGTATTATACAAGTGGCGACAGAAGATTATCACAGTAGTTCCTTCTGCTACATAAAATTCAAGTTTATTACGAATTAAGATTATAGTCAGGCCTCAGTAAGTCCTGCCTCCGCTTTCTTGTTACAGACAGCATTAGGCATCCTTCTGCCATAGCAACATACACAAGACATGAAGCAGAAATCACTTCGTATCCACGACCCCTCTGCTGCTTTGTTTCCTGAAAGAACGAATGAAGAACATCTGTACCATGCTTTGTAACCTCTTCGAAGACACCTATCTCCCCCGATTTTGTCTCGTTTGGCATGTTCTGCAGACCAGAACCCCTGCTCCCCTTCAGATGTAGTGTCTTCTCCAACCCCATGGATTTGTTGCCTTTGATGCCTTAACTCCTTCTACCCCACCGAGGTAGCTCAGTCTATGCCAGCCACGTACTGCCAGCTCGTAGGTACAACCATGTCGTGAAAAATCTGCTTCATCTCTGACTCACAGTTAAGTCCTGATCCCTATAGCCCATGGGGAAAAGTTACTGAGGAGCCTGTGAGAAGCATGGCCCTGAACGCACTTGGCTCTGATTACCAAGGGAATGACAGTTATGAACAGGTATCACCCTGGGTGGGAAGGGAGAGAAAAGAATGACATAAGAAAATGGAAGGAGGAGAGTAGCACATCATACAGGCATTTAGTGGTGAAGAGCTTCTGCTTCCACAGTGGCTCGGACAAATGCCAGACAATATTTTTTTCCCCAGTTTCTCTAGAAATGCCACTGATGGCTGGGATGAACATAGGTTAGGCAAGAGGGCTATAGTCAGTCTATCCATATGCATACTAAACTAAAATATATGCCTGCTGAAAGGTGAAGCAAAGGACAGAAATTATATTTGGCTAGGGAGCTTGAAGAATCTGGAAAATGACTCTATTTTAGACAGGATTAAACAAATGAAACTTCCAAGTTCTTTGTGAAGGGAAGAAAATGGCTTTACCTTAAGTAAAGCATTTCAGTAAGAAAAAAAAAAAAAGAAACTCTTCTATTAATTTTTGCTGTTTTAACTTTCACACAATAAATAGAATAATAGAATTTTGTAAAAAAAAAAAAAAACCAGCATAATCCCTCAGTGATGAAATATGATATTTCAACTTTACAGCTGTTTTTCTCTTCGACAGAATTTGGAAGAAAAATTGTATTTTCCAAAGGAAAAACCCAGGATTTTACCTGCTGTGCCAAAAAAACCCCTTCTCATATTATTCTGAATGCTTGTGAATTCAAATATTGAAATCAGTTCAGAATACTGTGACCACACCAGCAGTTTTCTCTACATAGTTGAAGTGCAGTAGTGGTCTGAAGCAAAGATTCCTGAGCAACTTGTTTCTGATATTGCTAGATTCAGTTTAAATATGTTAATTCACCGGTGAACTAATTCAAGCTAATTCTACTTTAGATTGCTACGCAGAGATTTTGCAAGAGCACCATTTAAGCAGCAGAATCTTTTTGAGCTAGATACCTGTAAAGAATTTCCATCTAGAGATTTACTATCTGTTTAGCAGCAGTAAGTGAAAGATGAATAAGACAAGTGGAGTGGAAGAGGGTGAAGGCAAGAAGAAAGTTCTCATGCCTTAAATCTTGAATGTATGCATCTTAAAATGAACCTCTAAGCTTCACTTTGCCTTGGCATTTGAACTTACAAGGACACTTCTGCTCCTTATCTTAGAGCATTGAAGAGAGAGACTTAAATGCTATCATAGAGCAGTAGACAGCCTGAGTATTTGAAGACAGGATTCATTTGGGAGTAGATATTCTTTTCTCAGCCGACTCCAGAATCTGTCTTCCAACCCTGTGGAGCTGCTCCTACAAATAGGCAAGAATAGCTTATGGATGCCAATTTCTTGAGTGCAGCACTAATTGTGCTCCCAGGGCTCTGAGCTAATAAATGCAGTTTTCTCTCTCAGCTCAAGGCTCAAAACTGTCTTCTACCCATACAACAATCCATCACTTTTTTTTTTTTTTTTAAGAGCTTAATTGAATGCTTTCTCCGTTTATCTTAATTCTGTTGATACCACTTTCTGGTTTTGCCACCCTCTTTAGAGTGGTGTGAAGTTATGCACTGGTACCTGTATTTCCCTCTGCAGTTCACATTGCTGAGAACCCCTTTACTCCCAATTCTGAAGTTTCTAATTTCTCCCTTTCTATTTTCTTTCGGTACCACTATTGTAATCAGAAGTGTGCATTCCAGGAAGGAAATAGTACCAGATATTTCATAGTTGCATTCTATAATATCATGGTCTGGATTTGCTACTTCTAGACAGAGCAACAGTCCATCACATGCACCTTGACTCCCAGAAAATAACCCGTCCTTTTTTTAAAAGTCACAATACTCTACAGAAGAGCAGCATAGATGCTCTGCAAAGCGCATCCTGCATTTTTATAAAGATCTTAGAAACAATGCAAAACTGACTGAAGGAGGGAGCGCTGGAGTTTAGAGAGAAAATTACAGATATGTGTGATTGAAAGGAACCCAGAAGCTTCAGGGGCTCTGATGGAGCATGGCAAAAGCTGGGTATATGTGAATCATTTAGCACATAAACACATATAGGAGATGATTATCTATGACTGCCAAAGATATTGATGTTCTCCTGTGACATTAGTTATCAACATCCTTAGTGGAGATTTCTACAAAGTAACATATCTGAAATTTCAAAACTCTAAAGGTTCCTACAGATCACAAGGCAAATTCTCCTACATAAGGGCAAAAAATTCACAAAACCAAATGGTAGCTGCACACGTATATCACTGCCTGAGCTGTACGAAGAAAGCTTGTTTGCATGCTAAAAGTCTTAAGGTCCGTGCCTGTCTTTTTAAGAACGCACTATTTTCCCATCTTTTTCTATTATATGAATTCAGAAGGAAAGAAATTTATTTTTCATAAATTATCTCTAAATCTGTGTTTTTCAAGTACCCTGTAAAACCAATCAAGCTGCAAGATTCCGGGGGGGAAAAAAAAAAACAAAAAAACCCAAAAACAACAAATAGTCTTTATGACATCAGTCTAGACTACCTCAGATCCTTGAATTCAGTGTGGCTGAAGTGGATGTTAGAACATCCGAAAGAATGCCCAGCTGCCCTAAGAGCTGGGTCCAGAGCGAGATGAAACATTGCAGTTGTCAGAGCACCATTGCCTGTGCCTCTTCCGTTAGGCTTCCTCTGAGCCTGACAGACTTGCTCATGCTCCTGTCTGCAAGCAGGACCCTTCCTTTCTGATACGAGTGCCCTGTCGCAAGTATTGCCCGGAGCTGGATGAAAACTTTGGGTCTGTGACTTATGTCCGCTCTTGAGCTGTTAATATTCTTTGCTATTATTAGTATCCTGAAGTAACCTCATGGCCTGAAGCTTTCACAGCTATGTCAGTTATCATAAAGAGGTGATCAATAATTCACTTGAACATATCTTAAAATGTCACCATTCCTGGTTAAGTCCTATTGTAGGTTATTAATTATAGTTTCACAAATTCTTTGAGACAACAAATGTTTTCTAACAGCCTGAACACTGCTAATTTATCTTCCAAGCTTGTTACCTGCCTGAAAGACTATTTTTGTTTCTTTGTTAGTAATTATTCTACCTGGTAATTGTATCTATTTCTGAAATGTGAAACGTCAAGAGCTGCTCACACTCTGCTCCTGGCCTCCACAGAGCACTGCAGTATATTAAACCTCATTTAGACCTGTCAAACTGCAACAGTGATGAAGCAGGCTTGGAGCATATTAATAGAACATGAAGCATTTTTATAGTAGCACAATTTTAAAGGATACTTAAACACAGACAAATGGCTTTCTGCTATCTGAGGTACTTCATTGTCCCTCTGAAAAGGACACATACATTCAAATAACGGAAAACCACTTTTTATCATGATAGACCACTGACTTCCCTTTTCTCAGTTTGTGATTATGCTTGGATGTTAATATTTAATTTGATATCTCTGATAAAATATTGACATCATTAACATTGGTACACATGAAAGTAAAAATGTTTTTCGATTCTCAGGAAATATCACTTGCTGGCTGCTTTCGTCCAGAAATCCCTTTCTGGAAGCAAGTGATGCTCTCAGAAAGCAATAAGTGTTCTTTGCTGCCACACCACTACAAAGATTCACGCTTTACTTGGATATTAAGCATGTGAGGACAACTCTGAAGAAACAGGGGTCTCTGGGAATAGGCAGAGCACTCTCTGGAAATGGTGCCTGGATGAAGGTTTGTACGTCTGTGTTATTCCACCGCGCACCTCTTCTTGAACACCACCCAACTTCTAGGAAGATAACGTTTCGGACCCACTACAACTTGTGGAGATTGTGCTTAACAGTTGCCTCTTAGGATAAAATACAGAGTAGGATAGACGGGAAGTACAGTGTCAAAACAAATCTGGCATTCATTATTCAGAGTACTGCACAACCGTGTCCATAAACTGGATCATCATTTGATAAGAGGACTATTGTATTTTTTCCATGTTTAATGTCATTCTCAAGATCTCAATGCATGGAGAAAAATTTACAAGATGCAGAACTGACACTCATGTCAGCAGATGCTCTTTGTTTGGTTAGATGATATAAAACTGACATTCAATATGTTTCTATAATATAAAGATAACCTTTTGTTCTCTGTACAGGCTTTCTTTGGAGGTTTAGCAGGAATCTAGCATCTTGAAAATTCAGGTATTAAAAGGCTTTTGTTCAAGGGTGTTATGGCTGATAAATCTCATATCTCAAAAAACCAAAATCAAATTAAAGGTCATCCCCTGGCTCAAAAGCTTGTGATTTCATGAAAAGCCCCAGGCCAAATTTATTGCTTTTAACTCCTCAGTTCAAGACAACTTCCTCTTTTTTGGATACATCATAACACAGAATACCAGCTTCCCACAGAAGAAAGAAAGCAGATATTCACTTTAAAGAGTTTTTCAGGTGCATTCACAAAACAATTGTGAATATTTAGTTATTGTCTAAAATGTATAAACTCTGTTCTTTTATTAAACTTAATTAAATAGATTATTTTAATAATTCTTTATTGAGTGCATGAACTTCACAGAAATAAAGTAGGAGGCAGAGCACAACATTTATTAGGAAATTTGATGCTGAAAGGCCTGAATGTGACTCTTCAGTCCTTGATGACGTCTATTAATATTATGGGGTATCAAAGTATCCAGGTGTGGAATTAAAAAAATTTATGTGCAGAATTTTCTGCTCTCAAGCTGGAAATTCAGTTCAGAGATCTGAGTTCACTTAAACTCTGAACTATAAGCAATTAGTTAATAACTACATGTATCAGATCTGTTGCCCCTCTTGCTTAGTGTGTGTATTTCTATTCCTTCCAAGGACAACTGGCTATTAGACACAATATGATCACTAACACAGCTGTGACATTCAGGTGCCTAGCAATACTTTGAAGGCATGGTGATACAAGAGCAACAAATTATCATTTACTATATGCGGTAGGGAGAGAGAACTGATGCAGCCTTCTACCTGCTTACAGGTAAATAGCTTGGTTGAGGGGATAACTTTTATGAAATTACCCAAAATCTTAATTCCTAAGCTCCTTCACATTACTTAGAAAGGTGAAGCAAGTATTCCTTGGATGCTGCCTCCTCTCTAGGCATTGTGCAGTATGGGACAATTATGTTATCCTGAATAATAATGATTTATATATATGAGAGTTATTTTTAACTATGCATCTCGAGTTCAATGGCGTTATGTAAGGTAAGCAAGAATGATTAGGACGACAGTCTCAAGATAGTGTTCGTATAGAGCTTTGCTTCCTTAGCGTACAAATACGTTTTTAAAATTCAGGAGAGAATCCTGTTCACATCATTAGGCTGCAAAGCAGATGATTTAAGATGTATAGCAATAGCAGAGCTACATACAGTCAATAGGTCATTTGCTCTAGAGTTTGTTGTTCTTATTTTTGTTTTTTTTTTTTAGTTTAAGTGCAGAGTAATTTGTAGAGAATCAATCATTGGCTTGGAAGTTGGAAGAAGAGATTGCAGGGGAGTCATCTGAGGCTACCTCTTTTCAGTGTATGCATATAAATAATACCTTCAGCTTATGCTGTACGCATATAAGTAACAAACAGCACTCTCATCAGACTTCTAATTCATGTCACTAATTTCTCAGGGCAGGAAACACTGGAAGCCTGCAGCTGTCCAGCAAAAGGGCCAATAGAATATATTATTCCATTTAATAGATAGAGACACTGACCTTGAAAAGGTAAGTTACTTTTCCACAATTACAGAGTTATGTGTGTTCATAATTATATCTAATCACCTTCACTCTACTCCTCCTAAGCCCAGCTTTCTTTGACACCACTGCATGGAAAAATTAAATTTTCCAGATTCTTAACACAGGATGTCTTGTCACAGATCTAAGACCAAAAAGGAATATGATAACCATTTTATCTCAATTCCAGTGCAGACAATGGAAATTACCCAGTGATCCCTGCCTGGAGCTCAACAACTTGCAGTTCAATGACAACAAGGTATCATGACAAGACAGAACTAATTCCATAGGTGACTGAACACGAATATTGTTCATTTGTGGCTGTAATGACACAATATGGAGATGAGAAAGGACACACGAGATGGATACTTGCTCACCCCCTTCTGAGGGCATACTCAAACATCAGATCATTTTCTCTAGACTGACAACGAGCAGCTGGCAAGTCACTGGTCTGAATCATTTTTGAAGAGGTGACCTGGTGATGGAAGCTTCCAGGTTTCCTAATTTACTTTCTTCTGGACAATATCAGACCAAGCAGAATCAATGGTTTTCAAAAATAAATAATTAAATGAATTTTAGCAGTTAAGAGTGCAAATAATTCAAGCCACTAAAGCATGCATTAGCACTTGATTATTCCACTTGCATTTATAGAATAGTTAATGTGTTCAATAGAAAAAAAAATAAACATATAACGTATTTGGCCTCATTCTAGTCCCTTTTTAAATGCTCCAAAAACAAATTGCACTGAATCTGATGTTTTTCATTGTGACACATAACAGAAATGAAAAGAAAGCCCCTATTCTATTAGAAATCTCTTATCTGACCTATATATTGACAAATTCAGGCTGACAGCCTGGCAGTCAGCTACTGCCAGTGAATAATGCCTAGAACAGCAAAGGCTCTGCTGTACTGTGAAGTTTGGGCTGGAAGTAATTCAAGGTGCTCCACTGGGAATAAAGCTCACATTTAGGAACACAGATTAGTGTCACTAAAGCTCAGTAACCCCTTCGGAGGTTGCTTAATCTCAAGTAATCTGAATATGAATCTATCTGGACTGAAGTTGTGATAAGTCAATGTTTTCTGTAAGGACATACATCCGTGTACAAATACACATACACACGTGTGCATGCGCACACACACACACAAGCACGCACAGAGACAAACTGTGATTCCAGCTTTTATCAACCTACTCTGAATTTCAGTGATAATGTTGAGAATCCAGACCTGATTCCTCTTATGTGATATTTTAAATGATTTTCCCATTGTTATATTTCAAAACATAGACCAATAAAAAACAGCAACTCCTCGACAAACTGAAATCACTAGCATCACTCAAGTCTGATAAACTGAATTTTTTTAAAAAGGTAAGCTTTGTTTTTTTTCAGTTGAGCGTTCTCTAGAGTGGCGCATTACTACAGAAACAAGACCGAGCTATTCCCCAGAATGTTTCAGCTGGAGTTCAGCACTAATATATGCGTGATCAGGAAAGCAAATAATCTCCCTTTGATTATTACTGGAGATTGTTACATAAAAACATTGGAGGAATTTTACTCCTTCAGGTAGGTTGAAAGAAAGGGAGAGGATTAAAAAAAAGACAACATACCGTTCGAGCCAAACTTTGCTTCAAATTAGCAGTGATATGTAGCTGAAGCTGAATGCAGGTGGCTGACTTGCGAAGACTCTCGTGGCTACCCAGAGGACGATTGCTGCAGTTTGGGGAGAGAAACAAATGATTATCTCTGCTTGCCACTTCCTTCATTTTCTTTTTCTTCCAAAAACACTGGTAGACTAAATTCTAAAGGCAAAACAGGCTGAAAAACATAAACTCAGTGCCTGACACCTACATCTGTGAAAATTGACGGAGTTTGGTCGTGGCTTATTTTCTGGTCAGAGAATTTCAGAATAATCGCTTAGCTGTATCTTTGACTATCAAGTTCTGTTATAGAACAGCAATGGAACAGAGAAAGAGTGTTCTAAACAAACTGCACTGCTCCCAGCTCTCTCTTTCAAGACAACTTCTGTATATTCTTCAAACCCAAATCAGCGTGACTTATACATAGTATCTTGGGTATGAATGCACTACTGTAGAATGACTTGGAATGTTTGATACCTAACTTGAAAGTCAAATACTAACTATATGTTTGAAAACTATATCCTTTAAAACAGGTGGCCCTTGATCCTCAGAGAAACCAAAGTTTTCATCCTATGCAGCTACAGAGACAGTAAAAGAAGCTGTTAACTCAGTCTTCCATCTCCTCAAATCATATGCCAGCTAAGGCCACACACAGAGTTCTACTCCCTCAGCTGGAATGGTTCCTACGAACTATTTTACTAGCTAAAGGTGCTTTTTATTATGTATAATATTACTTGGAACAAAAATCATTTTATTGTTTCCCTTCTTTTTGTTTTGATCAGGTGAAATAATGCACAAATAATTTCAGAGTTAGGGCAAACTTTTTTTTTTTGTTTTAACTAAAAAAAAAAATCTTTGGGATTAATTGTTAAGAAAATTGACACTGATTTTTGCAAAGGCAAATTTATCACTGAAATGAGTTAATACACATCATCAGTTACAACTCTAGTGCATGTTCAGGTAGATTCATGTTACTTCTTTCAGGTCGCCAGACACAAGCATGCCAAAAGGGATACCCCATGTTCATAGGGATTTACAGCATGGCAAGCTGTTTCAGAACTCCCTGAGCCACGAAGGAAAGGTGATTCTTTTCTAATTTGTCAAGTGTCACAGAAAACTCAGAATTCAGCTATAAACTGTGTTTATTTCTACCTAAAAGTGCTTTTTATGGAATAGCTGAATAAAATTGGTGGGATTCAGTTCCAAGAAACACTGCCCCTGCGAACACATGACAGAAAGAGTGGCTTAGGGGAGAGACTTATACCTCATGTGGCAGTAAAGGTCCTCAGCAGGAATTAATGGTTAAATTTAAAAAAGTGTGCTGTACATAATTGCCACTCAGTACAATTACTGAAAATTCATGTATCTTGTGTTCTGCGCTCACCCTATGCTGTAGGTAAACAAAATATATACTTCCTATTAGAGGTCACAAGAGGTGCAAGTGCAGATGTGTGGGTTTTTTGTTTGTTTGTTTTTTTAACAAAGACAGTGAGGATCTCAGAGGAGAAACCCATTTCCATTTGACAGAATAAATACCTAGAGCAAGCTCCTTTTGACAGTGCTTCCATACCTTCGCAAAATTCCTTGATATTAAGGACAGCAAATACAGACATAAGAAACAGTGCAGAAGCCAACACTGACACAGTGAAACATCCATATTGTTGGAAAGTGTGCCACTATTATACCTCAGCCTTTTTCAAATTCCTTTACCAGCAAAAGTCCAAACAACCCATTCCCAGTTCTTGAGACTATACCAATTTAAAGTTTCTCTTGTGTTGTTCCTCAGATCATATCTGTGTTGTGCCTACCCATTACTTTCTTATTACTACTTCCACTCTGCATTTCATCTAATCAAGTCAGCCTCATGACTTGGCAGATGAACTCCTCTGTGACCTTGGTGCTCCTTCAAAACAGCCTCAAACCTGTTTTTCACCTCCCCTCCGCCACTGTTATTTCTGTTCTTCCCATTCTGCCCTATCTATCCACAACCTCAGCACAGGTGTAGTAACAAGAAAATTCTGTACAAATACATCAGTGAGTCCTGAGTCACTTGGTTCCAGATTCCTCCAGTATTCTCATTCCTCTTTATGCCATCATTACACCAAGCCGCTGCTAGAAAATGCTATGGCAATACCAATTTACACTAGCAAAACGTGCCTCTGTGGTTACAATTTTGTACCACAGATAAACAAAACCACCTTTTGCCAGTATAATTATTCCACATCGTCATGCTTCCAGGCACAATAAGCTGCATTAACAAAAGTTTAACTACATTTACACGAGGGGGTTGTGTTAGCACTGCTGTGCCAGGCAGATACTATCTACCTCAACAAATCCTTTATTGACATAGTGATGCTATCTGAAACACTAATCTAGAGGTACTGGCCCTCAGTAAACTAAGGTGAAAACTTGACCTAGATGAAAAGGAAACTACAAGAAACAGTGATGTAGCTTTAGTTCCATGGACTTGCCATGGATTGAAAAACTACCTTTTAGCCATACCCCAGGCTGCAACATGTTACAGTGCTTGGTTTCTTGCAGATCAGCTAGTGCATCTGTACTACTAAGATAAAAAGTAATGTAGCCACCTTTAGAGGGTACCATAGTTATTAGTAACTGGATTGCAGTGTGTTGAGCGCTGTAGAGAAAACACTACTAAAAATGCAACAACATTATTAACTCAACACCTTGCCCCTTATTTTTGCTGCAATATTATGGGAGACTACGGCTTGGACCAGAACGCCACAATAAAAGACATAAAGTAATAGGCAGTCTTTGTCTTTAAGAGACAAGATAATGACGCTGTCAAAGTGATGTGACTTGCCTGTGGTCCCACAATGTCAGTGGCAGGGAAAGAGAAAAGCCCTCAGTCTCTTGACTCCCCCACAGCAACATTCTCTGATGTGCTATAAGCTCCGAATCCTAATGCAGTTCCACCAGATTTATTTTTAAAAAGGGGCGCAGCTAAGCAGCATCTCTGAATGAGAAGCTTGATCTGCAGCAAGAAGAGAAAATGAAGTTTACTTTTATAAGGAACATATTCATCCAAAGGTGTTTGCTTCTAATGATCCCAATCTGTATGAATACAACTCTGCCAATTTTATAACTAATGGTTTAAACTTCACTATGAGAGAAAAATAGTTCTTATTTAGGTCTCAGTTCTCAGAGAATAAAATTAACAAGGCAAAAAAATGTCATCAATAAGGTCACAGACAAGCATGTGAGTATAAATGATAAGCATTTAGATCTTTCTACTCCACACTCCTGCTCAGTGCGTTGGCTGAACTGCCAAGCAGTAAGGTAACTCTGCTAGAGTGCAGATGGAATTAAAAATTTGTATGAAAAGATTCTTCAAAAAATCCCAAGTCTTCAAAAAACAGGCCATGATTAGAAATAAAGCTTACATATATCCTTAGATTGCATTCCTTTACTGGGTCTGCATTGCAGCTACTTCTTACTAACAACCACCAGACCAACAAACAAAAGAGAATCCAGTATTCTTTTATATAGCAATGTGCTTCATTTTATTAAGCACTTCAGAATGCTGGTGGCCTGTACTTTTACAGCAAGTCTGCATGGATGACTGATTCACTGCTGTCACATGACAAGAGTTGTTTTTGGCTTGCTGCTGGCAGCGAGAGCTAGGAGTTATTTGACATAAGCAGCTTGACCTCAATATAATTTATCTTTATATAACATCTTTCATAAAAGGCATCATAAAATCACTTTTTAGGGGCATCCATTCTAAAACTAAAGAGAGATGGGAAAGTGCAAACATAAGATTTAAAGGTGGATGTGGAAGGTTTGGATAAAGGGGTGATAAAGGGAGGATTTTCAAATACAGCCGATAGCCCTCCCAGAACTAAAAGATGGCCATAAATACAACAAGCGTAAGGGACTGGAGTGCACGCCCAGAGCTGGGAAGCCCAGAAAAGTAGGGTAGATTCAACCTAGGGATACATACAAAAATCAAACTTCTGTAAATAGTAGTAAAAATGAATGACAGGGATAGGACTACTCCCCTATTTTTTCAAGGGCTGAGTTCTGCTTCTAGATGAACATAAAAAAAGAAACTGCAGGAAATCAATCTGGGAAGTGATTAACGTACACCTTACACTGACAGAAGGGGCAGGGAAAAGGTGCCAGTGAATGCTGATAGTGTTCTACAGATGCTGTAAGAAAAAGCAAGCAAAACTGTAAGAAGAAAGCCTGCAGGTTGAGGCAAGGCCAGAACTTCTGATCAGTGAATCAAAATAATTTAAAGACTAGAAACAAAGTGAGATTCCAAATCAGAATTTCACAAATCATTCTATTAGTTATGGGCTGAACTACAGCCTATACGCGGGCTTCTGATATTTTAAATTTGTATATTTGAAATCTGATGTTCCACTTGTGAGTCAGACAGAATATAAGCTCATGGATATTTTCACAGGAAGGGAATAATGAATGATTGTATCTTGTAGTGCACACATCATTAGCACACACATATATGTTCCCTATCTCACTTAGAGCAAAATGGATTCCAGGAATCAAGTCTTTCAGGTTTTTCTGCAGAAGACAGGATAACGTGCTTATTAATATAGTTCAATACAACAGTGAACGAAAGCTTTTGACAGATCTTCGCAATGTTGTCTTGTCCACTAAACTACATTGGTCTGAAAATAGTTTATCATGCCATCATTTTGCCTTCACTTTAGTTTTTTCTGGATTACCCTAAAGCAGAAGCAGCACAGTATTCCCTTTGCTGTCTCATAACTTGGGAACTTCTACTGGAATTCATCACTGAATGAATTCCAAATGCTCCACAAGGGAAGAACTTTCCATGCGTACATAAAAATACAATGCCTGTTGAATAACAGTGAAGAAAGAAATTTGCACTACCAGATAGTATAAATATAGGAAAAAGGTTCACCTCGAGGCAACTCCGCAGGCCAAGTTAAGTTACCCAAGGGATGGTTTTGATCCACGGTTTCAAATTTCAGTTAAAGGACTTTGATGAGGAGGAAGAAGAGGGCTGAAAACACACCACAGCATAGAATTTCAAGCTGCTGAGGCCAGACTGCAGCTCAGTGCTTTTTGCACTACCGTGAAGGAGCACAGCAAAAAAAGCTGAGAATGTTACTGACCTTGTTTCACTGCTAATGAGACGTGCAGAGATTCTGCAAGAGCAAGAATTTAAACAGTCCACTATTGATGTGTTCTTCCCAAGAGTGAAAATAGAACATACTGCACACTGTACTGAAACACACTGAGCTCACCCTCAATGCAATGACTCATTATATCCATTTTCTTTAGCAATTAGTTTGAAATAAGAAGAGACACTTGAAAAAAACCAAACAGGCTCTCTTATGTAATCAACAGATCTATGATCTGATTCTATTCTCGGTGGTTCTAGCACTGTACCATTTTCACATAGCACTCTACTATACCAGCTCTTGCTTTATATGTTGATTCAAATAAGTGAAGAACCGGGTTCAGAAATCTTAAAGTCTCCATCTTGAGTTGCAAAGTATAATTCACAAGAAACATCTCAACAGTTGACTTGTGTACCTGTGTCAGAGCAGAGATGTCCCAGCTGGCTATAGAACAAAGCTAATTTACATGGTGGGACAGCTACCTTACTTTCATTCATCAAGCTGACTTGCTTTGGGCTAGTTCAGGTAATCTTTACAGTACAATGCTAGTATGGCTGCTCATAAAGATTTCCCCTTCAGTTATAGGTCACGTGTACATTATTTCATACCTTCTAACAGTTTTAATGCCTTTAACAGACGAACTGTGAGTCCTGCAGCGTTAGTTTAACATGTTGCAACAGAGAACTGCCCACCTTCTGCTGAAAGTTACTGTCCCAGGAACGCAGCTGAGAACAGGGAACCTGGGCTTACATTTAGCTACTTCGATGCAAAATCTTCTCGCTTTTGCTGACAGTTGAATTTAAGCTGCCAGAGGGGGAGAAACACCTAGCTGAGTCCAACAGTGTTTTAAACCATCACAAGAGTTTACCTGAACAAATGTGAATCAGAACACTTAATTCCTAACTTCTAGACTATATACATTCATAAAGACCTGCTTTATGTATAACGTGTTTTCTGCAACTTACAGTCAGCAACAAAGTGCTGGCTTCATTTGCTTTACTACTGCTGCAACTGGATACAAAGGAAAATCACCTGCTAGGCAGGTCTTTGTAATACTGTTTCTCATGTCTTTGGTGTTTTTCCCCTTTGAAGAGATGCATACCCTCCCTTCCTGCTTACAACACTCCTGTGAGATACTGCAAGTAGCAGCATCCCTATTTTATGGATGAGGAAGACAAGAAAGACAAAAGAGTGAAACAAATTATTCAAGACTGGACAAAGCTTATGTAAAGAGCACGGGGTTTGAATCCTGAATGCCCTGTCAGAAGATCCAAGCCCTAGACCACACCACCATCCCTACAGAGCATAATATAGGAACAATGTGTTCCAGGAGTTGAAGAAGCTATATCCTTAGCATTCGGAACATATTACTCTAACTCTCCCTATGGTTTTGTTTACGTAGCGTATAAGCAGAGTGCATTCATGCTTATATGATGTAATACATAATCAATACCATCTCCTAATGAGATACTTACTTTTGTAAGAATTCATCAGACCCGCAAACACTTAGAAAACATTCCTCCTGGACTGGGTATTGATTTGTGCAACTGAGGATCTCTACAATTAAGTCATGAGTGATACAGCCAGCTGTAAATAAAGATAGCAAACAAACAAACAAAAAAAATTAATAGTAGCTTGCTAGAGAATTCCAGGCTACATTCTTGAGCAAGGAGAATTTCTTTGTAAATGCTAAGTACTCCTGCTGCCTAGCTCCATCAAGAGGAATTAGAAGAAGCCACATCTGATTTTTTTTTTTTTCTTTTCCTCAGATGCTCTGCAACAAGTTATAGAATCGATGCCTCTTTGGAGGAAACTGGCAGTTTGTGCGGCAGCTGGAATGAAGAGCTCAGCAATTTTCCAAAGCAGAAAGAAGAAGCAAATAGATATTTTTTTCAAATCTGTAAATTCTGAGTTGTTTTTGTGATTAATATCTCAGTACATTTCCCATGTGTGAACATGACCTGATGCAAAAATAGATTCTGTTGCTGCACAAGGCACACACAGGCTCCAGAATTTTACTAATCCTTGTTTCCTGCTTTACACCTTTCATTAGCTATAACCAACAAGTAAGCGATCACATAAATTCTAACTTTATGCAATCTGCTCTTCAGCAATACTCTATTGTTCTGACAATTCTTCTTCAACACTTCCATATCTTTTTAAGCCATTTTCCAACCCTGTTAACACATTGCCTCTATTCCCATTTTAGAAAAACTGGTCAAAAGCTAGAAGAACATAAGATACATAAACTGGCAGCCAAACTGCAAACACATCTGATTAAGTTTGGTCTTTACACGCATACAAGGCATGTTCCACCAGATAAGTTTACCGATTCTTCAAGTATGAGACACTCCCTCTAGCAGAGCCAATATCTGATTCTTCAGTGAAAAGTTTGCATATAATGTACCTAGATGGTTTTGCAATGCAGGATTCAGTTTGGACTTCCTCCAGAATTTTCAAGTAACCTCACTGTTTGTATCTGATAACAGAAAAGCCAAAGCAGATTTTCCTATCAGTTTTTTATTCATGGTATCTCTTTATTGCTTCAAAATCAGTGGCCATGGCTATATTAAAGTCCATGCTTTTACTACAAGCTTTAAGTTAACATTTTGATATAAAAGTGAAAACTATTTGCAGCCAAACAAAAATCCCCCCCAAAAAAACCACATAAATCACAGTTCTGTGTTGACTAATTTACACCACTCCAGATTCAGAACGCAGCTTCAAAGTGAGCCTAACCAGCCTATTTATGTGAGTTTAACGGTGTTATGAATGGCCAGAGTAGCCAAGAGTAGCCAATACATAACAATAAATCTGCTCCAAAGTTGCTTTGCTATTATTTTAGAATAAACCAAGAAATGCCAAATTGTTTCTGAAGGGAAATTTAGGGGACTATGACATTGAAAGAACTTCACAGAACAATCGACATTTTTGGGGGGGAGGGGTATGCATGGCAAAAGAAAGCTGAAATAGAAAAGAGTTGGTTTCCATAGACAGTCTGTCTGTCTGTTTCCACAGGAAAAAAAAAAAAAGGATTCAAGAGTTCCTTCTGAAAACTTTCATTTCTTCACAAAGCCATTTTCTTTTGCTCAGAAAGCCACTTTGAACAATTTCTACCAGCTGTACTAGTTCCAACTGTCTAGCCCTTTGCCTTTTTGCTGTTTAAGCAACTCTTTATAGCTGGTTTCACATACAAACTACAATGTTTGTTTGCTAAATTTACACATACCAGAAAAAGGGGAATGGTACAGAATCTTGAATTAAAATTATAACACGCACTTTGCTCAAGTTGCTCATTGTAAAAACTGAAACTTGCTATATCATTCATTTGCACTCCATGGATCCATTTTCCTTTTCTTGCTCTGCCATATGTTTTTGCATGACCTAACAGTTCTTTCTGCTCTTTATATTAGGTGGGCCAAAAACAGCGTTCTCCCTCCCACCTTGGAACGCATCTCACCGTTTACTTAGCCTGTCAGCAAGTTTAGGATAGGAGCTGTTTCCTATATCTGCTTTGGTATCAGCTGGGTCTTCTCAGATATTTTGATAAAGTAAGTTATATGGACAAAAGCAGAACAACCTGTAAGGTAAAATGACGCTACAGGACAAAATATTTGCCAGTGGTTAAGATTTTGTATTACAGTGAACTTCAGTGCAGGTCCTTTGTAGATCCGTTGCCTAATTGACAGCAGTGCAAGGAATACTACCTTCTGTTCAAAGTGCCCTGAGATCTTGGGACCTTGATTTCATGGAATCCAGACAATAACGATTCAAGACGATTAAAACTACTACTTTGCCTGGCTTTCCAATAACTATGTAGACGCTCCCAATACGAGTAATCAAACTTGGATGAATAAATGTGGAAATCTTGGTGACAGTATTTACAAAATATATATATTTGTAAATATATGCTGACATTCTGTAGAGCTTTGTATTTTCAGCTTTCAACCCATCAGTTGAGTTTCAACCCATCAGTTGAGTTTGTTACAGACAAATAATTCCTGGACAACCAAAAAAGAGATTCAAATAGAAAAGATTATCACTTAATGAAACACATGAAGATAAGGTGGGAAAAAAGATTTAATTTCTTTTGTTTTTCCGTATATAGTTTAAGAGGTAACAATTACCAGAATTAGAATCTAAGATCCTCCCATTCACCACAGATACACCATGCACTGTGGTCATGACAGCTTCCCACAGACACTAGTAATAGAATAATTCAGGTTGGGAGGGACCTCAGGAGGTCCATCTACTCCAACCTCATGCTCAAAGCAGCCTCAACATGAATTCAGACCAGGTTGCTCAGGGTTTTGTCCAGTCAGATCTTAAAAACATCAAAGGACAGAGATTTCACACCCTCTGCGGGCAATATGTTCCCATGCTTAATTATTCTCCTTTTCTTCATACCCAGTCAGAACTTCTCCCATTTCAATTTATGACCAACATACACTTCCCCATGACCCCATCTAAGGTCATCAACCTTAGATGCAGAACAGTCTTAGAAACTACAGACTCTTTCAAGCCTTGGATTCAGCAATAGACTCAAGGATGTGAAAAGTCCTATGATTATATGGGACTACCCATATGTTTTGAGTTAGGCACATCCTTAAGTACTTTCTGAATCAAAGTGTGAATGTTGACCCATTTGGGACTGCTGGAATCGGTGCCAACTGTGATTAAAGAAAGTATAGATCTATACCTTAGTGAAAGTGTTCATAACCTTGATATTTGATGTGATTTTAACTTTACAGCAAACGCATCAAACGTGCATGACAAAGAATGCACGCAAGGCTCACATAAAGCTTACTCTCCAAGTGTCTTTCCAGATAACAAACGCATTTTGTTGTCATCTCAACAGATCTGAATTGTGGAAGGCTATGGAAATCTCAGTCACTTACCACTTTGTGTAAGAAGCAGTGGATATGGTGAAGAATTTGTCCAAACGCTGATTCTGAATTTTGATTTACCAAGGATATGGTCTGGGAACCTTGTTGTGATACTCCAGATTTTCCCAGTATTTGTCTTTAAGTCAGAAGCAGGATAGGCATTTCTTATTCTAGGGAGAACATATGATGAAATTATGTCTAAATAGGTACATATTTCAGCTCTCTTATAATAAGAACAAAACAATAATACTGCAAGGTACTAATAGTAATAGCACATAGAAAGCTGTTAAGAATCATATATTTTGTGCAAGCAGAGGTGACAATAGCAGCAACCTAGACTTTGTTCTGATGCATTAGTTAGATCATATAACACACATACAGCTACTTATTTTACTTAACAGGCAAACCATAAGTAAAATCTTCATGAACTTCACAGTATCACTGCTCAGTTCGACCTCAGTGAAGCCAAAGGCAGTTTACACAAAAATTTAAGCATACTGTGATCAAAACAATTTAATCATGGTGGCAATAAGGGTGCTCAAACATATGCTTAAATAACAGAGTCATACCACAAAGCCAACAGCACGTGCACAGACAGCTGTGACTAGCACAGCTGGTCAAAATGAATAAAGGAACATGCTCTCTATGCAAAATTTTAAGAAGTCCCTATTTTCACTCAGCACTAGGATCCAACTTGAAATTCTCGTTACTAAAACGCTGGGTATTTAGGCAAATGTCTTTAGATGACAGTAACTGCTACAGTCACTGAGGCCCTCTGATCTTATATAACATTTCCTTCAAAATATATTGCCCCTCCTCCTTCCAATTACCAAACTTGCAGAAACTAATTCTCCCTGAGGTGCCATTTCCTGATGAACACTGGTCACAGGTATTAAAGGCTGTCAGCTGAGATTAAATTTGCTTTTTAAGCAAATATACTTCACAGCTGCAAGTAAGGGGGTACATATTGTACCAACTGAGGTTTTACACTTCACTAATTGGTCTGAATATTTTAATAGCTAAATTCAAACATCCTGTACATTCAAACATACTGCATTCTTTTTTGTTTGTTAGTTCAAGCAGCTTTTTGCAGCTTCTGAGTTGGCAGCACTTTATAGGATCTCTGATTACAGTGTATTTTGTGCCACAGTTCTCTCACATAAAGTGCTTCATTACTATGTTACCTCCTGCCTCAGGGCTGCTGCCCAACGCTCTTAAACAACAGTGCAAACTCCTCTTTTATGACGTGCATTTCTACAGCATGAGAAGGAAAAAAAAAAAAAAAAGAGAGAGAAAAAAAAGGCCTGGGCTTCCAAAATTAATAATCCAACGAAGCAGCCCATTTCTTATAATAAAAAGTCAGGGGGCATGACGTTTCAGTGGGGTAAGAAGAAATGAGGCTAGACAACACCTGCAGTACATGAGGTAGATTTATACTTACAGTAAAAAATCATTATACTACAGAGGCTGTTTTGGTGACCTATGTAGCCGATGTCAGCCTATTTCCTTTGTGAGCAAGATACACACAAAGCTTTCCACTATCACCTGTTTCTGTGGAAAGGCCAAGAACAGAATAAGGCTGAAAATTTCACTACCCTTTCTCCAGCAGCAAAGTAATGGGATGTGTGCACATGCAGGGCATGAATCACCTCCTCAACTTACTGGTAGTCATTTCAAAGGTAAATGAACCTCATCTCCATCCCCACTTTCACCCTTTCTGTTGTCTAGGATAACATGAGGACAATTTGCTGCTTATGCTTTTCAGATAAAAACGCATTTGGTTTCAGAAAGTATTGCTTATTTATGGCCATATATTAATTTCAAGTGACTGAAAGGGCTTCTGGTCTGAGCCGCTGGGCAAAACATGTGCATCTCACATAATAAAAATTTTGCAAGTTAGGCCTCTCATGGCATGGCTGAAGTACTACAGAAGTATTATAGGAAGAAAATCTTGTGCTACTTTTCTTCTACGCTGCAACAATTTGGCATATGCAGAAAGCACCAGCATTTATAGGGACCTGCTATTTCACAATGCTGTGTATTTCTCTGCAGTGCACAGTATATCTCTGAAGTCAGCAGAAACTGGAAGACCTCTGCATTTTGCACCCCAAGAGTATTGAACCCTGAGACCGTCAGTTCGGCATCTTCCTCTGGTATCAAACTGACTTCAAGATGTATTATAAACCCACCTATTTTGCTATAACTATGCCCATAACTAAAAGAAACTTGATAAAGAGATTTTGGAAACTGCTTTAAAGTTGGGTACGTGTACAATGAAATGTTTCAATTATAGACTACTACCTGTACAAATATTACCTGGAGAAAAACATGATGGGTTTCTATTTGAGTTACGTGCTGGAGCTGCAAGTTTGCATGACAGAGTTTGAATTACATACCTTGCTTCTGATGTATAAAATTGCCAGTTACTGAGATTCTTTGGAAACTGGAAGGATGCTCATTCACTAAGACCAAATGGGTTAATTATTTGCAAATCCATGAGGTTTTTTGGTCTTTTCTTTACTGTAACATTTTCTTCTAAGAATACTTTCTCTTATGATAGCAGAAAGGCAAAGTTTGTTTTTATTTTCTCATTAAAAAGATTATTTGCTACTGAAGTACACAAAACAAGTGACTGTAAAGCAGGAATGGCTTAATTCTATTAACCTTTTTAGTCATGTAAATAGATTCATTTATTGGGGGGTGGGGGGGGGGGGAGGGAAATCAATAGAAAGCTTTTCCTGTAATTGGAGTGCAAAGTTAAAGGTAGAATGTTTGGACATAGAAATCTGAATATCTGAAAGGCAGTCTGCCAGACAGACTATTCCTTCATGTATCTGAGGTTACTAGAACTGATTTGCAGTTCAGCTTGATGAACCATGAAAAAAAAGAAAAGTGAGACATGTATGAACGAGCGTGTTTGAAGGCTGACCATCTACCCTGTATGAAGCTAAGATATATTCACTGTTAATTTCAGGGCAATATCAAGCTGGATTTGTTTTTTCTTTTCAGAGAAGTAGGCTTGGCTAACCTTGAGTACAGTCAATTCATTAAAGTCTAATTAAATAAAAAAAGCAGCACTCCATTTCCTATCTACTTTTTGGGGGGGGGGGGGAGAAATGCATACACTTGTGCTAATGATTTGATAGTGTGATCAATGAATACATACAAAAGGGAATGAAGATGCACAGATATTCTCAAGTCCTGTATTTCTTATGGCTCTTGGATTTGAACACAATTTCTTTTTCTGAAGAAGATTAAGTGAAAAACATTCAATCCCATTAAGCTACACCATTAACTGTAATGATAAACAGTAATTAAAGGAATTTTTTTCATGTGCTACATCTGACTTTTCGTCATGACAGAACATAACAATTCTAGGTCTTGGTCAGTCAGTTCTCTCCAATTTTTTTCTGCTCCAATCTACACACGCATTAACGTTGTCCAAGAAAGTGACAGAAAACAGATCTTAGGTTTCGTACACTAAAACCCATCAGCACTGAAGAATTAAATATACTTGTCACTAATAAAAGGGACAGCTAAGGGAGAAAATATTCTCAGAACTAACATTCCTTTTTGGATTTTAATCTTTAAACCAAAATTAGGAGTGTTCTCATATTTAAAGGGATACTGGAATTATGGCACTGTTCAGGAATACAGGGATAACTAATCCAATTAATATAAATAAGGGAAATGTCACAGTTGGCTGAGTAAAGTTTTGTCATTACTTACTTCCCCACTGCATTGCAAAAAGCAACTGCGTTTTCATTACTCCCTTGCTTCGCTTCAACCAGTTGGATAGACCAACCTGCAGCCTAAAAATACCAGAAAGAAACCAGAAGATACAGAGCTCAGTTATTTAGATAACAGGAACAGAACAAGCATAAGGTTAACCTTGCATTTGGCTCTATGAGAACTACCCTCCATACCTTATCATCGCTTCACTGACTTGATGGAGCTCCAAATAAGCACAAATAACCCCATGGATTTTGACTGCACTCTTAATGCTTACAGAGATAAAATAGAAAGTCACAAAGCATCAGCTGCCCAGGGTTTAATCTTTTTTTTTTCCTCCTTGTAAAACATAAGCAATTTCCCACAAAGCTTTCAAAATTCACCTAGTATCAGACTGCAGAGGATTTTAAATGCGAAAGATGTATGCTTAGTTTACAAAAGGGAGAGGGGACAAAATGAAGCTTTTGCTGCAGTGAGTTTTAATCCTTAACTTCTCCCTTTCTGCCCTTGAAGGAAACTCAAGATTGCCTCAAACTCCATAAACCTTTCAGATAAGTCTGTAAGAAAGACAACAGGAAGCCAGCATATTCTGTCTGAACAGGAAATATCCCCGAGAAGTTTCTTTCAACTTTGAGAGCACAGGTCTGATCTTTTATTTTGGGTCAAAGCGCTACCTTGTCTATTTGCCATAGTACACTTCAATGAGAACATCACCTCCAGGAAAGGGTTTAATATTATTATATCTGCAAGCCTATCCTACAGTTGTACATACAGACATTTTGACTCACGGCTCAGCTGAAACACCAACCTTAAACCCCTGCAGAAAGAGGAAAAGCTAGTGATGTGGCACATAAGAGGAAACTGAGATATGGTACAGCGGTATTTTTCCCATTTTAATAATGAAAATATATTTTTTTTTCCTAGACAAAGAAATGCAATATATCTGAAAAGAAGGAGGCTGAGAAATTATTAGTTATAATTTAGAAGATGGGATAAGTATAGAAGATAAAAGATTGGTCAGGAGCTGGCTAATGGGGGAACCAGAACGGGCAGGAGCGAAAACTCAGAAGTCACAAATCCTTTATAAACACCTTCAGTTCTGACAGCGATTTTATCTAATATTTTCATTAGCTACAGTAGCACAAGCTTTAGGAGAGCACTAATGAAATTTAGAGACAGTAAGGAGGCAACATCAATGTAGGGAAAAATTGGAAGGTCTGGTAGGAGAAACAATGGATAACCCTGAGGGTTGAAATAACAGAATGAAATTACATTCAGTAATAGAAATTCATAGGCTGCAAGTCACTGATGCTAAGAACTGCTTAATAGGTATTTGCAGAAGGTCCTTCAATAGTCACTGGAGAAAATAAGAACTCTACTGGTTCATTTTTTCCACCCTAGTAAGATACCTGCCTTACAACATACCTACAGTAGGCACTAAAAAGACTTTCTGAGGTGGAGGCTCACTATTTAGAAATGATGAATGATATGATAACACAAATGAGCTCACAACATTATGCAGGCATACAAAAAACCCAAATTCCTGGTCACTTTTACATCAAGGTAGATACTTCTTCAAAAAGATATTTTCATAAGGCTCTAGAGAGTCTTCATGTGGGATATTGTGTATAATACTGGTCATCTATATTCCAGATGAGGAATTAAACTAGAATAAGCACAAAGAGGCATTGCTGCAGCTTGTGGAGGAACTCTAACCAGTAGCGTGAGGGCAGCTCCCAGAGCACAGCACAGATAGGCTAAAAAAAGTTAGAGTAGTTGTTGCAGCAAGGGCACAAAGGGAGCCCAGCATTTGAGGGGAACTACCAGCAGTGGATGGGGATTTGAATCAGGGATTACTTTAGAGAGCTCAAAAGCTCGTACCAGTCCATGGGACCAGAAGAGTGCTGAGAGAGCTGGCCTATGTCACTTCACAGCCGCTCTACATCGTCTGTGAAAAGTCAGGGAGATCAGGGAAGGTCTCTGATGACTGGAAAAAGGCAAACCTGGTACCCGTCTTCAAAAAAGACCCAAAGGATAGTCCAGGGCTGGTCTGCCTGAACTCCATCCCTGGGAAAATCATGGAGTGAGTCCATTTCGAAACAATGTCGGGGCACGTGAAGGAGAAAAAGGTCATTGGGACTTGTTAGCTTGGATTGACAAAGTGGAAATCAGCCCCTAACCAGCCTGATTGCCTTTTATGATGAAACGACAGGATTTATGAATGAAGGGACAGCAGTTCATTTGCCTCAACTCTAGCAAGGTTTTCAATAGTGCCTCCCCCAATATTCTTGTATCCAGGCTGGAACACGATAGACTGGATTGGTGGACAACTAGATGGGTAAAACATTGGTTAGATGGTGAGACTCAGAGGGTGATGGTTAATGAGTTGTGATCTACCTGGAGGCTAGTTACAAGTGGACTCCTGCAGGGGTCCAAACTGAGACCTGTGCTGTTTAATATCCTTATCCATGACGTGGAAGAAGCAACAGATTGCACTCTCACATGACATCATATTGGGAGGAGCAGTCAACACACTTGAGGGCAAAGCTGCCATTAAGAGGGACCTAAACAGGCCAGAAGAATGGACTAACAGGAACCTCACGAAATTGAGCAAGGACAAATGCAGAGCCCCGCCTCGGGAAGGAAAAGCCCCTGCAACAACATACACTGAGGGGGGCTGTTCTGTGGAAAAAGGCCTGGGGGCCGTGGCAGGCAGTGAGCTGAGCACCAGCCAGCAGTGGCCCTGGCAGCAGAGACAGCCAGCAGCATCCTGGGCTGTGTGAACAATGGCATAAGCAGGAGGTTACAGGAAAAGATCATTCTCCTTTACTTGGCCTCATCCAGACTACTGAGTTCAGTTTTGGGCCCATAAGTACAAGACATCGATGAATCAGCAGAAGTTCAGCAGAGGGGCACTGCTATGGTCAGGGCTGGAGCACCTGCCCTGTTAGGAGAGGCTGAGGGAGCTGCGCTGATTCAGTCTGGGAGAGACTGTTTCAGTAGACATAACAGCAGCCCCCCAGCAGCTACGAGGAGATTATCAAGATGACTATTCAGCACGGTGCATAATAGGAGAGCAAGAAACAATGGAGTTGACCTGAAACAAGAGAGGCGCAGACTATATATAAGGAAAACCTTTTTTCCCATGAGGGCAGCCAGGCAGTGGGGCAGGTTGCCTCAAGAGGCCATACAGTCTCCACCCTTGGGGGTTCTCAGCACCTGACTGGATAAAGTCCTGAGCAGCCCAGTCTGATCTCATAGCTGACCCTACTTTGAGCAGGAGGTTGGACAATATGACCTCCTGTGGACCTTTCCAACCCAAATTATTCTATGAGTCTATGATTGCCAGGAAGACAAAGAGAAGGATAACTTAATCTAATGAAAGGATATTAAAACATTAAGGCTTGGCTAACACAGGAAAATAAAGCCTAAGAGAGGAAGGCCTACATAACTTCTTTATCACTACAGAAATCTAACAGAAGGACAAACACCAAGGAGGGAAAAGAGCTTATTTAACTCAACAGAGTTCACACATGAACAAAATTTACAAACTGGCTGTTTCAGCTAGAAATTGGAAGAATGTTTCCAATTATCAGAGCTAGTACCATGTTCCAGAACAGCCTTCTAATCAGCCCTGTGGAGCAAAACCCCCTATTTTTTGGTCGTTTTTTGAAAAAATTATGAAGACAATTATAAAAAACTGGACTCAGTGTAATAGAATATAAGAATACTGGACAGTGCAGGAGGTCCTCCTCCCACTTTCTACTTCTAAATGAGGCTGACTACCAGTTTTTATTCGAGTAGCTTTAACATTACAACTCCTTGTTCTATTTTTTTCTTTTGATCTTGGCAAATCTTCAACAGTTCTAGTAGAAATGGCCCACACTTCATGTCTGCATCCACCTTAAAGGTTTTTTATCTGTTTTTTCTTAATTTTTATGAATGTAGGTCAGACACTTTTGAAAATAAGTTCAAGGAAAAATATAGTTTGGCACCAATAACAAAGGTTTTTAATACTAGGCTGGCTTTAATACTAAGCTAGCAACAGCTAGTTTATAAGCAGTCGTATCAGGGGCTTGCAATCTGGGGATAATCGGTCTTTAGTGGTTGGGTTTTTTTTCTGCTCTTTCCATTACACATTTCCCGAATTTATCCAGGTATGCCATGGAAAAGAGAACACTGAATACATGAGAAATTAAGAAAAACCAGGTCACAGTTAAGAAAAGATGAGGCTGGGTCAAGAAATCAAGTGGGATGGAAAGAAAAAGATGCAAAGAGAGCAAAACAGCAACCAGGAGCTCAGGAAGGAGGAACAGAAAAGGATTAAGCAAGAAGCAGGACAGGAAAGGTAGACTGGTCAAAGGGAGATAGGAATGGATCCTCAAATCCACAACTTCGAGGATGTTGTTAAGCAATTATTAAGGAATAGGAAAAGGGGCTTGAGAGATGAAGCAGAAATCCTGACCCTCTCCTGCAGGAGAGGGAGCTGAACACAGGAGTTGTCTGTCTCACCTGCCTTTACTGTCAGTAGTTCTCAGTGAGTCCCAATGGCAAACAGGATTAATATACCATAGCTAACTGTAATTCAAATCACTTCTGGTAGGAGAGGTATATGTGGTAGGCATATAGCTCCAGCTCTGCTGATGAATCATGTAGGTGAGATATAATAGATGGAGATTCGGTCTGGTCATTTCTGTTTTCAGGTGTTCAGAAACCTTACCTCCTCTCCATTTGCATAGAAGTAAAATGCTAATTGCATGACTACACATTATTTTTCTATAGGACCTCAGCCTCTACTTGTTGGAAAGATCTGAAAAGTGTGCAGTGAATGAGACAGAGAATTGCACATAGAGGGAATTGATGACATCAGGGATAAAGTAGCAGGGTATAGCCCTGGACTACTGGAATCACTCTTTTGCCCAGCCACAGATTTCCCACATGATGCTAATCAAGTCACTTGAAACATGCTTCCCAAATATGGACGTTAATTGGGTATTCCTCATTTCTGAGGTGCCAAACTGAAATCATGAAGTTTAAGTCTGATGACTACTCAACGCAGCAATGGAAGCCAGTAATTGAAAGATTTCTGTGAAGAAGTGAGTATTGCTAGCTATTCTGAAAACACTTGATCCTAAATATGTTAGATGGAGCTGTCAAAGCTACTGGATATTTTTAGGTTATGTTTTAGTTTTCTCTCTCGTACAGAGAAAAAAAATCTCTGCTCACAGACATGTTACAGAGACAGTTTCTTAACGTATTTGAACATCTAATCTGATGGTGACAAGCCCATAGAAAATTAATGAGATTGCCTTATTACATAGGACACATTTTGAACAGCGTGTATTAAATAAAGCCTAGGGCCATACAGCTACATCCAGGAGCTAAGGATCATAATGACAATAGATATTTCTTATATCTTGATTTCATTAATATGACTATTTCAGCTTGCATAATTATTACCTATCTGAATGCTATGCTCCATGTTTCAGCATCCTTTCTGTTTCACACACTCTGCAGCTGTGGTTCACATCTGCTACTACTCAGATGCATCATTCACTTGACCTGGGCTTCATCAATCTCTGCTCACTCTCCTTTTGTTTCTGTGATTCACTTTTCCAACCATTCTGATGATCTAACTCAGCACAAACCCTATCTCTCCCAGCTCCTCTTATCTTTTCCAAAACTTCCAGCCCAGGAGCAGTGAGTTACCTCTTCCCAGGCTTTTTCACCCTTCCCTCTCCTAACTTTCTTTCAGTGTTATTTTCCCTCTCTCACTGTCTCCAGGTTTACTTGTCAGCCCCTTGCCTTGCCTCTCTTTCTGTCCTACTATGGCTGTCTCTCTGTGAAGGAATTCCTGGGACCACACTGATTTTGCTGCTACAAATTAATCCTCTCCTCTTTCCCATTTCTTCCTCCTCTAGCTAAATAGCTTGAATATTTCCCCAATCAAATCCTCCCCTACATTCAATTGCAGTTGCCCTTAACTCACTCCTCTTTTCTCTCCCCTCCCTTATAATTCTCTCCTCCTGTCACAGAAGCATTTGTGCCTCTTCCTATAGCCCCTCTTCACCCCATGATGTCATAATCTAATCTCTTCCTGCTCATTTGTACCCCAATATTTTATACT
The DNA here is from genome assembly GCF_040807025.1 of Struthio camelus. NCBI lineage: Eukaryota > Metazoa > Chordata > Aves > Struthioniformes > Struthionidae > Struthio > Struthio camelus. The sequence continues at coordinate 72,906,998 of NC_090942.1, read as the reverse complement.
CTTCTCCTTAAAACTCTTAGTGTGCTTTTCATCATGATGTCAGCACACTATAGCTTTCCTATCATAAGTAAAAAAAAACACAAAAACAAAAACACCTCCACCCCAATCAAAACACACAGGATCCAGCTTGTCTCTCCACCTAATAATCCCCTCCTCTTCCCATATTCATCACTAAACTTACAAGATATGGTGTCTAGGATTAGTCTCAAGAGTTCCTATCCTCACATACATTCTCTCCCCATTCTCTGTCTGGGTCTGCATACATTTACCTCTATAGTTCTCCCTATCCACAGACACCAACACAAGTCAATCAAATGTCTCTTCCCCCTTGCTTTAAGATGCTGTGATCTCTGGGAGTTAAAAGCAGAAGGTGAGCCAAAACTATATTTTAGTATTCATGGTGCAGAGGTATCCTGTAGGCTATTTAAGGATTCCTATAATGATTTAGAGTGCTAGCAAGGACAAGAGGAAAGGAAGGATTTATCATTTTTCTTTTTCTTTCCATATGACGGGATTTTGAAAGAAGAGGAAAAATGAGGAGAAATATAATATCGGAGAGGGATGTGGAGTCCTGGAAGACAAGACTTTTGTAAAGTCACAAATGGAGCCATGGTTGGAAGGGGGAGAAAAAAAGAAAGATAAAGCATTTGCTTCAGAAAGAGCTAAAGACAGAGTGTATGTTATAGGAACCAGCTTCCACATCTACAGTAGGCATATTTATTTTTAAAAAAGAATATATATGCATGCATAAGTGCAAGCATAACAGAGTGAAGACAGGTCACAGTATGCCATATCTCTCAGGATCAGGATATGGCAGCCAAACCAGACACATAGAAAATAATCCGGCTCAACAGAAAAACAAATTCAGCATAATGTATTGTTATTTTGAATCTCGGGTTTCCTATCCGATCACACAGATGTTATATTATCTCTTTCAAACATTCTACATTTCTGTACTTTTCCTTCTGTTGTAGCTCTATGGTTCAATGAGCCATCTAATCGTAATGGTTAAAAAGCACATTACTGATTATCCTCTAAACTACTAGAGCCTTCTAGACCATAATCTAGATTCTCAGATGGTATAAACTGGTAAGTTTCCATTAGAGTTTATGAAAATACTCCATTTTATACTAGGTGAAGAACTGGCACCTACTACTTCAAAATGAAGTAGTCTTTTTCATGGATTGACAGTAGAAATGTGTTGACACTTTAAGTATAAATTAGGTAAAACATGAATCAGGTAGAACACAGATTCTGCCACTAAAAAGTCCTCATTAGCTAGACAGAGCAGGCACCTTCCTTTCAAAAGTGATTTTTTACGGTCTGCTGGGCTCTCTCCTGATATTAGAATCAAATGAAAAGGATGTTTGGAGGTTTTCATGCTGCATAAATCTCTCTTACTAATCATGTACTGTTTGTTTGAGGCCATCATTCCTGTAAATATATGAAAATACTACAGGAAACATAGACTGCCAAGAAATCAAAAGCTGCACAATTAACTGAAAATACACCTGTCTCTTCCCTGCACCTCTGTATCTTTGGAGGGAATAAAGACCAAATCCAAAGGCCGCTGAAGCAAATAAGAAGTCTCATAGTTGCTTTCTGCCAGTTGAATCAAAAGATACATGACAAAACCTCTCCATGGGACAAAAAGGTTTTCATTCCCCAAGGTATAAATGCTTTCTCTTTCATCAGGTCCTTAAATGAAGTGTTTCTAATCCACGTTGCATCAGCGTCAGTGAATACACAAAGTGCAAGGACACAGGCAATCAGGATCAAGAACTTTAAATGCTGTTAAGATCAAAAAAAGTAAATACCTCTCTGTCCTGTCCAGAGCCACTGGGCCAGGTAGGTCCTACGCTGAATCTTCCTGAAGTGTTGGTTGAAAGAGCTTCTCCATTTCCACTTTCGTCTCTTACTCCTTGTCCGAATGGATAGTTGTCTAAAACGATGGGATATTGAGCATCTACATTGTCAAAGCCTACCCGAAAATTCAGATTTTTGTTGCCTCTCTTCACATTTGAATCAAATATGTTTGCGACTGGAATTACGCTATTCCTTCTGTAGTTTTCTCTTTCTTCACTATATGGGTAGGAATCCACCACAGAGAAATTTCTGTAATCAGACAGTAAGGAAGATCTGAAGCCAATCCCGGGTGACGCAGCGCCTTGGTACCAGTGAGATGAAGGATGTCTAAGGTAAAGTTCACCACAAGTGACTGGAGGTTGACCACATAACTGCTGCTCTGGCACATTCAAACCAAAGATGTCTGACACGAAAAAATTTTCTTCAGGCTGATGCATATGTGATGAACCATAAAAAAAAAATTCATTCCTGACTTCATCAGCTATTTGATCAAATCCTAGACTGACCTGTCCAGCAGAATCAGAATGGTACATTGAATAAGCTGCTTGGCCCTCAGCCTGCCCTTCATGAACTTCATCTCGTGAGAAAGGCATTCTCCCAAAGTATGCCATGGCTGATTCTTTTCTTCAGTCTTGTTTATCCTCAGGGGAGTTTTACAGCAGTTTCAAGGTCAAAAGGGTAATGCTTCAGAAGTGGAGCTACATACTCCCTGAAACAAAAAAAAAAATAAAAAAAATTAAACCAAAAAATAAGTAGCAAGTTGAAAGTGGTATGCTTGTGTATTTTTCACATTAGAGCTTTCTCCATAGGGTGTAAAGATTTTCTTTATCTGAAGAATAAATATTCTTTCACCTGATCCTTATTTTCAGCCTTAAAATTATCCCTCCCTCCTCCCCCAACCCTGATTTGTAAATAATATTGACAGGGTGTATGGAACAACGGATCTAAAATACTAATTCTCACAATCATTAAAGAAACAATTTCCTTGCTATTCCCATTATTTTACACCTGTAGAGTACATTTATTCTAACATTCGAAAACAGGCTTCATACTGAATGTTACCTTAACTGAAGTTGTATTCATGTCTCCACAGCTTTTTTGTGCCTGTGAAAACTCCCTTATATCCTATCACTTTTTAGCCTAGTGTAGTCAGGTGAAGAAAGAGGTTAAGCAAGTGAAAGAAGGATGAAACAGAGAAGACTTGGCTCTCCACTTAATATTCAAAGAACACTCAGAAAGCTTGAATATGGCATATAAATCAAAGCAAATATAAACCAATTTCAGCTTTTTTTTTTCTTTTGTTTATCTCCAAAGCCTGAAGTTGTATCTTTCAATTAGTAAATCAACAGGTCAAGGCATGGTCCCCTGCAGTGGCTCACAATCATTCATGCTGTACTAAACATGCTTCCTGATATGATTTTAGCATTTGCCAAGTCGTTCTCCCCTGGGTATGGTTCAGATGGACAGCATCTACTGGATACCGCTCCCAGTAGGCAAGAGGCTACCTCTTCCAGAAAGAGAGTTGAGCTCTAAGGACATCATCAATTTTGTGTCACTCGCCCTCAAGGCCCTGGCCTGTTAAATTTACTAGCACAAACGTAGCCTAAAACCAGAAAAGGCATGGAGCAGCAGTACTACACAACATACGCAATTGTGCTGGGGACTTTATCACAGAAAAGAAACGCCTGATTTAATAATTTAGTAAAAAATGCATTCCCTAGCAGAAAAAAAAAATACTACTAAGAGGAAAATTACTCTCAGATATTGCTAAAGCTTAGCACCACAAATAGTTTTTCCAATATGTCCCCAAGATCTATACTGTATTAGCTTAGATAATAGTGCCTTACAACGAAAATCTATATTACAGCAGCTGGTATTCACCACAGCTTTATTTATTTTTGTTTTATTTGAAATCAAATTCTAGGTGACACAGGCTCCTGTCACCCACAGTCAAGAAAGAGAAATGAAATGTTAAATAGGCTGAAATTAATTCTCCAAGTTATTCCCAACTACTCTTTCAAGCACTCAACTCAGTGATTTCACACGTTGTGTGCTTCAGTTTGCTTTTAGCTGGGTTGAAAAAAGCATTAGTGAAGATGCACTAAGCCAGATTACCAAAATTATACATACAACTCTGGCTGAGGCCCTGCACGTTGGACTTCTCTTTCACATTATAAGCCAATTCCTGTACATTTTCCTCAGAGTGAATCCTGCGTTTCACCCCATTTTTGGGGGGCCAAGATGATACCCTTTTTTTTTGGGGGGGGGGGGAATGAATAAAGGTCTTTGTTTGTTTGTTTGTTTACTAAATTGCCATCATTTACAACTTCCTTCACTCCCAATTTCTGCAGCAGGTGTATAAAGGAAAGAAAGGAGAAAAGAGTATTTCCATTAAATCAAGAGAAGAACTTTTACTCTATTTTTTCCCTGGAAAATTTGAATGTTTCAGGAAAAATAAAAGAGAACATGATCTCTCCCTCTGGCCCCACCTTTCTTAATAAAGAATGGCTACATGAAAGCCTATAAGAGAGGTACAGAAATACAATTCTTTTCATACATTTTCAACTGTTTCTGAAATATTTTCTTTGCATTTTAAACAAGCTCTGTGATACTATAATGATATGGAAATGTCTGATAGCTAGTCCTGCTTATTACACCACTAAGGTTTTTATGTGTAGCCTCACATTTCTCAAAATGTTCACGCACACACAAACACACACACACCACCTCCATCTTTCTATATACGAATGTTTATCTCCTGTACACTCCAGACTTTTCAGAAGTGTTGTTTTCCTAGCCGTCTTTTAAAGCAGGTTAGATACAGTGCCAAAGGCTGCAAGGAGTATGGTCTGTGTTTTCTGCTCCTCTGTTTTCCTCAGTGGAAAGAGAAGTCCACGTGAGATGACCACATAACACAGCAGGCTCCCTTCTCTGAGCCCAGATCACTGCAAAGGGAGGTCCAGTTAGATAGCAGAAACATGTACAGCACTGTTTATAGCACCATATCTCTATTATATAGACACATATATAAAACTAACCATTTAGACGGGAGACTCAGCACGTCATGTGGAAAATCTCACTGTTGTCAGACTCATCTGTTAGGCTGCTAGTAAGACTAGCCTCTGTATTTATGCCAACTCCCCATCCTTCTCAAAACACCACTTAAACTTCAGGAAAGGATCTGGCTCTTTCCGAGCCAATATTACTGCATTTGAATCAAGTGAAGGGCACTGACAACCCTGAAGATTCAAAATTCATTAATGAGGCAAACATTATAATGTAAAAAGGTTAAGCTTTAAGGTTCATTTCGTTTGCCTCATGGTTTCTGAGTTCATATTTTGGAGTTTTCTTTTTTCTTCCCCAGAATAAGGAAGATTTCCTTTCCTTTGAAATGACAGCTGATGTTTTCACATAATCACATGGTTCTGACATCTGGGACTTTAAGAGACAATCCCATCACTTTGTAAAATCTTTAATATAAAACAAACAAGCTGACAGCATTACACAATGCTCACAACATGGTAGCTCATGTCCAAGTATACTAAAACACTCTCCTTCCTCCAGCACGTGCATGCACTCTAATATAAAAAGCTTTGTGCACTGCAGGCTCCGTTTTCTTGTTTTACCGGAACCCAGAAGTACACTACTGGGCGACTTGCTAACCAGTAGGAATATCTGTTGCAACCTCTTACCTGAAATACATAATTTGTTAGAAGAATATACAGCCTCCTGTTTCTTCCTGTTCACAGTCACGTTCAGATGACCTACGTGCTTTCAATATCAAGGCGGTGTAATTTGTTCGTCAGAAGCCTTCCTTCCTGTTTAACCGGTTTACTAAGATAATGATTCTTTCCCACATCTTCCTTCAGGGAAATTTCAAACACCAGTAGCAATAAAAAGGTAACACCTTACCTGTTATCCTCATTATTTGAGAGCCTTACTTTTTTCTTAACACGGTGGTAGATGATGTCACACTTACGGGACAAGTATCAAATATGCTTACAATAACAAGACAATTTCTCCATGGAGAAGGCTTAGAAAGATTTGGCTCTCAGGAAGACATCAGCATTACAAAGGCGTTCTGAAACTTTTCTCTTCTCCATCTCCATGCAGCTTCTATCTATCTGCCCCTAGGGGCGCAGGCTCTGAGCTCTCTCTTAGCTCTGCTCACAGGAGAGAGGGAAGGTACACATTTGGCACCGGCAGAGGCGCCCCCTGGCTTTGGCTCCTCAGTACACAGACCTGGGACAGTCGAATGGAGGGGGCAACCTTCCTCATGCTGTGATGCTTCCCAAAGACTGATGACACCTTTGCCCCTCTGCAGAGGGCCTGCTGAAAAGCTGGAGTAAGTACAGTACCAGTCACAGACATATTCCTTGAACTGGAGCAGCCCAGGACTCTCCATAAAAGGGAGCAGCAGAGGCTGCTCCAGGCACAATGCTGAGGGACCTCCCTCAGGGACCATCTGCCTCTAAACTTCATACCATTCCTTAAAAAGCTATAGGCTGCTTGACTGAAGTGGCCATTTAGAATTCACACAAAATCCCAATCCCAATCTGCTCCAAAGTTGTCACAGGCATGAAAATATCCTCACAGAAGGTGAGGGAGCTGGTATAAACAAAACAGTATTTCAATTATAAAACCTTGTGCAGTAACACTGAATGGATTAGAATAAATCATTTACAGTTAATAATTAATTGCAGATATCTCACATCTGATAACAAGCTGAAACGAAGGAAGAATTTGATAAAGCATTATGGGGAAAATTCTGCCCTTCAAAGAACCGCAAAGGCTGTCAATGATGTCACTGTGATTTAAAAGCATTTAGCCAAGGACAAAACTTACTTCAGCTGGTGAAAGGTGATGCATTTTTCCTCATACATTCTCAAACTCTTAAAATGTCAGCTTGCTCCACAAACTATTTGGTGGCATTTATGCTGCACTGTAGCCGTTACCACTGATTACTGTGAAGCCATCCTGAAAGCGAGGAACACACCAATTTTGGGAGCTGCCATTTCAGAGTTTATGGCAGTGCGACTGCGTGTTGTTGCTTCATCTTAAAGTGATTGGACATAATAAAAGGAGGGCGGAGAAAACAGAGACGACATGCACAGAAAGAGTTCATATTCCCAAGCAAGCACAGAAAGCTACACACGTAATGGGAACTGAGCTGGGACATGTCCCCCTCTCTCCCCACAATGATTTCCAGAAGGTTATGAAGATTTGCCTTGGGAAACTGAACATTTTCAGGGTTTTAATTAGGCTTGAAGGTGGTCAACCTTTTTCTGCTTTCTGTTTCCCATCTAAATGGCAGGCGCTAAACCTATGAGTCACTTTCTACCCTAATTCCCTCCTAGAACTACCAAAAACCTTCCCCTGCTCTTTGTCTGGCACCTGGGACATAATCTCTAGAGACAAAGCAAACTGGAGACTCCCTACTGGCATGTTTCCCTTTCTTCTGTTAGATGCTCTCACTGCTCCACCAGCTGGCAGGAGTCTATATTTCACTAAAATTAAAGAAACATCACGTACTTGATTAGCTGTGAGTGTGCATGTATGAGTTACCTCTGATAAAAAGCACAGCTACAGGTAAGGAGCTGGCAAAAGTTTTGTTCTTACACCCCAAGAGGAAATACAGCGTTTTCAGCAAGCTCTGCCTCTCAGTCTTGCTTCACACACGTTTTAGAGCTTCCCCAAACCGCATCCTCCATACACCAGGGATGTGGATAAGGCTTTGAGTATAATAGGTTTGCAAAAGGAACGCAGCAAAATGTTTCAGCAATCGATGGGGCCAGGAACCTAACTTAACACAGAGCCAATGAGGAAAGAAGTGCTCCATTTCATAACAGATCAGACAGTCCATGTTACTGTTCTCCAGTGCCACCTACTGTCATTTCTCCAGAACCGTGATGCAAGAAACAGAGATCACCATGTCAGGCACAACAGCAATTAAGCTTTATGTCTGGCTAAGGAGAATGCCATCATATCTATCATTATCACTGTCAAATATGGCCCCTGTCAGAAGGTTACCCTTTACAAGAAAGACTGATGATGTCTGAGACCCTGCTTGTGGCTGATGCGATATTACTTCTCTTGGATCAGTGCTTTAAAGTACTGCTGCACCAAGGCAACGACAAGGCATCAGCAAAACTGTAATAGAGGTGCAATAGAGTTCTTCCACGTGCTGGTGGAAAATGAAAAACGATCAAGGGCAAGATTTTTTTTTTTTAGTTTGTTTTTAAGCAAGAGATGAACAAGAATTCTGGTAATACAAAGATGTGACTAACAGCTACCCCAATGTTGCTGAGTTTTTTGTGCCACAGCCATTTGTTTCTTTCTAGTTCACAAGCTTCGTAGGGCAGGAATTATGCATTCTTATCTGTTTGGAGAAGACCCAGCACAGTAGATGCTACTAGAAAGAACAAAAGACAACAGCAAGGAAAATAAAAGTGCCAAACACAATACAGTGGTTGCGTCATTACGAAATGGTTCATCCCTAAAGGAGAACTTTATTGTAAAGGGTAAAAAGGACTTTTGAATTCTGAAACCACTCTTCACCTTCTATTTATTAACGGAGAACATATCAGGAAAAAGACAGGGAACAAGGGGGGTGGGGGGCAGCAAAGTTTCACTTTTCCATGAGGAAGAAATAGAATACATTTTTTTAATATGGAAAACATTCTCACAAGCTCTGACACCTACATACAACAGATAAAGTTCCTAACACCCTCCTGATATTTGAAAAATGCTATTGTGAAAGATCTACCTCCACAGTCTGCACACAAGGACTGCAAAGCTAGCCATGACTAAAAGTAGACTATGGATTTTAATCTCTCCTCCTATTTGAACACCTTTTGTACTTTGATCCCACAAAAGCAACAGCACGCTCTGCCATACAGAACTGTTTTTGGAAGCAACAGTGACTCCAGCTTCAAAAGATCAAATTGCTGAGAAAAGTGAGTGCTGAAATGCTGAGAAAAGTGAGTGCTGAAATGGAGAGCAGACTCACCACAATCATCCTAAAATACAGAGTTGAAGACAGACAGGCAGGCAGATTAAAATATACATGTATAAGCCTAATATACATTAGGTGACCCAAGAAAGGAGATTAAGTGCTTCAGAAAAAGAGAAGTCAAGTCACTCCCAAAGCTGAGCAGTGCTTAAAACCAAAGCTTTTTTGTTCAGACTGCTTTTTAAATTTCACTATGTTCTTTTCTTCCATTTCTCTTACCTTTTGTGATTTTTCTGCTATGTTTTCTATTCCTTCCACCTCCTCGTTCCAGTGTGCCTGCTCAATGGGAAATTCAGCTTTGTTATTCCACTGCACTCAACAGGGGTTTGTTGACCTTAAATTGTTCATATCACATACACTGTACAAATAAAAAAAAAAGAACACACAAACAAAAAAAAAAAGTCCAAACAGTCTTGTGATACTGGCACATGGTTCAGATAAGCTCCCTTAGCAACTACAGCAGGTTTTCCAATATGGAAAATTTAGTGAGGTGGTTCATCACCATTCCTGAGACCCCCTCAATTTGAAGCTCACTGTGCATGGGATTTCTGGAGCGAAAGAGGACAGAGAACACTCCCAAAGCACAGAGCTCTGATGAACGTGAGCCTGGGTGACAAAGCCAAGGTGACTTTGCTATTCTAGTCTGACAGAATGACCTCCTGTTGTCCCAGGGAGCTGTTAATATTATCACTGCCTTGAAGAGGACCTAACTTAAGCAGGGCTTTAAAGACAGCTGCTGAGCAACTGCAAAAGCGGGAAGGAGTAACAGTGATAAAGACACACTTGTCCCCCTTGTTGGTTTTGCTGTGAGCTGACCTTTGGCTCACATGATGCATCAGTTCAGTGACTGCTGAAAATTATCAAACGAGTTTGCTTATTATTCCGATGAAGTAGTAGGACTGAAAGCTTTTCTCTTAACGATGACAAGAATATCTTCAGTGAAATCAGTGAAATTATACCAGTGTTGATCCAGCCTAACATCTGAATCAGCTCTCGTGTCTTTATCAAAGAAAACACATTAATAACTGTTCAAGCGTAAGAACACAGGCATCCTAAGGTCAAAACAAAAGCTCGCTTACACAGTTACTAACTTTGTCTCATTTGGCATTTCCAATAAGATGCTTGGTTTATAACTACAGTATTGCACATATTGCAATACTACAACATCTTAAATATTACCGTATTTCTGAATTTTCCCTAACTCTTGCGCCCAGGTAGCTTCTTGCATCTTACTTTCTACTTTAATTTCACTGTCATAATTGCTCACAGTATGACTGAAACAATTGCTTTGAGTATTTAAAAAAAAAAAAAAAAAGGCTTTTACAAAAATTGGTCAGTGAGTGTATATATAATTTCTTAAATCAACTGAACAGCATTCCGTATATGCAATTCAGGAAATAAAGCATCTGCTGAGATAGCTAATTTGGCTGCATACTTAGATTGCCTATGCATACCAGCAAAGCATTCATTATTGTTTTCATTAAAACTTTACCTGCAGCATGAAAGCCAACAACAATTTACTTGAGTTTTCACATAAATAATGCAAAGGTACTGCTTACCTGCAATAACACGTATTTCTGCAAACCGCTATGCGAAATTAAGATCACAGCAGCCCTCCACCACGATTGGACAGGACCTGGAATCAGTGGCTGGCAAAGAGATATCTACTGTGCAGAGAATGTAGTGCTTCATCTATCACCCCAAAGTACCTTCCTCATCAATGGTACCTGCACAGATTATTCTTATAATAGTAACTGCTCTTTGTTGTGTCAGGTCTTCTGCTAGCCTGCACTTGCTATTGGCCATGATGCTTTTGTATTTATGAACCAGGGGAGCAATAAGGAGGACTCTGATCACTTGACCTGGACCAGTCAGGTGTACCCAAAGGGGCTGAGTGATATATTCACACAACAGCAGTTCTGCAGCTCTAAACATACACACGACAAAATGACACCAGAAGTACTGATAACATTGTAGTAGCCATGGCTTTGATTTGTGTTCCACCTTGCATTGTTTTGGGCAGCCCAGCTGAACTCTGCTTCTGCCCCTCTGGCCTCCCCTCCTTGCTCTATCTTCCTCTCTAGTGCAGGAATAAAACGGTGCTCAGCAAGGAGTCTAAAGTCAGCAGCATAATGCTTCATATGAGAAGCATCAGAGGGGATGAATCAGAGGGGAGCCTGTGAGGCCTAGGCAGGGAGGGCAGAAAGAGAAAACTGTGCTACAGTAGGGATATCTCAGGGGAAAACAAGGAGAAGGAATTGGTATCTGCAGTGTTGCTTTGTACAATGATCTCTGTGGTTTGCTGATGTCTTCCAGGGACAAGTCCCCAGCTCACAGTGAGATCAGATCATGTGGGAAGCAATAGCTTAGTAAAGGAGAAGAGGCAAAAGCAACACAGTTCTTCCCACCAAAAAGCCCTTGAAATTCCTTATCCAAAATGTTTCATAGTGTTTACATAGACAGTGATTTCCTGATACTTTATTGGAAGGATAGCTACTATAAAAGAAACAAATAGTACCATTCATCACTATGGCCCATGAACAGCTAAAACCTCCATGTACTGAAGACATGAATGCAGGCAGGGATAGAGAGACTTTTTCCACCTCAGTTGCTGGAGAAAGCAAAAAAGGAGCAAGTTTTCAGATTAGGTATATTCCCTACGCTTGGCACTGATCTCCTGTGACCCCTGCCTCACTAGCCTACGTCTAGCTCATTTCACTGTCATTTGAGGTTCATTTGCAAAATAAGAAACTCAGGTTTAGTAGAAATTTTACACTGAATGCTACGACTGTGTTACAAAGAGACATGTCACAAGTAGCACAACCATCTCCTCTCTTTCCCAAGCAAGTACTAAACTTACCAGATCAATCTGATCCCAAGTATGGAAATACCAGACTGCTCCGTTCAGTGCTGGTGGCATCACTGCGGGAGCTGTCCTGGTACAGAGCTCTCAGCTGGGACCTGACTGGAAATTTACAGTGTTCAGGTCAGATAGGAGCCTGGGATAAGCCTAAAAGCAAAGGAATACAGAATTCACTGTTATTTTGATTCCATGATTTTTTTTTTTTTTGAAGGAGGAAAGGAGAGTTTCAGAATACTCAGAATGGTAAGAAAAAGGGGGGGGGGGAGAGAGAGAGAGAGAGAGAGAGAGAGAGAGAGAGAGAGAGAGAATTTGAATACACCTGACATTCCAGTGTTGAGATGTCATCTTGGAAGGTTGTATACTGTCCTCCAGGACACGGCCTAAAATAAAATATCATGCTGTACCACAATAACATGCCCTTCCTTTGAGGCCTAGTGTCACAACACGTTACAAACAACTGCCATTTGCAACAGAAAGCAAGGCCACAGCAAAATCCTGGTAACAAGAGCTACAAAATGGAGTTGCCTGCTGCTAATGATATCACAGATATGTGCTGTGCAAATATCATATCTCATATGACTACAAATGTTAACATTACTGGGACTGTAACTATACACACAGCCAGAAGAGCTCTGTAGTGGAATTTGAGAACATAAGTATGGTCTTACCTTTGGATCAAAATAAACTTCACCCACAAAACTCTGAACATCTGCACTTACCTCTGATTGCCTCAATTCACTGTGCCATGTCTACATTACAACTGCAAGTACAGGATAAATCCAGACGGCCTAGAGAGAGGCTGGAGCCTACTCATAATGTATTGTCCACGTCCTTTACCATTGCAAATTAGAAAGAGTTATCTCATTCTTCACTTGGTTGAACTGCTTTTATATCCTTGATTCAAGCAGAATTATGCAAACTTTGTGTTTGCTATCAGGTTATAAAGAAACCTATTTTAACTAGGATATGCTTTTCTTAGATGTAAATGCACAGGCAAAATAGAAAGAACTTTGATATTGAGATCTTTTTCCCTTGAGGTTCAAGTATTTTATCATTTTAGTAATATTTCATTTCCTGTTGCATTCACCTCTAAAACATCTCTTGTATTAGCTCCGAGTATAATTTCTTCAAAATTCCTCTGGAGGGCACTATTACCATAACTATACAATTAGCTACAGATGGCTGTAATAGAGATAAACACTAAATAGCCTGGCTGGCAGGAGACAGAGTGTCTTTTAACCAAGACGGCTTCTTTACTGCTGCCTGGGTTTTTACTCTGTTTTAGTGGATATGAAGAATCCTAGCTATGAAGAGAAACAAAATTTAGAAATTATTATCAAAGAGGTTTGTCTCAGAAAAGACATTTTTTTCTTTAGTCAACATCTTTCTTAGCATGTACTAGAATTGAATTCATCCCTCTAAGACTTTTTGCAAAAATGCTACTCACAAAGCACAGCCTGAATTACCAGACTTTAGGCTGGGAAGGGACAGAAGAACCTGTTCTCTCTCAAACAGACTCTTCCCTCTCTCCGTCCTCTCTCCTCTAGCCCTGAAGCCGGACCAGTCTCTGTGAGACCTCCTTCCATGCTCCTCGCATGCACCTCAGATGCCCTGTTCCACAGCGTAGGGTAAAGCAAACTGCTCCTCCAGAATTAGAAGTTTGTCCAGCTCAGTAGCATAAGGAGAGGGAAGGATATCTCAGAGAGAGGGAAAAGATTGTCATGTAGCAGGGTTTCGTACTAGCTGTGTAGTTTTAAGAACCAAGAAGGAAATCGGAAATGAACCTCACTGTTCAATGGAAAAGCCTTGCCAGAAAACAGAAAAAACTCTTGAAAGTTTGGAGAGGTCAATTTTAAAGTGAATGCGCGTTTCTAATCCTATTGGCCTCCTGTGATCATGCATTATATTACATGAGGATCATTTTTATCTGAGGGCCCCCAGACTCTTACAGGGTAACATGGTTGACTGTAACCCACAGAGAGTTCATATTTTGAGGTTTTTTTTCCCCTGCATATCCCGGGAAACACCATAATTAAGTGCAAAAATTATTTTCTTTGCTTTAACTACTTCCTCTATCTTTTTCTTCTATGCTTTGCACGTGTAGTTGTTTCATCTCTTTTACAATTAGACTAAAAATTGTTTGAGTAGCTGCAATATTTGCCTGTGAGTTTTTACAGTAAGTAGCATAGCAAGGTTATAATACTGACCAAGGGGTCTTGGGATCTTATATCACACAGAAGAAAATGGCATTGACATAATAGGTTTTTAATTAAGTCATCAAGCAAAGAAAGTAAATGAGAGGAAAGGATATATTTCACTTATGGTAAGGATTATAGGTAACAAACTGATTATATTCCTAAAGAAGCATCAGCACATATAACTGGAATAAAAACTGCTGGAATAAAAACTAACAGAGGTTTTGAATTAACTTTGGATTTGCACCGATATTTTCACTGGTAAAAAATATGCCTTCCTCTTTTTCATTGATCCCTTACCCATTTCAACTTGAATTCTCTGTTCCTAGTCATCACCTAATTCAAAGTCAGTCTCCACACGTGTGCTGTATTTCAGGATCTTTCCTTGCTCCTGACATCTGCATTGCCACACTGTGACCACTGAATTCTCACAGCTTCTCCTCCTAATCACTAGCCTTCAATAGCATTTGAAGCATTTTGTTTTAGAGGAAAAGATTTTTAAAAACATAAAGAGGAATGACATGAACTTTCCAAATAGATGTAAGAGGGAAAAAGAAATGATAGGTCAGATTTTGGGTACACCAACCTTGACACTGTCCTTTTAAAGTACTCTCCAGGCAGCTTTAACTTTTGCAACCAGCACTCAAGCAGCCAATCACCCTAGGGCCCAGTCAGCTTGGCAGGATGACAGAGGTCAGCATTTCACAGGAATGAACAATTTCTCCAGTATATTGCATTCAGCGCTCTCTCTGTTTTCACCTGTCCTTTAAGTTTAAACCGAGACTATCATAGGTACTGTGCACAGTGCAATGAAAATCCCTCTTTCTATTAACCCGTTGAACCCTTGTGATGAGAAGTGATAACCTGACAATTTTAAACTGAGGGACAGAAGCCACATAAGGGCTCTTTCTCTCCCCCAACCCTCCACACCAGCTTCTTTTTTCTACATACTTTCCCTTTCAAACAAGCCCCCTGCCACCCCTCTCACTCCATCACAGAATATAAGAAAATCCTGCTGCTCTTGCACAGTGCTCAAAATATGCACGTGAGGGGGGCAGTACTTTGACCAAAATCCCCTTTTTAGATTAATATATTCCTTTCTACTTTTGGTGCAATTGGGTTAGAGTAGCACATATTTCACTTTGATGCAAAATATTTTTGGGTGAGGGAGGGAACCTCTAACAGTGACGTGGTTCACAAAAACACGTAGAACTTGCACAATGAGGCCCAAGAAAACTGACTGCAGTAAAACAAAGTGAGTCCTAACCAAAGCAGTAGGCTGTGCGCATGTATTTTAGTAACCTCAAAGGAGTTAGGGTTAAATGACCACAAATCTACAAACTGTAATTGAAGACTTAACTCTTTAGTACTAAAAACCAAAAAGCATTCACCTTAACTGTTATTAGTTGAGTGGCGAACGTCTGAACAGGCATGGAAGCTCAACTATCCACTTAAATCATTTGGACAATTCTGAGAATACACCTGTGTGACTTTGGTTCAAGATCACTGCTTTTCTACCTCCATCTTCCTTGGGAAGGACACAGCAAGGGGAAGGCAAGATAAGGGAAACTTGCACTGTCTTTGCTGTACTGTTTTGTAGCCAGTGAATTTCAGTGTTCTGAAAATTCAAAGCTCACATCAGATTTCTCTGGGGTTGGCTGGGGTTCATCTTTAATCCCACGTGCAATTTTATGAAAAAAGTCTCTTTCATAAACAGTCTCTGGGTTTAAAACCAGTCTCTGGTTTTGTTAAACATAAAATAATTAACAAGATTAGATTAACATAGATTCGTTAACTTAGATTAAGAAGGATAAAATCACAGTAAAAGTAAAGTGTATAATTTACTAACTGCTCTACATACAGAAGGCTTTATGCTGCCATAAGATAATTTTGCAAGCCCTGAAGCCTCATGCTGCTCTGTGCCATTAACACAGCAGAAACAGCTGGGACTGCAAGATACCTTCCATGCCCTCTGAGCTTCGAACCAGTGCAAGGACTGTTATGGTATCCTCTTTTCTACCCTAAAATACCTTTAAGCAGGGAAAATCCAGGAAGAGCTAAAAGACCTGAATTTATGACAAAAGTTTAGAAATCTTGAACTTTGACTATCCAGCTATCTCAGCCTCAATGACATTTAGAAGTCACGGTCACTAAAATTTTAAGATGCACAGGATTCAGGCAAGTCCGTGCTTTCACTGCTGAAAACACTGCTTCGCTTTTTCTAGCCAGAAGGCTTTAATTGGGTAGACTACAGTTAAGCACTGGATATACATTTCTTGAGACATATATACCAAATGAAGAAACCTGGAATTGCAGATGGTGCCTCCTATCTTGCTTAAGCCATCCTGATGCTGGGAAGTCTACAGAGGTCTACAGATAGTGAAGAAAGCTGTCTTGCACTGCAGTTTTTTGATTCAAGCACTTCCATTTTCTTTTTATCGTCCTTTACCTCCTCTGATACTACAAGCTCCAATGAACAGCTGAAGTTCAGTTACCACTTTCTCAGGCCCATATTGCTGAATCCTTTTGTTTTACCACTGAAATATTTGGACAAGGCGAGAGAAAGAGACCCTCTTGCAGCTAAACATAGCTTGTTGAAGAAAAAAAAAAAGCAAACTGCACTACTCAAAATAAGGTTCCCTTTTAAAAAACACTCCTTTGTTTTTTCTCTTTTTTTAAGTGAACATTTTTCAGAAAGTTTGCAGAAAGAAGGGTGGACTTTAAGGACCCTTGTTCCTCCATCTGCCAGAAGGTAAAAGCTTGGGAGCCATCCAGATCTCTGAGGGCTGAATTTCAGGTAGAAATCTCTGGAGCCTGGCCTGAAGAGGATGTTGCTTCGGTGAATTCAATTTTCCAGGGTATTAAGAACTGAGAAAATAGAATAGATGGCAGGCATTCAGGGTGGAATTCTAGCCCCATTGGAGGTTAATGGGGCTTTTTGCCACAGACTGCAGGTCTCCACTCCGCCTTAGACAGCAGAGCAGAAAAATCTTATACAAGATTCAAACCTTTTTCGTGTAAGGCTGAGTTTGGTAGTAAAATGTGAATAATGATACTGACCTTCCTTGTAAAGCTCTTTGTAAGGTGTGGAAGAAAAGCACCATAAAAGAGTATGGTACCAGGGATAGTCCACTGCAAGACTGAAAGAATCAAGACTATTTTTAAAAATTGCTATTTTCAGGGTATTACATCTTTGAAGGGGTTACTCCTAAATCGGTTCTACTTTTGCTATTCAAATCTAATCTGGAGAGGAAAAATAAGCCTTCTGAACTAACTATGGATTTTCATATTCCTTTTAAGTTGGAAGGCACTTGAGTTATGAAAGATAGTCCTAATCCTTGACAATTGCATTTTGTCACATCCTAAACATGGCGTTTTCCTCAGCAGAGGCATAGCATGAAAGCAGAAGAAAAACAGTTTTATATAATGTAAAAGAACTAAGAACTCCCATGGCCAAATGAACAAATAAAAACCACTGGAACTGGAGACTAAGGATTTAAATGCTCTTCTCCTTTTCTCCCCCTCCCCCCCCCCCCAAATCTGCCATGGGTCTTTTGTGTGACTTGAATAAGTCAAATCCCCTCTCTACATTTCCTTCTCACTTGCCTCCCTCTCTCTTTATAGGTGGGGAGGATTTTTAATAAAGATTCATCTCTAAAAGTTCCTGAAAACCTGTCTCTAGATCTTTGGAGATAACTCTTACTGTGCATCTTTTCTCTTTTTTACAGAGGTGTTTTAAGGAAGTGCTACAAAATGATGGTCTCAAACTTCACTGATTTTAGGGTGCTTATGTGACTTGAGGTCAGCCACAAATTAATTGAAAGCAATTTGGCCACCTAAGTAAGGAATTATCATCTGCTAAAATTCATTCTGACCATGAGAAAAACACTTTTGAAATACAACTTTTTTTTTTGATCCTCTACCTTATCCTCAGAGAGAAAAAATGAGGAAGAACATAGAAGAAATCTGTCTTTAATTCCAACTCACACATAATTTCGCTGGTCTGAATATTTCACCTTGATCTCAGTGCTACTAAAACACATTGAGATATAACGATGTCTTAATACTACCAGATGTAAGGAAGAAAGGAAATTAAGAAAGAAAAATGGCAAAAAAGAAGACAAGCAATGCAGAATGGCAATGGATTAAAAAATTAGGAACAAGGGGAAGAACAGCAAATAAGGAGGGGAGCAAAAGAGACAAAGGCATCAGAGTGGGCAGCAGAGGATGTAAAAAGAAATAAGTAGAGAAAGGAAGGAATTATCTAAAGCAGAAGTGCAGTGGAGGCAAAAAAATATTTAAACAGAACAGAAAGATGTCACAGAAATAAAAACAAAGTTGTAGAGAAAAAAAAACTAATAAATCATGGAAATTGAATACAAAAGAGAATAAGGAAAGTAAAGTAGCTGAAGCACTGAAACAGAATAGAAAAAGAGACCACTTCACCCCTAGAGCTACTTTTACTTCCAGTTAGGAGGTGATTTGGGACCTACATTTAATGGATCAATCTCTCAGAGAATTAAGAAAATAAAATAAATTAAAATAAAAAACCTACCTCTAGACTACCAGGGGCTCTGGATAACACTGTCACGAGCTGCCTTTCAATGCCTTTAGGCTTTCTCCAGGCTAGATGAATTTCTCCCTTCTGTCTTATTTTTCCAACACTTACAGCAACCTTACTGTACCTCTCTAGCTGCCTCCTGCACCTTCCTCTCTTTATAGCTCTTTGCATGCTATTTTTCACCTTGTTTTAAAAGGGCAACTGTAACTGGCACTTGTGTCTAACCAACAGTAACCGACCAAAAATGACAGTGTATCCACAAAAACTATAGAACAACTGTAAGGAAAGGAAAACATGTCAGGAAGAAACAAGCCAAGAAGCTAGTGCAATTCGGTATTTTGTCCTTTATACTGCCAAATATTTGGGTATTTCAAAGGCATCTGTAAACAACCTCAGCCACTTATTAAATATTACAAATTTCTTATGGGTCAAAAATGTTTAACATCTTACACGTTGAACCACGCAAACAAACAGCCTTGTAACTCCAAGCAAAATTGATTTTGAGACTTTTTTTTTTTTAAACAGCTTTTCTTTCCAGCATTGCTGTCCTGGCCATGCCCCTGTAGCCCCCAAAAAGGTCAGTCAGTAATTAGGATACAGCTTTAAACTCTGCCACCAGGTCCATAAAACTGGCTCCTATTTCAGTACTGAAATATTTGGCTGGAATGTAGAAGTCCTATGGCCATGACCACAGTGCTTTTGAAAGTGGATTTGACTCTGTTGTTACAATACATCATTTAATTTGAACTACAACATTTTGCAACACTTCCGTTTATTCATCTACAGGTTCAGCAGGCTGCTTTTGCAGAGTAAGCCCTTAGTAAGGAGGCCTGTTAGCTAGGCCCTTCCCACTCCACGCTTTGCTGAGAAGAAAGGAAAGCCAATCAGACTTGGAGCACTAACGAAGCACTTCAAGAATTAATGGTATGTCTGTGAATGCAATGCAGTAAAACAATACTCATTAGATCTCCTGATTAGCAGCCCAGAAAGGCAGCAGCCGTCTTCCTGAAGAGTGACACGTTCATGATGCTTGTAGTTTAGGATTTTGAGCTAAGCCATGCTATACCAATTGGCACAGTGTACTAGTGTAGCTTTAACCAGCACACTGTACTTAGTAGATAACAGGGTAGATTTAAAGGAGAGGAGGGTAACTAATAAAGACTTTCTCTGCTCCTTATATAAAACACATATCAGGGAGGCTTATGCTGGGACACCGCACAATGCGGGTGAAGCTACTCATTTAGACCAGTGACATCTGTTAGGCACTAATACAGCAAAAATTTGCTTCTTCCTATGTGAAAGCAGCTTTACAAACAGAATAAAGTCTGTTTTGGTCCCTGGGCCAAGTTCTGGGAGCACAGAAAGGCGAGTGTAGGTTTTGAATGTAGGTGAACTTGTACGGTTCTCATGGTGAGGGCCCCTGGATGGGGATAACCACGGATTTTTCAACAATATCTCTGTTCACTTTAAGTTCTTAATCTTTCAAAATCAAAACCTTTTCTGGGAATTTATAATTTGTTACAGTATTCTTTTTCCACTAGAAAAGTTTCTAAACTCTATGATTGGTTTTCTGGTCAAACACCCTAGATGAGAACATAGTGCCCACTGATTCAGCGTACGAACCGACTACATGGTCTCATTCTAGGGGACTATCCTCTCCCTTCTTTTAAAGCAAATAAGGAAACAAACAAAAAGTCCTTTCAACTTATTTTAGAAAACTTCTTTTGAACAATTTCACATGAAGCAAGCATTTTCTGCTCAGGTTCACTATCAACCAGAAAGGGACCGCAGCCCTGGTCACCGAACTGAGGGTTAAACAAGAGAAAATCCAGGCAAGTGAAAAATTACAATTACGATCTGTAAAATACTCTGACAGCTGGACACTAAGTAGGCCCCAGTACTAAAAATCCAAGAGGAGAGGCCAACTGTGCAACAAGAGCTGATCAGACCCCTTGCCTGACAGCGATGATTCACTGGCTGGCTTTTTCTCACAAAGAAAGCAGGCATGCAACACCCACTCATACTGACTTCTGCTTGTGTTGCTGAAGTTGTACAGCTGACCTACAGACGGCCTCTGAGCTAACACTGTTTAAAAAAGGAACTTCAAAAAGATTACAGTTTTCTAGTTGCAACACACCACTGAACCAGCAAAGCAATGGACTAAGGGAACTGCCAAGCATGAAAACCAACCATTGCTAAAAAAAAATTCATCTAACATAGCAGAGATGGAAGACCTTAAACACCAGGAGCAGTAGCTTTTAAATTCACGCAAACCAGACTTCTCATAGGCCTTTAATAATTACCACATATTTACCGTCTACTATCTCCACGTGAACTGAGAAGCAGCATCTCCTCAGCATAGGTGATGTAAATCTAACCTCCCACTGTAAACTGCTCTCCGTGGCTGTCAGAAGAAATAAACATCTAGTCAGCTGAGCACCAGACAGTACTCTCCTCTCTGTCACTGGTTTCTCTGATCTTGAACACCTTTCCGCTTGCATGTCCATGCATAAGTAATTTCCAAATTAGCTTCCAAGTTTTCATAAACATGAAAACTTCACACCAAGAAGTGGTCTGTAAGTGTATTGTGGTAGCGCAATTTTTCTGTACCTGAAAATCTCACTAGTCTCTAATAAGTGTGTTCGCACACATTAAAAATGCATATGGGTTAGATCTGGCATTGGGCTTTAAAATACTAGTAAAAAGGATTATTTTTTTTTTTTTTTTTTTTTGGAAAATAAGGGCTGCCCTGTTATTAACAGCGCTTTAAGCTCCTGTAAAACTTAATTCTTACGAGATTTGTCAGAAGCGTAGTGGAAGGCCCAGTACTGTGGCACAAAACAGGTCCCAGAAACAGACTTGTTACAGCAGAGGAAATCATCAATACCTAATAAACAGAAAGGGCAAAACTGAGGCACAAGTTCAACAAAGCCCATCAGTGCACACCATCCCTGTAACGCATACTAAGGTCAACAGGACTTGGACACTTTCGTAAAGTGATGCACATTTCTCAGCTCTTTGCTCAACAGGGGTGAGCTGGTCCCCATTCCAGTAATCCATTACAGTGACAAAGTAGCTCTTATTATACCCAGCAACATGCATGACAGCAGCAAGTGTTGAACTGCAGCCAAATTCTGTCTCTAAGTGAGACAAAATCAGATCCTGGAGGCTAATCAGATAAGGATCAGTGCTCTGTGTACACCTATTCATTCATCAGAGCACCGAGTTAAGTGCAGAAAAAATAAAGGATATAAGGTAAATATAAGGGAAAAAAGCCTCCTTAAATATTATTAACGTTCTAGCAATTTTGAGAGAACTTTGAGTACCTATTGTCATTGTCAATAGTATTTTTCTGAAGGTGCTGTTCTCCCTAGAACAATAGGGAGAAAAAGAGGTGTTAAAGCCAAGCTATTAACTGCCTTTCACTCAAGTCTCATTCTGCAAGAGAGTGCTTTCACAATAGCTTCAAGAGGTGAGTTTACAATTGTAAATAAGACTTTCTCGGTCATGTTTTCTACACATCTGTATTTGTTGCTGTAAACTACTTAAGGTAGAGACTATTATTAATGCTAAATATATTAAAATTCAAATCAAATAGCAGAAAGGAAAATAAGCAACAAATTAAACTCACAACCAACACTGCATTGGAAAATGTTGCAAATACCCCTGAGGAAAATTCATAATACAGCAGAATCTAAGGAAATTGATCAAACGGGCAAAGAAAAAGAGGTTTTCAACTTGGAAACGAGACTAAAACCTCAATTTATAAGCATGAAATCATGTGTTTAAGGGGAGAAAATTATTTGCAAAGGATCAAATCTCTGTTTTTACCTCTGGCTGAGGAGGAACTGACCTCCTGGGAAGCATGGTGCCAGAGCTTCTCAGTCCTCTGACCGAGTGACTGAAATGGTATCGAGTTCTAAGCTAGTTTAGGTCTCTCCCTTATGGTTCTCAGTTAGCCCTTATCCTTCCTGTTTGTGCCAGCTCGATCCTGGAGTCTAGTCTCCCCTCCCGTGCAGCGGGTTCGGTACGGGTGCGCACTTGGGAGAGGACGCGAACACAAGGATCTCCTTACCTCTGGTGTGGGAATTAAAGTCCTTGCACATGCAGGAATAATCTAGGGAAGCACACTCACGAGAGAAGCACAGGATGACAAAGGATTACAAATGACACAGAAGTTTCCATTAAAACACGGAATAGAGGTTCTTCTTAAAATATTAACTTGTTAAATCTCCTATGAAGAGTAAGTCCCCATTAGCAAAGGAACAGCCTTGATAAACTAAAAGGTCTTTCCTGTGGGTCTGGCTTGAATTCACCTTTAAATCCAGTTTTCGTAAATGGATCTCTTATCTAAATGAAATTCAACCCTATCTGTGTGAGGATGCTCGATTTTGTATGTGCTTCTGTTAGATTTTGAAAACCTAGTTCTACCATCAGGATCCCAACACTTCTGGCTTCTATTAAGGAAATCAATGCATATCTCATGTTACTTCTAAAACTCTGAAAAGCAACAGATGAGCACAGTGACGACCATAGTACGTGCACTCTACTGCAAATAGCATAAAAGCTTTGAAGTTCAGTTAACAGAAATCTTCATAGTTGTGATGCCTAGCTAATTAGTTGTGCCTAATTCTTTATACAGAGATGGTAAGTTTCTGAAAAAAAGTATATAAATATCAGGGGTTTTCCTTTCTTTGTTAGTTTCAATATAGCAAGAAAAAGGCTTCAGCGTATTTACAGTTAGCATGAGTATAAACTGCCTCAGTCTCAGAAAAAAATGAATTCTTAATTGTTTTAGGAAGACAGAAGATTCTTCGAAATAAATTCATGTTCATGCTAAATACTGAAATGTTGGTATAAAACTTGTTTAAAATGTTTCTTACTTAGTAGAATTTTAGTGTTTTATAAAAAAGAGACAGGTTGGGAGTCTAAGAGCTGAAGTGCTTTCTGCCCACTGAAAAGGCTTAGTATGGATAATAAATCCACAGTGTTGACCATACATCAATATAACCTGAGTACTGTCAATATAGCTCATATCAGCGCTGGAAGCAACCTCTTTGCGGAGAGATGTTCAGTCTTTGCTTTCCTTTCAGTCTTTGGCATCTCTTCACTGACATGCCATTTCCAGCATACTTCATGGGGATTTCTAACTCAAATAGACCTCATCAAACCATGCAAAAAGGACTGACACTTCTGAAACTTTTGCTTAGGTTAAATAAGCATCTCCTAGCAACAAAGTGCCACATGACTTTCAGAGAAAGACAAATCACATAAGGGTCAAGGGATGAAAATCTAGAATTCATCCAGGAATTGTCATCCATGACTGGTATCCAGTGTGCCTGGAGAGGGGATCAAGGGGTCTGGGCTCAGCTCTTGGACCTACTCTGTGAACTTAAGTCACTTTCTCAGTGTCTCAATTCCTCCTTTTGTTTATTCCCATTTGTACTTGGGAACGAAAAAGTCAGTCAGTCAGTCAAAATTTTAAATAATCCAGGAATATTGTGGAGATCATTGATAGTGTGAAAGTTTTACATTGAAACAACATGTATAGAGACATTTAAAGGAGTCAACTAGAAAACTCAGTCTGAGTTTGCCAGCAACATGTAAATGATCAAGCCAGAATCAAATTGCATTGATAGGGTACCACTTTCCCGTGGTAAAGACACTTCAGAGATTCTTTACTAGAAGTGAAGATTTTTTAAAGAGGTGAGCCCAAATACTGCACTGTGTATTTACTACTGCCATTATTTGTTTATAAAGTGAAAGCACTGAAGTGTCCGTATTCTTTATTTTGTATCTGTCTTAATATTGTTATCCTTACTTTACACCCATCTGCCCTTCCTCCATTCCACACACCCAAGAAGAAATTCTGGAGATAGATTTCACGCCACTGACTTCTGTTCTTCACGATTTATCACTTGTAACTATCTCAGCTCTCGCTCACATTCTTCTGAGAAGTCAGGCAACAGTGCTTTTTGGTTTTTCACTCCTCTGCCCAGCCTCCTGGCCAAGCCTGCATATTCAGTGAAGTGAAGTGAAAATATGTGATGTCAAAAATACCTCAGGTAACAGAGATAATTTTAGGTTGAAGCACTGTTGGTTTTTAATGAAAACACTGCATAAGCAGTGCGCTGCTGTCTGATGCCCAGTTTTACTGGGATCTCCATAGCAAAAGGGATATTTTAGAGTGTGCTTGCATAAAATCTATAGAAATGGAGCTCCAGTTTTATACACATTCAGCAGTTAGTATTATCTGCTTCTGCTTTGGTTTCAGGCACAGATATGTCTATAATGGACAGAAAAAAATATTTTTCTGTCAAAAATAAACAGAAAAAAGGACTTGTTTAGTACAAGACACCTTTAGTGAAGTAGTGTTGTAAGGAATCTTTAGCATGGTACTACTATAAACCTTACATAAACAAATACTGGAAAAAATTCAGGACTAACAAAAACTTACATAGTCTCTAACAAGATAGTACAATATACAAGAATTTACTGACAATAGATATGGTTGAGAAGAGGCTATAATCGTATTCCTTCAGAGGAATCTGTAAAGAAAGAGCTATATCTGACTATTTAAACAGAAAATCTAAAGAAAGACTTACATCAGCAAGAAGCCAAACTTTCACTTTCAACAATTATAACAATAAAAAAACCCCCAAGAACTGCCTCTGCTGGTGAGAAACTGTTCTTCTCTTAAGATTCAGATTGTACTTCTCTAGAAGAGTTTATGCTAGTATGATATATACTTCTTCTTTATGCAATAATAGTGATTTTTTTATCCTATACTTTTCATTTATATTAGTACTTCTTCATTGCCTCCTGCATAAGACAGGAGGTACACTAAATACTTCACTAAAATCATTGTCAAATGTAACAGCAGGAGAGAGCTTTCAAGGAACACAGTAGAACTTTATGCCTCATCAATAGCAGCTCAAATGCAAAGTTCAAACTACCCCCTACATCATGTCCCTACATTCAATTTTATCCTGCCCTTCACCTGCATGCTAAGCAACCTTAAATTCTGTATTTTGATTTGATTATCTGTCACTTCCCTTTTCCTCCAAAAGTCCAGGGTCTCCTTTACTAAAGCAACAGATAAATATTTGGCCTTTGAACCTTCTCATTTATACCATCATGATTCTGACTCTCAGTTTGCAATTCCTTTCCAAAGGTTGATATTTGATCCTCAACTTTGGCACAAGACGTTCCTGTGCCTGATATTTCACATTAATCCCTCCTCTTCTTTCTCTAATCATCTCAAATGCCATATCAGATGGAACCTCAGAGGATAAATTCACTGCTAACATTCCTGCCTGCTTGTGAGTCATCACAAGTTAGGGACTGAGAACTGTAAATGAAAAATGCTTCTCTGCAATGTCTTCCCCAAAAATATTTTGTCTAGTCAAAAAAAAAAAAAAAGATGCTCAAGGGATTTCTGTCTTCTCAACATCATCTGACATGACAGAAATAAAAGGGTACACAATCTGAAAGTTGAGGTAAAATTTGCTTTAAAAAAAAAAAAAGAAAGAAAGAAAAAAAGAGTAGAGAAATTCCTATGAAGTAAGCTTACATTTCTCAAACTACCAGAGTTCAATTCTTATTACTATGGCATTCTACAGTGGCACCTAGATGTCTCACCTGAGATCTGGACCTCATTCTGCCACAGGCTGTAAGAAAACATGATGAAAAAAGAGCCCCTTCTCTAAAGAGTCTAGAATATATGTAAAAAAAATATAGAGTTTACCTGCTACTGATTCAGGTAATATAGATGTGGTCATTTCTAATGTATCTCAAGATCTTTTTTTCTGGTTTGTTTACTTTTATCCCAGCAGTCATTGGCCAGGAAGGAAGCCAACATCAAAAGACGGTGCAGAGACTGCATCAGAAATGACACTCATAGTCAGGAGCAAGGCTAGGATTAAAGCAAAAATCTCACAGTTCCATAAAGAGTATACCACTATCCATCCTCCCCACAGATTCTTCTATACCTTTACTCAGAACGAATAACGTTGTACCTTACCTGTGCAAAGCAGACTTGTATGAGACTGTTAACATAAAGGGTTAAGCAGAGGAGTAAAATGGAAGAATCTGTCCAGCTTGTGTTGCCATACAACTGCTGCTGCTCTGAGTCTCATCTTTCTCTGTTGTCCTCAGCCTTGATATTCATTCCAGCTTTTGATAAAATACCAGCATTGAGACTTGAGTGATTTGTCATCTTTATACCCTGTAAATGCAGCATAAAAATAAGTTAGACTGATAGAGATTACACTGTTGAGGCAAAACAAAATGGGGATCAAATCCAAACTGACAGCTACATGAATTTTATTAGTTTGAAGAGAAAAATTTATGAAAAAACCCTAATCCAAAAACCAATAAAGCACTTTGCCAAATATGATGTTATCTGAGTCTCGTCGCATTAAAAAAAGTTCTATTAAATCCCCCACTTTCAAGTTCAGCATCAAAAACACTCAGTTTAAATGATATTTCTGTCAGTTTTTTTCTTAACCTTCATGAAAAATTTACTACACCATGCTTAGAATTACTTGAATAATACATATCTTGTTTTAAATTCAAGTTATTACATGCACTTGTAAAATGCTATTTGATTTGATTTTTCCTCCCACACCTTAAGCAAAATATGTGACAATTTTGTTTTCTCCTGGGTAGTATGCATATGAGCTATTCCGTTCCTATGGGATTTTCAATTGCCAGCTAATCCAAAGCTGTTTCTTTCAGAATTGCATGCAATGAAGTTAATGGACTCAAGGGGCTTTTTTTTTTTTCCCCCCCCCTCAGTATGTGGTTTTGGGGTTTTTTTGTTTGTTTGCTTTTTAAATAAAGAGGTCTATAACACTTTTTTTTTTTTCTTTTCTAGACCCCACACAATAAATTAAATCACTGGAGCACATCAGCAAACACCACTAGCAAAAAGGTTTTGGTCTTACAAGATGACACTAATAGATCTTTGTTCTTTTCCAGGGTCTCTTTGCTTCTACCGGGGTTTCACGCAAGACCAATAAAATTTACCATCTACATTTTACAAGCATATAAACTTCACTGTTCAATTAAAAGAAAAACTGTCCCAACTATATACACCTCACCGCTATTTTTTCCCTTATACCACCTCACCACCCCTTTTCTCAAAATAAATTGTTCTCTAATTAAGTTTACCTCTTTCCAAGAGTTTTATGTATCATCTTTCCAAACGAAAAGCTTAAACTGATTCTGGTTCTAATACACCTGACCAAGCGGATTTTGAAGAAATAATAGAGTTTTGCTTCCCATACTGGAAAGCTCATATCAAAAAGATGGTCTTGCTTGTAAAAAGCAAAGTACGTTTCATCCCTTTGATGCTCAAAATATCACAAGGTCAAAATGATCTGGGGGAGGGAGGGAGAAGCATCTCATCTCTACTTATAGCAGTTCTGTTCAATTCCCCAAAGAAAACTATGAGCATACAAATGTGTTCTGATTAAAAAGAGGATACCCCAAGAGCAGCTAATTTAATATTAGATCAAATGAACTGGAGTTGAAATTACCATGTTTTTGTTGACTATTTTAACATATTCAGGGAAGGTATAGGGATCACTACATATTTCTGTGTCTCTTTGTAGTATCACTCTTCATATGTTATCCCAGTCAGTACAGAATACATGGATTTGAAGGGATGAGAGGATGGGAGAAGTAGTCATCGAATGGATTACTGATGCACCCTAGAGAAATTTATTAAAATGATAAAAGAAAAATCCTATCATAATTCATTTTCTATTTATCTTTTTCTGCACTGTTAAACTGTGTGGGAACCTCTAAAAATAAAGCTACCTAGCGGACTTGTTGCTATCATAAGAACTAACATCTTAGCCACAGTGCTCTTCCCCTTCTTCTTTCCCAAAATGTTCTCTGATTAAAAAAAAAAAATCCTGCCCAACTTGCAGGAATACTTTGTGGCAAATAAGAAATCATCACAAGAAAACGTAATTGTGCTTTTCAGCTGAGCCCTGTTTTTTCCTTTTAGAATCATAGCAAGTCTTCTTTATATTAGTTAGGCCCACACACACAACAGTAAGATGGGAGAGAGAGGAAAAACTGTAGTAAAAAATGGATAGTCCACAGTGTTTGGGGTGAACCTCAATGGTACAACTAACCTGGGTGCTGAGCCACCCCAGTTCACTTCAACAACCTTACCTTCAATCCAGGTTTAGAGTGCCTCATCAAGTGCCTGCAGTTTAGGATTATAGGATGGTCCCAGTTTATTTCTGGCTGGAAACCAACCATTTCTCAGTAGGCAAGGCCTCATTTCTCCTACACAGGTTCCTAAATGGATAAATACAATTTTCTACATTTTACTGAGGGGTTAAAAAAAAAAAAAATCTGTAGGCTATGGTTCATCCAGGAGAAGTGAAATAGTGAGGACCAAACAGTACTGCTATTGCTTTACTCTGAGCACCCTCACAAGATCTCAGAACTCTTTGTCAGTTACCAAAGCTATCACGCGTGGGCACGGCAACAACTGAAGGTTATGGCAGTGGCCGTTTTTTCCATTTTATGTGTGTTTTCAACAACCAAAAAGAGAGCAGAGATATATTGACTTCTAGCTTTTCTCTAGCAGATGGAAACGAGATGGCCTGAAAATCCATGATGTAGTGATGATTCAAGGTGAATTAAAACATCTACACAATCACTAAAAAGACTTGTCTCATTTCACCAGATTACAAAAAGTTCTAGTAAAAGTGAGGTCTGTGTATGACAGCCAGGAAGCTGGTAGATTGGCTAGCTCACAGCTTCATCGCCCCAAAAAAGAATGGGATGTTCCTAAGTCCTGTTCTCCAAACCTCTGCAGTGTTACCCATTATCACACTACCACCAAAAAGAAGGCAGGCAGTCAACCACATCAAAGATGGTCACTCACTTTTCCCCAGATGTAAGTGATTAGTAAACTAAAAATAGCTGGCAGAAGATGCAGTGGAAAGAAGCATTTCCTATACAGGCTCCACATCATCAGTCAAGAGCAAAAAGCAAGAAGAATTGCTGAGGAGGAACAAGGCAGTGAATTGAAGCACTTTACATGCAGAGCTGTGGCAGTCTTCGCATGCTGTCACAGAGGAGACGACAACTACCCCTGAATAGTAAGTGCACTTCTAAATTCCTGTATGATCCTCAAATCTAAATACAACAAAGAGAATAAGAAAATAATAATAAAAAAGTGATGCACAATGACAAAAAAACTTTTCAAAAGTAATTTAACCTGAAAGGGAAATATAATGTCAGCAACTGCGGTCAAGCCTACACCAAATACGGCTAACTTTTGAGAACATAGCATGAAAGAATATTAAGGTTATATGAGAGACCTGAAGTGACGGAGAGCAGGGTTACAGACTGTGGTACAGAAATAATTTACAAAAAGAAATTAAAAAAAAAGAATCGATGATAAACTGTATTAAAAAGAAAAGAAGAAACGAAAAAAAATCAGAGGTTATGACTCTAGAACTATGAAGAATTACAAAGCAAATAGCTCGAGACAGATCCAGGAGTTGGAAAACTGCTGCGAGTCTATTGTAGATGGGCCAGGGTAGGATGTTCAAAAAAGAATATTCGCTTTTCAGGATCATAGAAACTTCAGCCTAAAAAGACATCTTCCTTCTATTGCAAATTCAATTTGACCACACCCGGGCAGCATTAATAAACCTGCAAACATACAGAGATCACTAGTGATCTCTGCACAGATGAGGGAGGAACAACCAACCACCACAAAAACTATGAAACCGCCATGGCCTAGTTCATTTATCTGGTTGTAACATGGAACACCACCTTTCACCTTTTTTGCCTTCTCCACAACTCATTGAAATCAGTGGAAAGACTACAAACATTTCATTGGGTTTGACGTTCAGCTTTATATGAATATTAAGGCATTAAGATTACTTCAGGTGCCAAGTGTTGCATAAAAAGCATTGTTTAAAGAGAAGATTTTATCAGTTCAGTATTACTGCATATGCTTTGATTAATTTTTTCTGAGGAATTAATTATGTGGCTACTGATAATTAGCCCAAGAAAATTATTCTCTAAGAGGAAACAGACCAGTAGTTCTGAAAATTATTTATGGTGCTATTCAATGTACATATTATGCAACTGTTCTTCCAATTATAAAAGCCAGGAAAACTGACACTTTCAAGCTTCCTTAATTGTTCAGCAAAATATATACAGGTCTGCAAAGGATATGCAGGCTTTTTTATTAACATCCTCAACAGACAGAGTCTAACTTTATACCTTTGATGAGACATTGCTTTATTCAGTCATAAGGAGAAAGAAACAGATGAAAGCCCATCAGTTTACCTCTCAACTACTGTTGCTATCTTGAATCCAATACCCATGTAGTGGAGAATTTCACCACACTTAGGTGTGTAAGCTCATGTATGGCTGTATTCAAACTTGAAATGTATCAACTTGCATTGCCTAATTCAGGTCTCGTTTGAACTCGATGGATTTAGAACTGTGACTCATCATTTCAAACATCTCCTCGCCTTTGCCATTCTCCTCCAGAATCTCACTATTTTTCTTAAAGAGTAGCACTCAAAGGAGAACAGAATTAGTTTTACTCATGCCTCATGACCACTTGGGAGCAGAGAGGAGCAGTTACCCCAAGGACCTTACACAATATTCTTGTTTCTAAATCCCTAATCATGTTTGGGATTTTTTTTTTTTTCTTTTTTTTGGCAACAACATTCTAGCATTTGCTAATACAATTTGGAATCTACAAAAGCCAGATTAGATATCTGAAGTTTTGTGGCATTGTCAAATATGCTCCATTTTGTATTTGTGCTCGTTTCATTTATTTATTTATTTCCCAAAGCATACCACTTAGCACTATTTTTTATCTCCTGGCCTAGATGATTTCTCCTGGATGTTCTCTTCAAAGTATGAAGAACGTTCTGAATTTCATCCCAGCTCTCAATATTGCAACCTTTTCAGTTGCACTTCATTTGACAATGTAGTAGTATGCTTGCTTACCCTCCTCTCATTCGGATGCTAGACAGATGCCATTTTCTCATTCGTACCTTCAGATAGATGATCTTTGGAGCTTCACTTTTTCTGAATTTATGGCTTTATACAAAACACTTGATAACCATTCTGCATATGATTTTTCTAACAGTTAAAAATCAACTGACCTACCCAATAGCAATTTCATTTGGACAACATTCTAGTTTTCTGTTGAGAATGACATGTAGGAAGGCAATTTTTTTTTTTTACCTTCCTTTCTAAACCAATAGGATAGAGTTAGAAACCACAAATTAAGGATGTTTTAGAAAAACTGCTTTCTCTCATGGTTTCTTGCATCACTGCAAGAAGGATGGAATTAATGAGTCTGGATCAATTCTTAGTTATGCTTGAGATGACAGAGCAAGAGGGTAGAAAAAGTTCAAAGCAGTAAGTGCCCAAAAGAAAGCAGAGTGTGAGCCAATGCAAATACTCTATCAAGGAGGAGATAGCAGCACAAAGCATTCAGACTCTGAAGAGCCCTCAGGCGCATGGACGCTTACTAGGTCAATGAGTGACTGAATTCTGGATGAAGAAGCCCAGACAGGCTAATGTAACAATTTCATAGGACATAAAAAGTACACAGCACACAACCAAAGGGTTACAATCAATTTCTGCCATGCTCACACTCACGAACCACAGGGTGGCTGGTGGAACAAATGGGACACAATGAGTCTCTGCCAGGCTTCATAGACTATCTAGACTACAATCTTCAACCAGCCTGCAGAGGCACAAAAGCCCTATATTTAAAATACGAACATGCTTAAGCAGTGAAAGATGTGAGAAATCTTGAAAGATAAGAAACCAAGAATATCACTGCTAGCAAGGCAGCACAATGAAACACCTAACCAGAAAGTTAAATTGGAAATATCCAGGATATATTTTTATGATGTCTATAGCAAATGAAAAATGATTTGCATTCTTCTACCATATTGAGCTCTTGAATGTTCTTAGTAAATGCCTTGCAGGAAAATCATGGTGATGGTTTCTAAACAAGACAGGTCACTAGGTCATAAAGATTTTCAGAGAATAAATGTGATCTCATTCCCCAAGAGGTATAGACTCCATATATAGAATAGATGAATTATTAGAACAACTGTGGAAATCTGAGTTTATAATGGCATTTGAACAATATGGTATTGGTAAATACCTCCAGAGAAATCCTTTGCACACTGTGAGGGCTCTGAATTCAGGAAAAAAGTGCCGTTCACTCACACAGGGAAAATCCAGCATTAATCAGCTGAACTGCTCATCAGCCCACAAGGAATATGCAGCTGAAGACATAAATGATATCATGATCTTCAATGAATACAGGGAGATCACAAAAATTCTAAAGTAACAGCAGCAATGCCTTGATAAAAATCGAACTAAACAAAACAGGAACGATGGCAAACCCAGACAAGATTGTGGCCAGGATTTTGATGGACTAGGACTAGGCTATGACTGGATAACTTTTGGTAGATAAAGTATAGGCTTGACAGCAGTAAGCAGTAGCAGAGACGGACTGAAAACGGAAACAATGAATGTGTATATCCATACATTTGGCCAGTTACTAGAGTTTTCTGGCACCCATGTTTAGAAATGATAGCACTGTTGATGAAATTATAAAAACTAAGAACACAGAGGAAAAAGAAGAGATTACTAGAGCTCTAACAAGCTTTTCATGTGAGTAAGGAAGCACTATGTCCACAAGCAGTAATAACAGAACTAAGACTTGGCTATTCAATTCTTATTCATAACAGTTGCCACTGGGCAAAGCCCATGTGGATACAGGAGAACCAAGGGAGTTTCTTGTACTATACCCTGATAGTACATCAGACCAGAACATTGAAAAATGACACTTCTGAATATAGAAGGAGTGTGCTTGGCTGACAAGAAGGAAAGGAGGAAGTTGAGAGTACTATCTACTGTGGTCCATTTTAATTCACTAAGGCATTGTGCCTCGCTCTCCTGGTTAAACCAAATGAAGATTAATAACGACAGATTACTAAGGTGGTGCCTCAGCTTGTAGCAATCATCTTTTTCTGTAGACCACTGTTAAGGGACAACGTCATCTCAATTTTTTCCCCTTGTATGGAGAATGTTCCCTCCCCGTTCTTCTACCTTTTGGCACAGTTAGAGTATAACAAATTTAAAACCCTGCAGTAGGAGCAAGAGCGCACTGCTGTCCTCTATAGAACAGGACTTAGCATATAACAAGTATAAACGACCTTATCCAGTCTCCCCAAGAAAACAATTCTATTTGGTGGCAATAACAAATTGAAAAAAAAAAAAAACAGAAAAAAAGCCTGTATCAAAACTGTAGGATTCAGTATTGAACAAAGACAAAAAAATAACAAAAAGTTATCATTTATCAAACTTAGAACTATTTTGACTTCAATAGGACTTACCTATCACTTTAGGGTTTTATGGCATCCAAGAGATGAAGTTACAACATGCTAAATTCCAACTAAGATCTAAAGGTATAATTCATTTAGACTTCTCAGTGCGAGATTGAGTGTTTTTAGCTATTTTGAGTAGTGGTGCATATAGGCCACAAACAGCAGTGTGATCTGAGATTCTTTAGGACAGAAAGACTACTGCTGAACCCAGGGTGCTTGACTGTCCTGTTATATCAGAGCTCCCTTAAAGATAATGGATTATAACAGGATGCACACTGAAAACGTATTCCCTGGTGTAACTCCACTAAGGCAAAAGAGTTGCATCAGGGATTAATTTGGCATTTACTCTTCAAGTGGTTTTTCTGTGCTTGTAGCTATTACTGTTCATTTGGCACAAACCCAGATTAGCCATTAGTGTGTGGATTGCCACTACTCTGCCAAGTTTTTAGAATATAAACAAAAAATAAAAGCCACTTTGCTAAGATGACAATAAACATTTAAAGCCCAATAATATCTCCTTGTAACTTTGGAAACAGTAATAATATGAAGCTAGCTTTCATGTACAAAGAACAGAATGGGCTAAAATCATTAAGACATTAGAGATTTCACATAATTAAAACTGTCACTTTATACTGGTTACCATAAAAAAAAGCTGCTTTACTTAGAGTAGTTACTCTCAGTGACTGGTATTATTGTATATGTTTATTAAAAGGTTTATTCTTGTGAAGAGACTAATTGAAAAATGGCACAAGAAAGCTACAGATATAGGACTTGAATAATATTTTCAGTGTTCCACAATGTAAAGGACTCTAACTTGTCTTTAATTTGATTTTCTGAGAAGTAACCTAATCTAAAGTGTGGTTACCTTGCCATTGCTTTGATTTAATTAGCAGGAAGAATTATGTTTCCATTTTATCTTCCACTTCATACCCTAGCACAAATATGACATTTTCTTCAGGTGCATCCCATCTTTCAAACACGCAAATCATACAAATCTATGTGATGGAGTGAAGGATATATTAGAGCTTAAAAAAGTAATTAATTTTCAACCTTAATGCTTTAAAAGGCAGGAGAATTCCAGGTATGTGTGAAGGAAGGAGGAGGTAAAGGGCAAATGATCTTAGGATAGTGAAAAGAATTGCTTTCCTGAAATAAAACCACACCTCTTCGTAGCAGAAAAGACCAACTCTTTCTTGATTTGTGGAGCACTGGTGGTCCTAACAGATTGGAATATGCATATTTCTGTGGGAAAAATCCCTGTGGCTTTAAATAGGGAAGTAACGTATACAGAAAAATCATGGCTCATTAGCTAATGAGATGTTAGTTTTTAAAAACAAACAAACGAAAACCAATGATTTCAACGATGCCAGAGTTTCAGCCTGCATAATAAGAAACATCATTGCTACAGAAGTTATTTTAATGCTACTCTTATCAGAACAACACTAGACTTGCTAAGACTGAAAAGATAGATCTCTTCTAATCTCCTCTTCTTGGACAGGTTCTCTAAAGCCTTACTCCTCTTCGTAGCACTTCTCTTCACCTGCTCCAGTTTGCGTTTATGTTCCTGGAGCATGGATGATGAGAACTGTGTGCAGTATTATAGGTGAGTGTCTAATACAATGCACCTTGTGAAAACTGTCCTATCTTTATGGAAATAACTGCTTCCTTTACAGCTTCAATTTATATTTTCTTCTTTTACAGGCACATCACAGTGGTGGCTCATAAATGTTCTACGACCACCTGCTCCACCCAAGTTTTTCATCTCTGCTTCCACCAAAAAGAGCAGTTTATATTTTATAACAGAAATCAATGTTTTTAGTCCTTCAAAAACAACAAAAAAAAAAGACCTGGCAGTTTGTACTACTGAATCTCATTTTATTTTTATTACTTCAAGGACATCATATTCCTATTGTAAAATATTCTGCATTTCAGCTCACATTCCCTCTCTTCCTTTTTCTTTCCTGTCTTTGACCCCACACTCAGCCTAATCATCCTTACAGAAATTGAGGTATGTTATTTATTTGTGACTTTTTAGCTTTTATCTTACCCGATCCTACACCATAGTAGGCTTTTCTTCTCTTCTTTCTTCTCTTTTTATGTACGTAGCTGAAAAACCTTTTGCTATTTGCTTTAGCTTCTTTTACATGGTCTAAGTCAGCTTAACTTTTATCAGGTCTTATTTTATCTGCACATTGCCTGAGCTGTAGTATGCAGCTAGCTTTCTGTGATACTCAGTGCTTTTTTCATTCTCGGAAGGTGCTCTCCTCTTGGAGTTCATTTTTGTCATTCCCGTCTATATTGGCATCTCCCCTTGCTTAGTATTCCAGTTTCCGATAGCTTTTCTACCTCTGATGAAAATAAATTTGAAGTTCCTACCTGAGTTCTTTGAGTTCTTCAGCGCAAGTGATTCCACTAGCCATATCCTTTCATGTCCTCCTGAGTTCACCCTTTTGAAGTAACAGCTGAAGCAACAATAAGCCACCTAGGAGAAAATCCAAAGAAACCCCTTTCATCTAATCTTATGGTCCCTAAATCCAATTTATTTTCCTACAACCTTGGAGAGACTGAACTGCAGAGACTTCTTTTACCAAACTGACAGTGTCTCTCACAGTCCTTATTATATTTACTATCTGATGCTTCTGCAAATATAGCATCCACACTTTACAAAGGAGGAAAGGAAATGATTTGCTCTAGACCATTCAGTACATCTCTGCTAAGGCAGAGAAGGGAATCTCAAATTCTCTGTACTAAAACTACTGAGTGAAATCCCTCCTTCCTCCTCTGCCTTCTGACATGAGCCCTCACAAACACCACGAGCAAGCAGGCACTCGTAGAACATTGCTTCAACACTTATTTTTCCAACTCGCCTCCACTTTGTTCGACAAAGGAGAACACAGGCCGAGGGATGAAGGGAAAGCAGGAATAGGAAGGGGAGATCATGAGGACTGCAGGCTACAAAAATAGTTACCTACGTATGTAGCTCATCTTCTGCTATAGCTTTACTCCTACTGTATTAAATACATAGAAAGAGGCAGAATTCAAAGGGCAAGAGAAGAAGTTCCCTCAGCAACGGTAATGTATTGTACCCAAGTTAACTTTAAAATAGCTGGTGACACCACCAGTTATGGGACTGCAGCAGCAAGGAACATAGCATGGATTATAAATCTGCCTCAAAAACTCCATGCCTCTTTGATTGCACACACTGTGGTATCCAGAGCTGATAGGCCAAAATAATGCCGCTATCGTGTGGCTGTACCGCAGTATCTCACAGAATTGGGCTTAAGACTTTCGAGGCAACAAATGTAATGCAACAGACTACTTCTGAGAACCAGAAACACATCTGAGCCACAGCACCAATATGATTTACAACTTAATAACTTTCTGTTTCCAGAAATAAAGCAAAGTTGTTATTTAATGGCTGAAATACTGCCATTTTCTCCAAATGCCAGTAATAATTTAAATTCACGACTTCTGTATTATTCATGTGGTCCAATTTAATACGAACAGTATTTCTGGTGTTCAGTGTTTATGAAGAGTGTCTCTTTAGGGTATACCCTACTTTATGACAAACAGATGCTAGAAATAACTACCTGGTGTTCTGCTGCTGTGAACTGGGGATTAAAAATAGGGTTCATAATTTTCTAATCTGAACAGGAAAAATATAAGGATCTTTTCTTGACAAGATGCTAGGACAAGGTAGCATAAACTCCTCTTTTTTTCTTCCCACTGCTCTTGCCTCTCCAGTATTCTTTCTTCACTCAACAGAAAAAAAAGAGTTGCCACTAAACGTAAGCAAGCGATTTACAGCCTCATAAAGGAGACCTCATATATTTTATTTCATTATTCACTACCACTCTTTAGGCCTCAGAAGCTTTAAAGATGAGAAGCAACCATTTTAATTACACCACTAAAGGAGGTAAGAGGCAGAGGGAGAACTGGGCAAAGCTACCTGTTGTCCTTTACTGAGAACATATGTGCAAATTAAGCTGGCTGTGGACCAACACTGTTTCTAGGCATTCTAGTAAATCTCACTGTAGTTTACTCAAGAAATCCAAAAAGAAATAAATATTTATTATTTATTCACAAAATAAATCTCTACCCCAACAATAAACAAATAACAAAACAAACTGGAAAAGGCCAATTCCTTCACATCTCCCACGCTTTTTGTTTGCGTGACGTATTTTTGGATCATTTTCATACCTGTGTTTTCCCAGGGAGTAGTAAGAGGGAATAAGAGCGGTTATTTGGTTTTCAGTTAACACTGAACTGGTAAATTCACCAATTTGTTGGAATAAATACCTTTTTAAAATAGTGCAGGAGAGTCAACAACAGAGCAATGAGCAGCAGTTTAAGCTTCCTTGCTTTGTCTTACTAAGTATCTTAGTGCTACCTTGGAAGAAATACACTATAGACACAGGCGATCCCGCTTCATCCTACTACCAGTACCTAGCGCCATGAAGCTCTCACCTCATGACTTCAGTTTTTATCTCACCGATTGTATCAGAATTAACTACTAAAAGTTGTCTCTAAGGATACTGTATGTGATACTCCACTTTTATGTGAAGCAGTTAATTCATTTATAACTAAAACATATTCAAAAGTTCATTCTTCATTCTTCAATGAATATCTTCACTTCATCAAACAAGTTATTTTTCCTTGTAAGTTTCACTAATCTTAACTACAATATTTATTATCCATACTGAAAGTCAGGAATGGTTCTTCTGTCAAGGTTAAGTGCAATATATTTATTTCAGTTCTGCACATGATTGCTACCAGTCTTTGACGTGTGCTCTTACTGTAATGCATCTCATTAAGACCTTATGGGATGGACTCTTAGAAGATGTGTATGGCTCAAGTCCTCCAGCCCACATTCTAACAGCTGAAAACCTTACCTCAACATATTATTTTAGCAAACAAACAACAACAAAATCACAGACCAGTTTAATTTTTTTTTTTTTTTAACTTGCACTATTTATACTCTCAAACAGTGTGAAGCAAATACGTTATTTCCCTGGTATTAATGAATTCCCTGGTATCTATGAATTGATTTCTTCCTGCATGATTCAGTTAATATCTATAAACTTACCCAATGTTAAATGTTGTTCTTATATTTCCTACTGTCCTGTTGGGTGAAAATAATAGCTTGAATTACCATTATCTGTATCCGTAAGTACTGATAACTACACAGTTAGTTTGAAGTGTGACCATAAGGGACTTTAATGTTAACGAATATTTAGTTCATCCATATTAATGAACTAATCACATTTTTCTACTATCACACGGTACTGCACACACATCTGGTACAGTATAGCAATATGAATCTTTCTGAGAACATTCATTGTATAAAGGTGCAAGGTACGGTACTGGTTTGTAAAAATAGGCCAGTGGGGTATCCTTCAGCACAGTACAATGACAGCTGTAGACACTCAACTTTGGAAAGCTAATTCACTGCAAATATAGCAACAAGAAGCAACAGCAAAACAAGAACTAGAGAGCAGTTTTAGTTTTATCTAGTGTGGTGCTATAGATCCATAAGGAAGTTTTGTTTTTGTTTTTGTTTTTGTTTTTTTTAACTATAACACTCACAATTTTCGAATTATTTGTAATCTGAGTGACTGAAGTATAGTATCAGTGTTAAGGAATGATCCTGTAAAATGAAACAGGTTATTATGCGAAAGTTAACAACAGAATAATAAAACTAAACTAAAAATCACCTCTTATTAATCTCCCTGCCAGAACAGGATTATGGACCACTGGACTTTGCTTTTTTTCTGTCTATTTTTTAATAAATCGGATTATTATATTTGTACAAATTATGGAAACAGAAAACATTGAAAATACAAATGGAGAAACAATTTAAATTTGCCTTGTTTCAAAATCATGGTATTAGTCCAACAGTCTACCAGGAATCATGCAGACAGACTTGTCTTGAAAGATTTACTTTAGGGGACAAGCCCAATTTTCATATTGTGTACATTATATAAATATTATTTAAAAAAATCAGATCTGAGGACTACCAATGAATTCACATTGTTTCTCAAAAACCATTATGCATGCTTAGATTGAGCATTATTAAACATAATCTGTGCATGACTCCTTAACTATATTAATTTGATAATGAAATTTATACTTCAGTGCTATCAGGTACTGACAGCATTCCCCCACTCACTCCCAAACTAGGGTCTAGGTTGATCTTGAAATGAGGATGGAGCTAAATAATAACAAAAATATCACAGTTTCATTCACTATAACATAGCAAGAAAGGTCAAATTTTGTTTGCTGTAGTCAAGTTAGAGAGCAGCAGAGATAAGAAAGGACAAATAGGCATCCGGATAATTCTTTGGATATGATAATATGAACAAAACAGCGATACGAAAGCCCAGCTTTGTGCTGGCGTTGTAACTGTGCACTAGCAAGGCAGTCTTGTAACTAAAGCTGTGAATATGCATTAAGAATGTGCGTTTGGCTACAATGGTAGTGTTTGACTTGATATTTTGCCTCTATGTACAGTATAAAACATTTGTGACCTAGTTCTTAATATCTTTGGATAAATCATCACTAACTTATGCCTCTTTCTGGATGTTAATACGTTATATATGGCTTTTTTTTCCTCAATCACCTTTCTTCTTTTGCGCCGATAAAAAAGCGTTTTTTCCCTCAAAACAAAAAAAAAATTCCTTATCACTACATTAGTCTGTTGTTACAATAAAATACTTCACAGCTATTATCAAAAGATCAGCGTTTCCTGTTACTGAAAACCAGAAGTTACCTGAGACAGGCTGCAGTGGGGCTGGGGGTTGAATAAAAAAGACCCTACTAGGAAAAATACGGGGGGGGGGGAGGTGAGGGGAAAAAGAAGCATTCATTTTTCATAGATAACAGTAACAACTTTCTGATCTCACTGCTAGTTTTCTCTTTTATCTTCCAGCCACCGCGCAGTCTTCACGCGCCCTTCTTTTACCATAATTTCACGGCAACGTTTTAAAAGCTCAAAGCTCCTCTGCAAAGACACGGCAGTTACCCCACGCCGCCGCGTACGGCGCGCACTTCTCACTCAGCTCGCGTACTGCCTTCCACCTGCGGTTGCGGAGGGAGGCCAAGAGCCGGCGGGGCAGGACCGCGGCCCTTCAGGCCCGCGCCGGCCGCGAGGCCGGTCCAGCGAAGCGCCGAGGCGGCCCCGGGCACCGCGCCGGGAGCTGGTTTATGAAGGGCGGCGAGGCCTGGCCTGCCCGCGCTTCACAAGGGAGGCGCCGCCGTCACAATCGCTCCCCAAGAAACGGGGCCCCACGGGCCAAGCGCCGCCGCGGCGCCGAGCCGTCTCCGCGTTCGGTATCAGGAGGGGACGCGTGACACGGGACGGAAGCGCTTGCTCCGCATTAACAACCTGGGCCCTGCAGCCTCCTGGCTCTCCTCGTGGTGGGACCTTGTGCACCTGAAAGTCCCACCAAGAGGCTGTATTTGACGCGCGGGGTCCCAGAATGGAAGGGAAATCACGTAAGAGCCATGAAGTGGTACCTGAGGTCCTGCTTTCCAGAGAGCTACGCCGGAGAAAGGTTTTCCCTTCACTGCAGCTTCTTCCAGACCATCCCCTGAGCTGGAGGCAGCATAAGGCACTGGTTAAGAAACGTGAAAATGCCAAATTTGCTGCCAAGGATTCTGTATTATGTAATTAGATCCTCAGATTGGGCTTCATTTTTAAAAACGATTTGGGTTGTTTTTTCTAGCAATAGTGTATATCGTTCATACACGGAGAGGTTTGTTTCTGATCTTTCTCAGCGACAGATGAACCGCAGACTTCTG
This sequence comes from Struthio camelus, assembly GCF_040807025.1. Classification (NCBI taxonomy): domain Eukaryota; kingdom Metazoa; phylum Chordata; class Aves; order Struthioniformes; family Struthionidae; genus Struthio; species Struthio camelus. The sequence goes on along the minus strand of NC_090942.1, from coordinate 72,865,285 downwards.
TGGTAAGAATAGCAAAGGCCAAGCAGCAAACACAGCACTTCATGGTTCCCAAAGACTAGCTACGAAGTAAGTGGCAATTACGTGTCACTCAGGAAGCAGAAACTGAAGCACTGCCTGTAAACTGTACAGCTTTAAATTAACAAAAATGACACAATTAACATAAGAGGTTTAAACAAGTCCATTTGTACACAGCAAATCATTGATATGCCTCCAGCTTTCACAAAGAGGCTGACCTGTGCCTCTAAATTATTCAGACTTTATGATCTTCTTTATAAAGGCTAACTGGTGAAACCTGTGTGACAGGCCTCCCTAAAACTGGTACCGTGCTCAACCAGCAAATACAAAGAATGGATAAGCAATGGGTGCAAGCACTAGTAGCACGCATCAGGAAGAGGAAGCTAGGACAGCTCTGTGCTTGTCTAGCTGCTTCCTCTTCCTCTGCCCAGGTTGGCAGCTCTGGTTGGCAGTAGAGGAAATACAAAGTACTTTGCTCACGCTCCCTCGTGAATTACAGCACCCAAGGAACAATGGTACATCCAGATGACCTAGCATCAATGTCAGTTTTGACAGAAATTACCAAAGAAAAGCAGAGTAAGAAATCATCTATTTACTGAGGACCTTAGAAAGGTAGACGAGCGAGATCAGAAGCTACTCAAATCCCAAGGTACCACAACACAGTAGACAAGTACTTTGGGTTTATCTACATGTATTAGCTGAATAGTGACTTGAAATTATAAACCTGCTTGGTTAAACCAACGGAAACAGATCCAAGTGTGGACAATCTTCTCCTCATTCACAAATAACGGATTTCAGTTTCTCTTAAACTGACTATAAACAGAAAAAGCTATAACCAAAATAAGCCACACTTTAAACCCAAGTATCCCCCCCAGGAGTCTGCACTGTTTAATAACATCAATTTAGTTAAATGGTATCAGTGACATGTAAGCCTGGGGCGAAAGTACTAAACATTCTCTTCCTGTGTTGAATCATTTCACCCTTTCACACACTTCTGTTGTTTAGGATAAAGCACATTAGGAAACATCTTGTTTAAATTTGCTTTATTGCAGTCATGATAAATATTGCTCTACTGCTTCTCTTGTTCGATAGTGGGTGGAAAATTAGCAATTTACACATCAGTAATCACTTACTATGATATCATGTACTTTCTAGACTATTTTTTCTGTAAAAGGTGGGAATGGAATCCATAATCGAAGTAGCTTTTCCAAAATATTTGGATATTTGAGATATAATCAGTGTATACCTCAACTACTTACCGGGGAAAACTCTATTCCTATCATCGTCACTGTATCACTGTGTCTGCAAAATGTGGTTTTTGGTGGAAAAGTATTAACTAATATATCAAAATAGTTTTGAAGACCAGTGGATGTAGAACAACTACATCAGTTGTAGATCAATTACATCATCAAGAAGTTCCTTAATTCAAACTATGGTCAAGTGTTTCCACAATACAAGATCCAGTTTTCTAAAACTGATGCTTATATTTGAGATAGGTCTGCATCTTGGCACTCAGACTGGCAGAGGGCAACTAAATTTTAGCACAAACCGAAAGAGACACTTGTACCCAGACATGACAACTTCCATTTCCAAAGTCTCTCAGTTCTTTCAGAATAAAACTAGCTGGAACTTTTTATAAATGTAACAAATGTAACATCGGTTATTATATCAAACTAATTCGTACTTATGAAAAATTAATCCCATACTAAAAACTACTAATGGGGCTCCAGGGAGGAAGATCTCTCAGACTAAGAAGCCAAACAGTTTGCTCTTCGTATATCCAATCCATAAACAAATACCTATCTAGCCAGAAAAGGATCTTTTTAGGCATTTTAAAGGCCTCTAGCATGGAGGAAACAGCACGTTTGTTTGACCAGGAAACTGCAGTATTTAGGCCTGTTAAATGGCAGGCTCCCATGTGGTACCAGTGAAGGTTCCTCGAGAACTTCAAAGGTAACAAACTGACTGACCAGGATTCACCTACCACTCTCTGAGTAAGAACCAGAAAGACTGAACAGGTTTGAACTGAAGCCCTGCCATATTAAGTGCTTCTGTGCTATTAGGCTTTCAGTCTCAAATTTGCAAAAAGGAGAGCTTTAACGTACATTAGAAACTAAAAGTTGTTCACAGCATGATATAGCTCTGAACTTTTGTAATAAGCTGAACTGATTAGTAATTCTTTTGGCTATCTAAAAAGGGTTTTGAATAGAAATTACCTACCAAGTGTTTTTCATTTTGCAGAAGTAAATGTCAAATAAAATCCTATTATGCCTAAATGGTGAAAAGAAGAAAAAAATATTAGGCAGAATTTCTATATCGTGATTGACTGATAGAATTAAGTAGTTGAATAAAATTGCAACCAAAGAAGAAACTGGACAAAAAAAGATCCATAGTCCACTGATGTACTTCATGAAAATTAGATCAGATTAATAACTTTTACTGGGTCTCCTTTCATCCCAAAGGGCTTCAGAGGGGCACAGTTTCTCAAATATATGCCATCTGCTGCAGGCTGGGAAGAAAATGAATATCAGTAGCCAAGGGCCAGGCAAGATGTTTTCAACGTATATTTTGTTTCCCCAAAAAATGCATTTTCTATTCCTCTGAAACTTTTTTAAATTGCATATTTAATTCATCTTATACATGTGATAAGCAAATAGGAAAACAATAATGGAAAAAGCAAAATATTTGATTTTGTATTCTTGATAACGCATCATTTTAGAAGTTAACTTGAATTTCAAAAGAAATATGGAAAAAGCATCTAAACTGCATGAGACGTTTAATTCAAATTAAAACCATTTTTCAGAGGTGTTGAAAAGGACAGGACTTCAGTTCACACAGATACTAGGAGGGAGGGTTACTAGCCATGACAGGAGAGAATAGGTATCACACAGGTAACGCTGCCTTAGGTTAACAGAACCTTAATTGTTCTCCCTTGGCAGATCAGGGGTCCTCACCTTAAACCTAGAACCCAATAATAACTGAGTATGTTGCTCACTTTTACACAAAACTCTTACTCAACGCTTAGTAAATTATTTTCAATATTTACTGACTTGATTGCACAGAGTGTTGAATAGATCAATTAATTATGACTTACATAACATCTGAAGATGAAAAGTAATCAGTGGTGCTTAGTGGAACTACATCATGGCAATCAAAATCTTGTAGCATTCACATCCTCAGTTACAGAGATTATACTGCTTGTAGGATAAGAACATTTCATTTTTCCCTTTAAATAGTAGTGGTTTTTTTTTTTATTTGCTTAATGCAACAGATTTCTATCTTATTCTGACATGCAGAAAGTTAGTAAGGTCAAATTTTGCCACAAAAAGGTGCACAAGACAGAAAACCAAGGCAAAGAACTGCACTGTTGATAATAAAAAAAACCTGCAGGTTCCATCACAATATTTGGCAAAGTGCCCCATGAAGCTTCAGTTTTAACAAATTGGCACGTTACAGCGTGGGGGAAAACTGTATTTATTTTTTTTTTTTGTTAACAGATTTAGCTTGCAAGAATAAAAATACTAGTTTGGAGAAACTACTGTTCACACCTTACATATAATTCATATAGAATTTGACATTCCCATCACTACAAGTCATCATTGCTCATGGATTTTTTTATTCTCACAGACTTCTGTTACTGTATGGAAGCGTCACCTCACTTTGCAGATGGAGGTCCCATCTGTGACAGGAACTGACTCAAGTTTTAGGCCGGCATCCCCCCATCCATGGCTAAAGCAGCCTTTCTTTTACAGGGCTAAAGTTTCCTCATAAGGTACTAAAAAATATATGTATGTATGTATACACTATAATTACCTACTATTTTCCTACTTGTTATCCCTTTTCAGTGGCCAAGTTAAGGTTTTATGCTATAACCACGTGGGTGTGAGTGACCTCCCTCAGCAGTGAGGCTAACAGAAGTTGTACCTCAGCACTGGCCAGTGGCTTCCTGAGTGCTTTTTTCCCCATCCTGCCATCACCAGCAAAACTCTCCTATTTGCGTGGAGAAGCGTTTTCTGGATACACAGCCCACACAATGAAACCATTTCAACTATGCTGATTTACGCTGCTTTACATGCTCTCAGACTATTTCTTTTGACTGTCAAAGACAAAAATCAAAATCTGTAAATTTAATGCAACTTTTTTATGAATACTTAAAACATAATCGCATCTTCTTTATGGGTCTTCTGCTAGCTTAGTCTCATTAAAATTCATTCTTACGAATGTGCAGCGCAGAGAAAATGCTGCTAACATGTCACAATAAACCAACTGTCTGAAACCCTACAGAAAAAGAAGAAGGAGGAAAAAAAAAAAAGAGGTAACATTTGCCTTGTACCTTTTAGTTTATGAGAGAAGATATCTAGAAGCAGCTGTAAAATGGTCATAAAATAAAATTGGAATTTATATCAAAATCATTCTTAATACCTTGGGGCTTTTCTATCTGTGCATAGTTTACCCTCAGAGATTTAGTGGTGGAGTTTTATGTTAACAGGCTGAAAGTTATAGTGGAGTTGTCAGTAATACTACCTTTTTTTGGTGTTCCTGCCTATATATCAGTCTATTTATTTTTAAATAGCAAGATAGTAACCCCCGGAAGGTGCAGTATGAAAATGCTATTGGCAACAGCTGAACGGTTATAGATCTGTTAGCCATCCTTAACGAAAGCGCTATTGAACACAGCCTTTTTATTATTTTTTACAATCATATTTTTAATGGGGGATGGGAAGGAGAATGAACTTGAACATGACCTTTCCTGCCCAGGCTCCCCACTGACCAGGGGAATGTTTTGACTTTCATTTAAAAATTCTGTTGAGATGGATCATTTTTTACAAAGCTGCAAAAGAAACCACAAGAAAACTCATGTACATATTGAATGAATTCATGACAACAGTTCTCCCATAACATAATGTCTGAGGCAGTGGTGGAAACTAGTTACCATAAAGGCATTTGAGAAAAAAAAAAAAAGAAAAAGAAAAAGACCATGTGACATTTTAAGTCCTGCTTTAAGATAAGGAAGACAGGCATATACATATATGCGTATTTTTTTCTCTATATGTATATAGATACAATAAGAAAAGTGCAAGGAGCAGGTTTATCAAGTTTGCACCTCGAAGGGATGATTAATGTAAGGACTTGAATTCAAAGAAACAGGAAACACTTTGTAAATGCTAACCTCTTACTGTAGGTCCTGCCTCATGAGTAATAATAGCCCTAATGATTTCCATTTGGAGAAGGAAGAAAAATTGCTTCCAAGTATAGTATAAGGTTTGTTCAGCATCAAAACCATGAGAACAACTTCACTTTCAAACTCAGACATGAAAGTTCCCATTGTCTGCTGATGTTTCATAAGGAAAGTTTGCACAGCTTTACTGCCTGTCAGCTGAGTCACAAGTCTAACCTCAATATTTATTAAGCTCAGCTTTTATCTTTTGTGCCCTCTAAGGCTGTAAAAATGTGTCATTACAGAGGTTTAAAAAAAAAAAAAAAAAAGCAGTTCCTGTTGCCAGATGCTCTAATATTCCAACTCAAATCCCAGTTACCTTTCAGCTAAGGAGATTCTCAGGAATAACACTAATACGAATTTGTACAGCCAAAGTATAGCAGAGCAAAATAGTTTTATTTTGCAAATAGTAAGTGCAAATGTTGAATATATTCCCATTCTTTTGATTATGGTCTTATACAGTGCTGTATAACCCTGAGTGAGATTACTTTATTTCCGTCTCCTCAGCTAACGAAAGAACAATTAGCCAGAGTTGTTTACAGTATGATTGCACAGGGAACTGTCAAATGTCGTGTCTGGAAGAACACAGAAGAATCCTATTTCAGTTTCATGAAAATTAGAAATGGAGAAATCTGCATGGCATAGAAACAGATGATAAGCTTAAGTCTGAACAAGCTACCTTCTCCTGAGCAGAGCTATTGCTAATTGTCTCTGTGTGAGGCCACTCCAGCGTGAATTAAACCACATTAGCCTAGACCACAGCTGATCACGTGTCTGTACATGCCAGGTGTATTCCACTGCTAGGCCAAAATGGGACCTCACGTTAGTAACACTACAAATCTCAGGACTGCCTGCCACTGACCAATGCAATATAGGCACTGCCACTGTCTGGACCTATTTGCTTCCGAGAGAACAGTGCCAAAAATCGCAAGCAATACTTCTCCTCCTTTCCCTCTCCTTTTTTTAAAATTTATGTCTACGGCCACTTCTCTTTAAGATACAGAGCAATGATTATTTTCTTACAACAGGCCATACTAGGTCATGAAAATTCACTCTTAGGGTTTCCAAGTTTGTACTCATGAAAATTGCAAGCCACTTCAGAACGCTTGATATCTTTCAAATGTTTTCTTTTGGGTGAGACAGCGAGAAATGAAAGGGATAGCTACCGCTGTAGTTGGAAACAGGGAACAAGATTTCTGATGCTGGAAGATCCCTTCACCACTGAGAACGAATAGAGTTTAAAGAGGCCAACTATATGCACGGTGCTTGAGAAGGAAGCTTAGCTGTTATCACGTGTCATGCATACTGACACAAAAATCTCATACTCCTTCTAGAGGTGGTACAGCTGCAGCAGTGTAGAGTTAGTTTAGAGCAACTTCAGGAAGCCCAAAGATACAAGAGTTAGGCTGATGTATATCATGAGAGCCACGATCAAATGTTTTAACATACTGGGCTTTGCTTAGGGTCCTGGAACAGCCCCTGAAGCGCTGACAGAACTAGAGGCAGTTTAAGAAATAAACCAGGGAAAAAAAGCTGCACAGCTTCCTTTTCAAGGGATCAGTTCCCACTGGGAGTAGAAATGCCAACTTCGAGTTCCCTAATCCTCTTGAGCCACTACATGCCGTTAATAAAGAACGGACAAAGCCAGACAGCGCTTAAGAACGAACAGAAAAGTCTCAATAAAACAGTTCCAAGCCCACAACGTATTACCTACAGGATGAAGCATTGCTGGTTATAGTAAATGAGTTTTAAAGAGCTCTGAAAAAATGAATCAAATCTAAATGGGAATTACGTTTCTTATGACCACAGACAACTAAATGATTTTGGCTTGGTTATAATGTGACCAGGAATAACTTTAACCACAATCTGATGAACCCTAATAGCCTAGGATTTGTAACTACTTGATTATCTCAGGACCAGAGCCAGCTAGGTAATATACACCTAGGGAAGAGTGGAAGAAGAAGGTATATTTGGTGCCAGCCGACTGTTACCACCCATGCATGATACCATCTGGAAGCAGGCTGGCAGCTTTAAAAGAAAAAAAAATCTTTAATAAAAAGAAGAAGAGCTGTTAAATGGTCTCAGTATGTGCACTAAATAGAATGAGAAGTTTGGTTAAAAACCTCCTGTTCACTTTATTACAAGCTGAGGCTATATGAAAAATGTGTTGAAATATGTTGGGGAGGGGGTCCTAAGGAGTAACTTTTTTTTTTTTTTTTTTAAAACAGCAAGAACATCTTTTTTTTTCCTTCTTCCTTTATTTGTAGCATGTGGATGGATGTATGGTGAAAGCAGGACTGCCCTGGAGAGTGGCAGGATGCCACTAATCTCACTTTGGGGCTAAATCAGCAAAAATAACAGAGGCATAGTATCTCAATGCCCGATACTGAGGCATCCCGTTACCCACTGAAATCCTGAGTGGAGATTGGAGCACTCGGTCTCTCAAAGACACGGAGAAAATCAGTGATCCGAGAAGAGGATTCACAGGAACACGTGTGTCAGGCTACCTAAAAGGAAATAGGGATGCTTGACACCAACTCTTTGACCTCACAGGTAATTAGGTGCCTAAGTCCCCATTAAGGAGGCATACTTCCTCTTAGGATTTACAGCTGTGATTCTTTTCCAGAGGTGAAGTGTTTTCCTCCTTTCTCCTGCATGACTAGAAGAGTGAGCAAAAGCAAGTGGTGGTCATACTGAGTTGTACCTTATCTCTCAAGAAATCTGTGGGACCACGCAAAGGCCATGATGCTACTAAATGCTAGAAAACATGGGAGACTGGCCATGAATCTGAAAACCTTCTTCAGATATGTTGCTATAAAACAAGTTCATCTGCAAGTAATTTAATTTAGTTATCTGAAAAAACTTAGAAGTGCTCTGCACAGCATTAGGTGTCTAAGGCCTATCACAAAAGCAATCAGATCACACTGGAGACCAGCTGTGCATCAAGGAGATTGCTTTTATCTAAGTGATAAAAACCTTGTAGAGTGTGAACAATACTGGGCATAAAACGTAACATTTTTAATGAACAACATAAAAGATGAAAAGAATGAGCACAAGAAATGGCAATTTAGTCAGAAGATGGGGAAAAGAAGCCTCCCTAACATGACATTTCATAGCAAGTGGGTTTTGCAGTAAGCAGAATTTAGAGGGGGGAATACTACTTTTTCTGTTCTAATTAATCCAGTTGGGGTACGTTGCAAATCAGTTAGGAATGTTCTAGCATCAGCTGACTGAACAAAAAAAAAAGACAAGCATTAACATATTTTGGATCCGTTTCAGATCCAGGATAAGTGGTTGAAACTCCATTAATTTCAATGAAGACGCAAAATTGGCCTTTTTACTGTAATCTTCTACATCAACATGAAAGAAAAAGCATAAACCATTAAGCATATAACTGCCTTTATATTTTATTTCTTTTATGAGGCTCCTAGCAGGACATTAACAGAAGATTTTATCTTTTGTGAGGCATCTAACAGGACATTAATGACGGAAGGGTACCCAATAAATAAAATGATTGTTATTACTACTGCTTAGAGTTGGCCTACCAGTATCAACTGATAAAATTTTAATGTTTGGCAAAGTCAGAAGCTACTTCAGCACTCTGCATTTCAAAACACCTTCTGAAAGTGTTGGCATTGTTTCATCCAGCCCAACTCAAATACACCTAAAATTTCATTTCAGCACCTAAGTTTCTTTTGACTTCCAGGTGCTGAAGAGACCCATGGGAGAGTTCTGGGCGCTGCTATAACAGCCTGTGCGTGGAAAAGGCCTTACAAGTGAGCAGAAAAATCAAGAGCTCACACTCACATTGACTGACTAGAAGCTTAGCTTTTTGTGGAGTTTGAACACAGATGCACACGTGTTTCAGGCCCTTTTCAACACCAACTTCTCATTTGTGCTGCTTTCCCACACTTCATAGTGAATTCTCATCCAACGTAATGCCTAACGTGGTGGTCCATTGCACCATTTTAATATATCTCACTCATGGGCAATGAAAAGCATTTTGTAGTTGATGATAACGAGGGAAAGACCAGTCGAAAACTCGAATCAAAATTTCCTTTTTCTGTGATGTCTCACATTCAAAACTAAAGGCTTTATGCATTTTTAAAAGATGACTTAATCACCTCCAAGCTCAAGGATTCCAAACCTAAATATAAATTCCATGTATTTTTAATACATATACATATATATAAATAAAACCTTCTCAAATTTACATTTTTAGCTTTCTAGATTTGGCCTAGAGGTCTGGGCTGTAAAATGAATACCTTGTTTTTAATTTGTTCCCTACCTCTAGTTTTCACCTTATCAAATCCTTTAAGGCAAGCAACATTCACGTGAATGACAATGCTCTACGCTAACGGTTACATTTGAACAACTTCATTGACTTTAGAGAGATTGCACAGGCACAATGGTGAGCAAATTTTGGCTGAAGAAATATGCAACATCTGTTTGGTATCAAAATTCTGGAAAGCAGATACAGGTCCGAAGATATCTGTGTTGAGTTTTTAGACTACTGCTAACACATGCCTTGCCCTTAACTTCTCCCTATGGACAAACTTGTATGTTCCTATTCTGGAAACACCTATCTTCTTAAAAAACAGAGGGAGTGAGTGAGAGAAGCTACAGACACACTAAGGTTTCCAAGCAAAACATTGCTAAAATAAACCACCACTTTTCCATATAATTGCCTTTAAAATACTGATGTTTTGGTTCATGCCATTTGGTAAAAGCTTAAAAAAGGTAAAGTTTGTGCTTGGATAAGATCACAGTCCACAACTGCACCTTGAGTGTTTATTATTGCTCATCCAATTATCTTGTCTGTCTTTATCTCTTCTGTATACCCACAGTAGTGGAAATATTGCTGGCTTGCCTTTTCCCCATGAGAGAACAATTGCTTTGGTAGGACTTTAAGCCCTGCTCATCCATGGTAGAGCATGGCTACCAGCAGTATGAGTTTTCCAAGAACCATCACAGTTCAATTTTCCTCCTACTATAGAGGTTTTCTACCTATGGGAGAAATAGTCAAGCTCCCATACCAAACTGCTCTTTGTCTGGCGAAACCAAAACTCCAAAAAACATAACAATGCTAAGAGGGGTACTTTACTTGTTCTGAGAAGCTGCCTCCTGAGGCTTGGACAATGCTTGCTCACAGTGCTTTATACAGGCAAAAGAATAGTGTACTAACCAGTTATTGCTTAAACCATTAATCTACATTAATTTTCTAGTACAACACAGTTCTTGGCCAGCCACAAGCAGAAAATTGGATTAAAGAAATTATGTTGTCTTTCTTCTCTCTTCTTATTCTTAGCTTGTGGATTACTTCTATTCCGTATCTTCTACACTGAATCCACTATTTGTTGGACAGAGCAAAGTCATACATAACTTCTGCTGTACCTTAAAATGACTGAGGCTGCTAGGTCTTGCTATACTATTGCAATATGAAAACATTATCCATGCTCGTTTTGATGATTATCAGATAGGAATAATTTATAGGCAATGTTCACATGAGCTGCATCAAAGGCAGTGATCAAATAAGAAAAATCTCCATATGCTATTATCAAAGATGTCATTGCCCCAGCACTGACCTATCCTCCCTAGAAACTCATGGAAAAGTACCACCTTTTCCCTGTTCAAAGGAAAAGATTGCAACTTCCAAAGATGGAAGTAGGGAGATAAAACTAGGATACACAACCTAGATCAGGACACTGAAGTAGTTTTACTGGTGATTTTTCCTCCTTCCTTTGCTAATGAGACACGGTAGCGCTGGCTTTTTTCTTGAGCATCCGTACTGTGTATGAGCAGAAAACAAATGTACGAGGCAAAGTTCTAAGTATCACATGCATAGATTTTGAAACATATTTGAGTAATGTATCTCTTAAGCTCTACACTAGTTCAGGTTTTGTCTTCTGCTTGTAGCATGATATCTAAGGGCAGAAAACTCAAAATCTACTGCAACCTCCTTGTTTAGGACCAAGGAAGAGAGGACCTTTCAAACAGCCAGGTCTCCTTGCAGCTACAAAGAAGCCCAAGAATACCTTCAACGAGGCAAGAGAGTGCTTCTTGTGGTACCTGCTTGCTTCACCTGAAGGCACAAGAGAGGTAACTCACATGATAAATCATGGAACAGTTTTACGAGAGGTCTCACAGGGCACCAGGCATATGAGGCACAGGCCAAAAGGACAGCAGCAGCAGCAGACATTCTGTAGCACATGAGCTGGTAGAGATAATTGGGTCTAGCCACAGGAATCCATAAACAAGGGTCATGAAGACTGGTTGTTTTTTTTTTTTGCCCTACTCTTTTTATTACTGTTTATTCCATATTTTTAAGAATGTGCTTGTTCTATGCTCTTTATGGATATCTTTTAACATGAAGATGCATGGGAGCCAACAGTCCCGATTCATAGTTCGGGAGACAGCAAATACTTGATGGCTTTCATTTTTTGTTTACTATATAAGTAAGGACATACGCCAGTGCTACCGAATACCTTCTTGTTCTTCTGGTACCATTAGTAACAGAGACTCTGCTTATATTCTCTCTCTGAATAATCTTCCCAAGCCATAGCGAAAAGATGAAGGAATTTTTAATTCGAGTTACTTCCAAGGGATTTCAGATGGCCTCGATATACAAAATGCAAAAGTGAAAGGGGCAATGGAAAGAAACGGTGGCATATTTTCTACATATAGAAATTGAATCCTATATCTATAGATAAATTCTCCTGGCTCTAGCCTGGTTTAAGCGTGCCAGTGCAGATGGTCCTGGAGTATGCGAAGCACAGTCTTGCTGACAAGCCTTCTGCTATTAGGCCAGTAGCATTTGCCTGCACCTGCCTATACACCACAGCGCGGAACAAGGATGCACTTCTCTGACTTCTGCCTCTCAGAGAGGGCATACCGCCCCAGGGCGCAGAAAAAGGATTTCACGTTTTCTAGGTAGGGTGTTAGGTAATTTCTTTCCCCTAGCTGGTTAGGTAAGAAGCAACCAATGTCTAGAGGGGAGCAGGTTTTCAAACCCTTTTAACCAGGTACTGCTGCTGCAGACTGGCAACAAACACAAAACTTGCCAGAAAAGGCAAGGAAAGCTCCAGAAAGAAAATGAGGAGGAAGCGGAACAGAACACTCCAAGTTTTTGAGGCAAACACATTCATCATCATGATGCCTGGTTATGCCTGTGGCTGCAAAGGGACAGGAAGAGGATACAGAAGGCAGGCATCGGCATCCCAGAACACATTCATCATTCACACAGTTTGTCTCTCTGACTCACTGCCTGCGGTAAGACACAAACATTGCACGCAGTCGTTGGGAACGCGCGCCCATCTATGGCTTCAGCAACAACTGAATCTAGAACACGGTGCTGTCCAGGGTGTTTTGGATGGCAACCAGCCCAGAGTAAACTAGCAAAGATAGTTTTACAGACCTCCATGAGAGAGTGACCTTGGCAGACCTACCAGCACTCAGCTGCCATGCCATAAGACACTCGCACGAATCACTTCTAGAGAGTGATGTAGTCCAGAAACATATGCAATGCTGCTCCAGTTCTGTTCAGTTCTTAACATGGAGCTCACATCCCAGAACTGAAGATCCACCGTTAACAACCTATCTTCTGGCTGATTATGTGGTCTTCTCGAATATGCTACAGATCTGTGTCAAGAACGGTCAAAGCACAGCAGCGTCTGCTACCTGGTAGCAGACTCCAGGTAGACTCTGCTCTCCAAGTATTAGCGAGCAGCTGAAATACATTGGTTGTTCACACCAATCACAGGATTACAGTCTCAGAGATGAACAATAGGCTGCTTTCTCATGCACCAAGGGACTTATGCCTGATGCTGTAAGCCTGGAATTTTCTGTTCCTTTTCTCTGGTCCTCCAGTCTTGTTAGCCATAAATTGTTGCAACATCCTGTTGCAGCAAGATTACTGTGCACACTGAAAGGCCATCTGGATCTCATACATAAGACTTCTACCGTAGGGCTAGGAGTGTTGCAAGCAAACCAGGGAAAGGCTAGAAGGGACTTGGTGGTTGAGGGACCAGCTTATGGGTAAGTGCAGTGCCTGACAACGCCAGTGGCTGTGCAGTATGGACAGATAAAGCCATTCTGAGGCCATCCTAAGAGCAGTCACTGGTAGGCATGACTGAGACACTCCTTTGGAAAAGTCTAGCGCAGAAGTACAGATGTGGCTGAAGAGAAGGCACACGTAACTTCAGTAAAAATGAATAAAAACCATACCACATATATACATCAATCTGCCAGAAAAACCCAGTTTTGAAATAACCAGTCTTATCTCACAAGAAATAAGTATTTTACTTGCTTGTGATACTGCTAAAGCTAGGAAACCACAGAAAACTAGCAGAGGATATCTTGGCAACTATATTCCAAGACTGCATTATCAGCTTAAGCAGGAACTCTCAGAAGTAAACAGGATTTGCTTAAAGGCACCAGGGTGTGGATCCACAAGGAAGGATGCACAAAGATACACAAAGGCCACTTAGATGTCAAAAAATCTAACAGAAAAGCCATAAACGATTTATACTGGCCTCAAACAAATAAAATTTGAGAAATTCAAACTCAACTTACGGGCCAGAAAAATAGACCAATTCTAGCAAGAGAGGCCATGTTTTTGATTAGGGTGGGGGGGTGGGAGGGTGGAAACTCTTGTGCCCTGGGGTAATACAGCAATGGTTGGATTTTTATGAAAGAAGAAATACCCAACAGCTCCCCCAGCAAACTAACAAGGTACATTGTCCTACAACACGGTTCCCACTGCACCGAGACAGCATATATAAATAGGTACAAAATACCCTAGCTAAACACAGATAGCCACATACATCAAGTACAATCTTGCTAATACAGCATATCTGATACAATTAATCCTGACAATAGCTACAGATCAGCAGGCACAGCTTTAAGCTTTTTACAGCAAAGCTTGGGTTCAGAGACATAACCACTAGCTTTCCTGGTGGAGAACCATATCAACACAGTAAGTTCCTACTCCAAAAAATTGCTGCGTCAGACTGATTTTTACTTAATGCTGCTAAGCTGTAGAACAGTACCAGTGATATACAAGCTATCAGTTGCTAACATTTCATTTAGTAGAACAGTATGAACAAAAATGACTTTCTTCTCAGGAACCTACGTAAAAATTACTGAGATTTGCAAGTACCTAAAGATACAGACATTGAGAAAGAAAAGTCTCAGATTGAGTTATAGTTCCAGAAGCTGCCATCATTTCATGAAAGCAATGTTGTGCTGAACTTTGAGAGAAAATAATCACTGTAAACTTCAGTCATGTTAAAATGGTATCTATGAAGCTGTCACCAAGGACAGATAAATTCTCCAGAGCAGTAGGTAATACTCTGATTCCTTGCAACAAGGTAAGAGACAGCGACTACACTCTTTTGTTAAAGAAAGTTCCAGACACAAACACCACAGGATGCTAAATCCAAGGATCCATCTTGAGGAGACACAAATGACCACAACAGAACAAGAGGCACTTCTGAGGCTGAACTCAGTATAAGCAACCTAATCATTAACAGCAGTTCTGACGTCCATTACACTCAACAATCACATGAATTGGATCACTGAGATCCAGTTGTGAATTGTTATTCAGTTTGACTGGGGAAATAAGTTCCAGGCAACTTCCGCATTAAGAGGTTTTTGCAAGCCTTAGCTGGGACTGCATAGCCTGGTGAAGAGAATGCTCAGAGGGATCTTATCAGTGTTCTTAAAAATCTGATCAGAGGGCATAAAGAAGACAGAGCCAGATTCTTCCCAGTGGTGCCCAGCGACGAGACGAGAGGCAACGGGCACAAGCTGAAACACAGAAAATTCCACCTGAACATAACAAAAAACTTCTTCAATATGAGGGTGGCTGAACACCAGAACAGGTTGCCCAGGAAGCTTGTGGAGTCTCCATCCTTGGAGATGCTCAAAACTTGACTGGACACAGTACGGGGCAACGCGCTCCAGCTGACCCTGCTTGTACAGGGGGATGGACCACATGGCCTCCAGAGGCGCCTTCCCACCCCAATTATTCTATAAAGTGTCAAATATTACACAACACTGATCTGTTGGACAACACTTGGACACTGAATGAAACCAGATGCGCTCACTATCATTGTTAAGCAACATAGGTGAATGTTATACAGGTACTTTAATCTCTCATCAGTTATATCTACTTGTCATTTATATGCTTTGCTGTAGAAAGATACTGCAGGAATTTGATTAGAAACACCTGACAGTTTTCAAGACGTTGATTTACTATGTGCAGTACATCAAAAGTTATTTTTATGACTAGCAAAAAATTGAACTAGAGAAATGAAAATGCTGTACAAAACCTGAGTGTAAAGAGATTTGCTACATTATTGGGATAATTACAATTAACAACTGTCTGTCTATTTGCTACTCTCATCATTGCATGCAACGCTGCAGCATGGATAGCTTAAGCAAAAATGAGCTTAATGCATTCAGCAGCATAACATATTTGCAAGAAAACATGAGAAATTAATATCTTAACAGAGTTCTGCAAATAAACAGTGCACTAACTTCACATACATAAGTGATGGGCTATTTACTTTTCAGGTTCAGTCTTTGCCAACTGCTATCTTTATAAAATCAGCTCTGGAAATCTGACTCTGTCCCAGCTAGGCAGTTATGGAAAACAGTGGGCACAAGCAGTTCTGGTTGCTGCGAATTAATTGCTATTTAAATAAACACTGCTAATAAATTACCATAAATACTCATGATATGAAAAGTAGGATTTACTACGTTCAAGACAACCTATAAGCTCCTTCTCCCATCAGTGTTTTTGATCAGATTTGCTCTTCCCCTTTCCACCATTCTTCAGATCCTATTTGTCATCACTCTTTTTTTGGTGGTTCTCACTATTCATTGGAAATTAGCTTTCCAAAAGAAAATAATCCGTTTCCAATACTACATCATACTGTATGGCAGAATGAACCATTTTATCTGATGAATCTGGCTTCTTTCTGATCATTAAATAAATTGTCCTTTTCAGACTTTATTAATTGTCTTTTCGCTCTCTCTTTTATAGTTTTTAATCATAGATAATTTACAAATAACTGATTATGATTATTTGAGAGCAAAATTCAAGCTGTGTTGTACTGGTTATTTGTCAGAAAAAATTACCAGGCCACTGATTTTACTCTGTTTACATGCTGCCAATGCACAGAATATGCAAGCAAACTCCAGATCTGGTTTCTGGAACAGCTGTGCATGAAAATATGAAATTTATTTCCTGTGAACCTTAAAACAGCCTATTAAAATCCACTCATTCACAAGTTCATGAAAGTTGAACGCTGAAAAGGTATGACTAACTAAAAACAAGTTCCCTGTAACACTCAATTGACATTTGATATTTAATACCTGTTGAAATACCCCAATCTAACTTTTATTTCATTATTTAAAGCGATATTTTGCATTAAAAAAAATCATAAATCTGAGAACAACCTCAGAAGATAATGTAATCCACTGTTTTGACCAGCATGGAACCAGTTAGTTAATCTCATGTAACTCTTGACAGGTATCTGTTTAATGTGTTCTTAGAGGTCTCCACTCTTTGCAGGCCATCAAATCAAGTATCATCTTCCTCTTTTTTTTTTTTTTTTTTTTTTAATCTTAAAAACTAAGATTTTCCTTAAAGCTTGTTCTAAACCTTCTTGGATGCAACAAAACCAACTATTTGCTTTTTCTATCTAGTGTACAGGCTATTTTCAGTCCATCTGCAGCAATCATGGACATAACCGAACACTGTTGTGTCCTCTTCCCTTAGCCTTCTCAAAGCTAACTACCTGCCTTCTCGAGGCCTGCTCACTCCTCCCTTCCACCTCTGATAGTTTCCATGACTCACTTTTGGATTCCCTTTAATCAGCCCTCCTTGAAGTACAGCACCTAACCCCAGACACCATGCTCCAGCTATGACTTGAACGACGCTTCACTTGCCTTCCAAGTCGTACTCTTACTTACCTGTCTCAGGACAATGTTTTTCACAGCAGCATGCCTCATTTCACAGCTCATTTACATTAAGTGCAAGACCCAGTAAAACCCCCAAACCTCTCCTCAGGTTGTGCTGTGTGTGTGCGTGTGTGTGCGTGTGTGTGTGTGTAAATGTGTGTGCGTGTGTGTGCGTGTGTGTGTGTGTAAATGTGTGTGCGTGTGTGTGTGTAAATGTGTGTGCACACTAAACCAGTTATGTAAACATGTATGTAATTTAAAAACTTCAGTACATACAACACCCTGGGAGAAATAATGACCACAACAATAAAAAAAAGGTAAAGTGCAGTAGGATATACGCCATAGTGGATACATTACTTTAATTCTTCTTTTGCTCTTTTTCAATTCTTTTCTCTGTGCTTTCTAGGAAAGACTCTTTTAAAGCCAGGTTCTTTTAAGAAGTGATACTACTAGAAAAAGGGCTCACTTCATAAATTTGCATTTCCAATAACTGTTCCCTTTTCAAAACAAAAAAAACAAAAACACACATACACACTAAAAGCCACATAAAAATCTTAAAATAAAAATAAAAAGATCAGAAAGAAAATATTCCCTAGTGGGGGGGTGAGGGGGGAATTCACCTCTTTGAATTTTGCACTGGGGTAGAGGGGAAGGTAAACACGGAAAGTTTAGATATGTGATATTAAGCAAAGACATACATAATCCTTCCCCCCCACCCCCACCCCTTGTGTACGGAGAGGAAAGTACTTCTTTTGAGAAATGTGTTTAACTTGGCATTTCCAACCTTATACAAAGCAAAGCCTTTTCAAAAGTCTGATACACTCCAGAGATATATTTTCTGTTTATGGAAGTAGCAACTGAGGAAACGTGTCACATTACATTTCATCAAGGTCTTGGTACATTAGGCAAGAACATTGCCCTAAAGTTGTCAACAAGCATATTATTTTCAAAAGAAGAAGAAGAAAAAAAGACTCTCAGAAATAGAAACCTATGGGGAGGGAAGAGGCCAATAATGTGATGCTCCTTTCTGAATGACCAAATTAGCAGAGAAAAGATGAGCAATGGCAGTATACTAAGAAAAATAGGATCTACATTTTCTAAAACATTTTTTCTATGAATTTCTTTACTTGCAGGCTGAAGCAGTGTAAGGCTGCAGAACAGAGACTAACTATAAACACTGCTGCAAAACGCTCATTTTCAGAAAGTCAAGTACTCTTCCAACACATCTTTGAAATAAATCCGTGATTATCTGATTAGCATAGGTTGCATTTGTCTTGCAGATCAACAGGATCTGGAATTTTGTATCAGAGAAAGGACATGACTGAAATGCTTTCTGAAAAGACAAATCACTTGGTGTCACGAATACATTGCTTCTGATGTAAAGTTTCTTATTTTCCACAATATTTCTCACTTTTGTTTAAATGAGACTGGGAAAAAAAAAAGATGTACTATAGTGCGTGGACTACAGTGGTTAAAGAACACACTATGGACATGGAAAACTCCAACCAAGTTTCCTTTTTGACTTAGCAGAAGAAAATTTCCAATAAATTTGAATAATCATTAAATTATTCCTGGGATACACAGAGGCCAAGAACCTTGCTTCCAGCCCACTTTTCCAGCAGTTCACCTTTGCAAGGAACAATTAAAAAGCCACTGGGCCAGAAAGGAGGAGCATCTCTCCCCATCCTACTGCTTAGGGTACTTCTCTAGAAGGAGGATTTATTTCTGTTGCAATAAATATTTTAGATGTTTTATGCAGTGATTGCTTAGTGCACTCTTTTAAACTGTTCCATGCTGTTAGACTGGATGACCAGGCGCTCTGCTGACAGACAACACATGTGGGCTTGTGTGCTTTGGAAGAGAAGCAAATCTCAATATCCCCCGTCAGAAAGGACTGCGTGCTACAATATTAGAAAGGGGAAATACGACCTCCATCTCTTGCTGTTCTTCAAAAGAAGAAGAAAAGTCTTCTAGGAATTTTGAAAGAAACAAGCACTTAAAAGTTAGCCTCATACATCCTCAGTGTCACCTGCTCATGTCCATCTATAAGGCTAGCCTTCAGTCTTGTAGGAGAGACAGATCACAACCTTTTGCAGTATATTAATTAACACTGAAAAATTTGCGCTTCCCCTTTTCTAACATACAACAAAGGCAGGCAAGGTGTTATCCAAAATGTAATGTCTGGTTTTCAGTGGCTCTTGGAGATTTAAACTAACAGGCAGGCAAGACTTAGAACATGCGGCTTCCATGATGAAGAAAGGAACAGTCAGTACCTAGAACTCGGCTACAATTATCAAATAATCAGTTGGTCAGCACGCACTGGGCTTTGCTGTCAACTTTCAAGAAAAAGTAACTCCCTCCCACTCCCCTTCCCCCAAAAATCAAAACCGCCCAAAAATTCCCCTCCAAACATAGCTCAAAGAGGACATGCAGTAGTACAGAACCTCAACTGGCATCTGCAGGATGCTTGGCACACTGGCTTCAGCACGCAGTGCAATTAGGTCCTTTATTGTAGCCTCAAGAAATGAAGCTCTTTTTGTTTGCTCTGTTTTCTGACTGTACTAATACACACAGTTTTTAGTTAGTCCAGGTACAGCTCTGTATTTTAAAGGAGGAACAACTAAATTTAAATCCCCTCTAGGAAAAAACAAGTATGCTAAAGCTATAGCTTATTTATGACAACAATGAATACACGGCATCTGAATCTCTTCCTTACAACAGAGGAGCAGGCCTGACAACAATATAATTCCACTAGCTTGCATCTGCGCTACTGGAGAACATCATCAACTCTGTGGTTTAAAATTGCTCTCATCAAAAAATAAAAATCATTGTTTCTGGTGGGAAGTCCTTCTCCTGGTGAAATTATAATGAATTTCAATTAATTTTTCATGGATTTATGGGGCTCAGTTCTTTTATGGGTGAATCGCTGCTCTTGGAATTAAACTATGAAAAACACAGAAACATAGAAAACTATGTTGCTGTTGAATTGTATTCGTGTTCCAAACAATAAAGAAGGATGTAGGGCTAAGTATGTACCTCAGTGCATGGCAGTAATTCACATCAATGCAACTAGGGAAAGTCAGAAAGGCGCACTGCAGGGGGTGGAGGGGAAAAAAAAAAAAAAAAAAAGAAGTACTCCTTTGATATGCTTTCTCAGTGAAGCATTCTTTTAACGGTGCCCATCTCTTCTGAAGTCTCTGCTGTATTATGATAAATCAAAATAATAATTCATTTACATTGTTACAAATTCCTTTCATCTATGGGTTTCAAAGCAGCATTAACAAGGACACAGCATATATACAACAAAAATGACAGTAAGAGTTACTTTGTCTTCCCAGTATCCCAGCTGTGTTTTCAAACCTGCAACACCACTCCCTTTCTTTCGTTAATGGTAACAAATGGCCTTTCAGTTATTTACAGGTTGCAAAAGCCTTATGTCCAATCGTACAGTGAAAACTGATCACTGGATAAACACCAGTGGGGCTGACATAGCCCAAAAGGTTCAGGCAAAGGGAGACTGCTCTTTTATGGTCACACACTGCCACTCTTCTTCAGGTGAATTTGAGCGAGAGCTCCTCACAAGGTACTGTGCTGCGACAGAAAGCTTGGCACCACCTGGTCCAGCAACAACAGGCTCTGGTGAACTTTTTTTGCACTTCCTGCTGTGTGCTCAAGTCCCAAAGCCTCACACTACAAGCAGCTGCTCATTTGCTTATTTAATGAAACCACTCATGATCACAACACTGGGCTTGTCTGTTAAGATCCTCTGTTTGCAAGATTAAGGCCAAGGACAAAAGTCTTCTCGGGAAATTTCAGGACTTCAGCACTGAACAGATGCATGGGAAAAAAAAAAGTAGGTCAATGTTCTTAACACAAGTGTTTAATTATTTGAGGTGCTGATTACCTTGACTCACTAATCCAAATGAATCCTTATGCCATATGTGGTGGATCACTTTAAGGAAACATTTTTTTTGAAAACATCAGACCCTGTTTTTGGAGGCCTGATTTTCAGGCATCTTAAGCTGGACATAAAAAAAAAAAAAAATAGGATTCAGCTAAGCCAGCTTCAGACAGCTGCATCCTCGTCTGACCTGCTCATCTAGACTTCCTTCACAGTCAAAGTAAAGAAATAGAACTTTAGCATGGGATTTCTCTTGTGCAAAGACCTTCTTGTCTCCACTGACCATACAGAAAATCCAACCACCACCTCTACCACAGGAAGCTGCTTTGCAGCAGGATCCTAAGTTTAAGCAAGATGAACCTTCCAGCTATCCCTTGCAGGTGATCTTTCCAGGTACACCTACTCAATTTACACATTCAGGTGGGTAGCATTTCTAAAAAGGCCTTCAGCATTTCAGCCTGGAAACCATCATCAAAATGAGGCACTTAGAAACTTTGAGGATAGAAACTTCTCCTAAAGTAGTACGGCTTGAATTTATATCCACTCTAAAGCTAAGCCAACATTTTTCACAAACAGCAACTGGTTTTTTTTTCATTCACTTTTAACTGCACTGCAGTTGGCTTGATGCTCACCTTTCATCACGGCATCTCATAAACACTTCTTTATAACTGCAAGGGGCAAGAAGGAATTCACAAATCAAAGTTATTGTTGTATATCCTATCAACATCATGAAAGATATATATATAGGCCCAGTTTAGAAAAATCAGAAAGTGACTTGCACCATTTGAATTGTTAAAATGAAGTAAGTGTTCATTTTTTAAACAGGTTCCTCATGGATCTTACTTCAAAGAAACAATTATCTTATGCCTTCACTACGTTCACTGTTGTTTAACAAATTCCAACTTCAAAACAAGTCATATTTGCCTGGTTTTACTTCTTTGGATGGTCAGTGTTTGGTGCTCTCTCTCTTTCCACATAGACCTTAGAATCAGGTATATGAAAATTTTAAGAGTAAACTAAGGATGTACACTTTGGACACCCCCATAGCTCCTAAGCTTTCCACAAACTGTGCAGAGAACCGAATCCAAAATCCAGATAAGAATCCCTTCTTTGTATAACTAACTCCTGAATTTCATTTGATCTGTCTTTAGAGGATTTGAGGAGAGTTGGTATTTTGTTCCCTACTCAAACTTCCTTTAAAAAAAAAAAAAAAAAAACTTATTCCATTCCTCAAAATTCCTTGCAAGCTCTCATTAGAAAAAATTAATAGGCATAATATCTGCAAACAGACTAAACTTTGATATCTTATTTAAAACAGTATCTTTAGAATATGAAAAAGGGAGATAGGGTATTAAAATTCTCACAGACTTTTTCCACCTGGAGTTATTACCTTTATGACATCTCTTTCTCTTCCAATTAAGTCCTGAATATCTGAATATTACAAGCATGTACACATTTATATATGGACATCTGACCAATTTGTTACTTCTAGGGGATGGCTTTTTTCATCCTAAGTCACTTAAATTTTACATGTTGAACACAGCTGTTACTTTTGACTCTTGCCTGTCACCTTCTAAATAATTACTCCTCCTTCTTTATTCTTTGCTATGTGCTCTGCTTGTATTCCAAGTCAAATAGGTAAGTTCTGTAATGTCTTTTCAACGCACAGAAAAAAAAGTAATGATGTTTTCTTTCTTTAAAAAGACATTGTACTTTAATTCTATCCAAAAATATGCATGGTTTAGTGATTTTATACTGTTGCTAGTAGACACTTAAGGTAACATAATAGACTACTTAAGAATACAATAATTTATAATTTATCGGATGACATCTTTCTTCTGTTGAAGCCAAAAGAAATGTTTCCATTGACTTCACCTAGGAACAAAATTGCATTTGAAAATCTAACATAATGAAAGAGAAGACGGATATGTGCACTCCAGCCTTCATCATATGGAATAAGAAATGGTCAACTGCTGTTGCTAGCTGCAAAGACGGACAGACAAAGCAGTACTGTCAATTGATCCTCCCCAAAAAGAGAGAAATGTATTCTTCCCCTCTTTTTTTTCTTTCTTTCTTCACAGTGCAAGAACGCAGTGGAACATATTTAATAATTTCAAAGACGTTCCATAAGGACCAACATCATCCATGTTCCCACATTAAGAACACAGACTAAATTTTCATGACATTCACCCCAGAAACAGCCAAACAACGCTTGTTTTCTGAAGGTCTTAGTTCTGTAAAATAAAGTATTCGTTTTCCCAAATAAAAACCTACATGCGCGCACACATACACAAACAAAACCACTCTCAATCAGAAGTGTTGACTTTTTGTTTGTTTTTATAAACATTGAGAAAACCCTGTGAACACTGAGCACAAGACCCGAGCCTGAGAAAGGTCAAGCCTGTTCTAAATGCAGAACCAGCGAAGTTCCAGAGTTCAAAATTCCACATCCTCTGTTCTCCCATTCCCAATATAAATTCTGCATTTCTTAGATAAGCTTTTTGGAATGAAAGTTAATGAGCCTCTAGGTCAAAAACTAATAGAAGCCAATAACATCAAATCCACCAGTTTTTCCCTGGAGAAGATGCGTAAGTCCAAATCTAAAACTTTTTAAAGAGTATTCTTCCTAAGCATGAATGTTATGTATACGTACATACCACACTCCCCAGTATAATGACACATCTACCTATCAAATACTCTATTTCCATTTGATTTTTCTAAATTATGATCAAGATGCTAGTTTGCTCTTCTCTTAGGAAAAGCAAAATCCTTCCTGCCTCAAAAAGGCACTACCTCTACTGGAAAGGTAGTGCTGATTAAGAGAAGAGCGGCGTATGGAAAAAAGATGCATTGAAAGTAAATTGAATATTTATTATATGCCTGGAATTAAATAGTAAGATGACTCATAAAAGTTCAAGATTCAGGGCAATCAGTACTTTAACAACTACTGCAATTAACAGGCAAGTCCTTCACTGAACTTATGCAACTGCTTGCCTCTACCGAGACTGTTTACTAAATGCCTACATTGCTCATGTGACTGCATTTTCAGTAGTACCTCACCAATCTAAAATATTAAATTAGCGGGAATGGGAGGGCACAAGATTTACTAAAGAGGCCAGGGAGTTCCGGGATAATAAACTGCTTCCTGTTCTTACTCAGAGCACAGTGACAAGGAAATATATACTTTTCTAGGAAAAATTTTCTATAGAATTAAAAGGAGAATAAATTTAAAAATAAATCTTGCAATATGTTACTGCACTAAACAGAACTTATAAATTTGAATATGAATTTATAATATTATAAGTTATATAATATTATACTGTATTATAAGTTGTACAGATCATGCCAAGCACCCAACCTCCTCTAATTATATGGAAAGGAAGCTTCTGAGCTCGTGTTAAAAGTTAACACTAACGGTGGCAGTGACAAAGCATTTAAAACGTGACAAAAAACATACAGAAAGCCTGAAGAATTAGCCCTTAAAGATGTCGTCTGCTCCCAGGATCTCAACTGCAAGACAGAGTGACGGGCAAGCTTAAAATAGTAATGGATCCCCCAAATCTAGGCACGTCTGCAATAAGCAGAAATGTTTGATGTTACCACAGCTTCTTCACAGGAAAAACACCCTCTACTTTTTTGAGTCTTTGTTGGCTAGTGGGGTACCCTGGCATCCCAGTGAGGGAGAGGCTAGAGTGTGACATGGAGGCGGCAAGCTAACCGCAGGCACGGGACACTGGACCATGCTGATATGGAGTTACATTAATTGTATTTCAAAGCTATTTCTTGAGATACAAGTTTCAAACTCCTTGCTTTGGCTCTTCTAAAAGGCAAAAGAGGCAATGGCTCCTATGACACCAACCCAAAATTGCAGTTACAAAACTGACTTTAGCACTCTTAAAACTTTTTCATGCTATCCACTTTGGTTCCTATTTTCCAGGCCTCATCATTATTTTTACAGGCCTTCTTTTTTGCCCGGGGGGGGGGGGGGGGGGGGAAGGAAGGGGGTTGCTGGTTTTGGGTTTGAGGCTTTTCTCAGCAGGGCAGGGAGGAAGCTTTTGCAGTTCCAAATAATAAAATGAGGAGGAAAAAAAAAAAAAAGCATCAAATAGAAGCATTTTATTGGGGGTCTATAAACCTGCCACATTATCAAAGAGAGATTTGAAGTTTGGCAGGAAATAGCAGTATCCTTTATGTCAGAAACATGGGGATTCTGTAGTTCCCATGAAACTTCCCACAGATCTGACCAAATTACCAATTCCCACACCCAGCCTAACCCCGCCAAACCTTGTGTACATTCAGTGCAGAGCTTGTTCAGATCTCTAGCAATTCCTACCAGTGCACACACTCAAGTCTTTCACAAATCTTCATTTGGACTGCAGGCTAATCCCACAAAGCGATAAACAGACTTCACCAAGAGACTGAGCTGCATTCCCATGCAGCTTGCTCTTCTTTTACTAGCCAACAGAAGTAAAGAGTACTCAGATTGCCTCCACTAAATTCTCAGCACTCCCGCCACTGATGCTTTGGTAACATGAAGGACGAGGAAGCAACTTGATTTGGCTGCAGTAATGGGAGAAATGTTATGACACCAAAGGAATGGGAGCAAGAAAAGGGAAACTGCAAATATTACACTAAGAAACAAAACGGTATGCCCTCTGGTTTGGGAGCCACGGGGCTAAGGGCCAAGAAAGTATGCAAGAGAAGCACCACTCCATGCTCGTACTGGTCTTCCACTGGTTTCTTAGGCATCATCTCCTGGCCTCTGAGCCAGATAAATATTCAGCCTGACCCAGCATAGCTATTCTCACAGACACGGTCATATATTTAAGGTAGCCAAGAATAAAGTATTCCCAGAATCTTTTTTCTTCTAGGAGAAAGAGGTAAGTTGGCTCTAATAAATGCAGGCAAGAAATAAAGCCTAAAAATAGTTAATTACACTAATGAAATAGATCAGTTCCAGAGGACTAGATAAGAACTGAACCATTATACACTGGGAGGTGTTATAACAAAGTAGCTAGCTCATATCACAGTAAAATCTGAGCAAGCCCATCTTTAAGCCAACAGATGGCTTAAACGATGTACGTTAAAAAAAATTAACACCTAGTACTAAACTCAAACACATTTACCATTTTTTAAAAATAACTTAAAGAAGAAAAGATCTGTATATGCATCCTTGTGTAACAGACTTTTCTATTCTTATTCCTCCTCTCACTGTTCTATTAACAGGTGCAATTAATTTCCAAATTAGCAAGTATGTGTAGAGATGCATTAACATCTTCATATCCGTTCATTAAAAAAAGTGGACAGAAGGACTGTACAGCAACATATTACATTAGCTGCTTCTATTGGAGGCAGAACTTCTGCTCCTTTCTTTTTATGCTCCAGAAAAAAATGTATAATATTAGTTAAGAGAGATATGCATAAAAGCTATTAAGCATTTGGACATTTTGTAAGAAGTTAAAGAGCCTAATTCTGATCTCACATTAACCACTACAAACTAGGAGACATTCCAGCCAAGTTATCTCAAGACAAAAGTAGCATGGAACCAGTATCTCACCCTAAACGTCTCTAACTCTTCTACATGGAAAAATATCAGACTGCTGGACATACAGAAGACAAATTTTGTTATCTATTTTAATAACAAGCTTTGGGATTACAGCCACCAAAGTATAAAACATTAACATGCTTGGTTTGCCTCCTTTGCATCTTCTGATCAACTCTCAGTCATGAATTGTAAAGCCTCATGGAGGCATTGTAATTAGCACGCTTCCTTCCTTTCTGGAACCATGCTGATTTTTTAAAGGGAAGTGCAAGACATTCTTCCACTTACAATCGAATGTAAATTGTATAATTTATTAATTATTTTAGTAGCACTTGATATTTATTTTAATTAATCTTTAAGTCAGACAGGAACACTGGGGAGTAACAGCAAGACATCAGAAGAAGCAGAAGTTCTTTGTTTTTTTGCTTGATAACATTTTTTAAGAAAAATATAGACAATGAACATTTTTTAAGTCTGATAAATAAAGTTTGAGTGAAGTTAAGCCATGTACAACAGATAAAAAACAACAAGAGAGAGTTTCTGAATATGATACCTGTACGAGCAGGCCAAGAAATAAAAGCCTTCAGTCCCACTTCATCACAGCCTTCCCTGCATGACTGTGCAGGGCATGCCTGGATCGGCAGTCTCTGCAGGGATGGGATGAAGAAGTTTGATCAGACTCCCGCTTCCTCAGGCTGTGGATGGAGGCAAAACTTTCCACAGCACCCAGCTGAGTTCCCAGGTTGTGTATTCTGATCCAGGCAAAGCACCTTCCCCTTGCGTTCTCTATAATTGAGGGAGAAATCACATACATGCGTATGTCCAAGATTGTTTGTGGAGCTAATCCTGCACAGGCAAAGATCAGGTAGACAAAGCTGTGAGTAAACATCTCCCTGACACAAGGGAATTCATGCTGAAAGCTTAGCAAGCCTTTCCACGTGCTGGAGCTGACTGGCATGAACAGCAGACACAGGCAGCCTGGGCAAAGGGGTCTAGTCTACAACTCCCTCCCCATCTCACCGTCACACATCGTTGCAGCAAACCACAGCACCAAGAGCTTCCTTCGGCTGTCTTGGGAACCTGTAGCTGAACTACAGACAGTATGCCTGACTTTTTCCTTGACAATAATAATTTTAAAAGGCAGTAGATGTGCACACTGTTTTTAAACCAGGGACCATCTTTCCTCTTCAAAACCGCAAGTTCAGATAGCCAATCTTCTAAATATCTTTTCAGAACTAAGATGACTAAGAGATCTGACAGTCGACCTTACAGCTGAGCTCGAGCAACCTGACACTCTGCTGAACCGCTTGTTACAGCTGCAAAATGACAATTACTGTCACCCTTAGAAACACCGAATTACCTACAAGATTTTAACTCCATCTTTGCCAAGCCATGCAAATTGCAAATACGACTACCAGTTTTTACAGGCACATAGGCCATTAAAAGTTCTTCTTCATTTGTCTGCATTTGGCCTCTAAAGGTACCAAGTACAGCAACACAAGGGTCATGTTTCTGGGAAAGCAGGCGTCCTTAAATAAATCTGAATGATATAAAAATAGTAAGCAGACATGCCTAAAAAATAGTGTGTGGTTTTTTTTAAAGATAATAATAAATCTGCTGAAATATTTTGGCTGTCCATGACCCTAAATAAATCATTTAGTGTTGTGTTTCATTTCCCCCATCCATCAAATTGGAACCGGAATGGGAAGAAAGGAGAGGAAAAAAAGAGTGATTTTTGCAGGTCTTCTATGCTGGGATCACTCAAGAGCATGCTTGGCCCATAACATAAACAGAGCTGCACTTACTTGGAGCACAGCACCTCTGTAAAATACTCTACAACTTGCAGGATGAGCAGGCCATTCCCACCAACTACCGCTTTCCTTCACCATGCCCACACACCGTTATGTCTGGACCCGGATGCAAGACAGGCACAGAGCCTTTATGCCAATCTACACTGAGTGCCATGGAGGGCAACTACTCTTGGAAGACATTTTTCTGCAGTACACTGCCATCAAAACAAGCACCTCAAAATAATTGAAAAAACAAGCCACAAGTCTTACCCCAGGCAGTGTCGGACTGTGCCTTTACAATGTGTCTTTCTGTCACTCCAGCTATTTTGAACTTACCCAAATTAAACTCCAGTTAACACAAGGTAGTTTGAAGTGCATGTGTATGTGTGTGTGTGTGCGCGTGCGCGCCCCAGCAGGGCAAAGTAACACCTATATTTCTCCCTAACATCCACAACAGATACATGAAAGAAAGAAAGGCTGTCTCATGCTATTTATCCTACCAGCTGAAATCAGAGGGAAAAAAATCCACAGCTTTCCTCCTAACAGACAAGCTTGGATAGTTGATCTTCTAAACATCTTTTCAGAAGCAAGAGGACTAAGATCTGATAGTCAACCTCACAGCTCAGTCCTGTATCTGCTTATATACCGCATAGCTGCCCCCTCCTTAGTTACTCCTTGCTCAAGGAGTAGCAGTTGCTCCAAGCCTTTCGGATTTGCCTCCCAGTGTAGGAAGGATCAATGATACGGAGTCTAGGCATACTCAGACTAAATTACCCTTGTAACACACAGGTAGGAAGTCAATGGCACACAGCGATGAACCAGCAAGCGGGTCAGTCCCCACTTTCTCGAGTTGCATCTGAATGCCAGCATCTGGCGTTCAGGTAGCAACTGTATCTCAAGACTTTACATAGCTTCAGGTACTAAACATGCCTACTACCCATAGCATCATCCCTCAAAAACTACCCATAGCATCATCCCTCAAAAACTA
This sequence comes from Struthio camelus, assembly GCF_040807025.1. Classification (NCBI taxonomy): domain Eukaryota; kingdom Metazoa; phylum Chordata; class Aves; order Struthioniformes; family Struthionidae; genus Struthio; species Struthio camelus. The sequence continues at coordinate 72,835,864 of NC_090942.1, read as the reverse complement.
CCCATAGCATCATCCCTCAAAAACTACCCATAGCATCATCCCTCAAAAAGCTGTCTCTTCATCAAAACAGTAATAACATTAAATTAATATGCAGGATTTTTTTTTTTTTTTTCACACTACATGAAAGTATTTTAAGAAACGGAAGACAATTACTTACACCTCATGGGTTGCTCTGCAAATCCCACCAATATCTTTAATTTATAGTCTTTGACCACTTCAAAAAGGGGGTCTTTTTCTAATCAGTGGCTGCAGTACTGAGGTGGAGAAAGAACAGCTACTTTTCACAGGCAGGCAGTAGAAATGCCACTTTCAAGGTCACGGTCCAGCTACAAAGTTACAGAACACAAACACAATAACATAACTTTCCTTTTCATAATTGTTTCCTGAACCTGCCTGGCCACTCTGGGTTCATGCCATCGTTTCCCTTTTTTATATGCATTGCTGCTTTGCACGTTTCAGTGAATCTTCACATATAATACCAAATGCAGATAACATAACGGAAACTAAAGCTCTTTGAAAGCCTGTGCCCTGAATTGAATTAGTAATACCAAGAATCTGGTAGTTAGCAGCAAGTCCGAGACACGTAACAGGATTCCTCGAGAGTTTACTGATAAATAAAACCCTACCCAAATACCTTCTCCTTTTGTTGTTGTTGTTTCCTGTTCCTCCAGAAGTGATAATGATAAGATAATTGCTTTTATTTTGAAGTCTAGCTTACTTCAATATATAAATTAGCATTCAGTCAGGTGCAGAGAAGGGACATACTAATGGGATGTCCATGGCCTCCATCTGGTACAATCACCCTTATCATACGGCAGTCCTGCTCGGACTGGACTTATGTCCAGCTGCAACAGTCAACATCAGCAAAAAAGTCCTTGCCAAAGGCAAGGGACCCCTTGGGAGGGATCCTGCCTGCCTGTACGCCTCAGCATCAGCTCCCCCTGGAGCAGGCTGGTCCCATCCATATCACACAGTACTTGGTCTGGGTCTCCTGTGGGCCTTATCTAGCACTGGAAGACCTTTTAAAATGCAACAGACTTGAAATAATGCAAGAGCTCTGCCACAGCCTTCCCCTGTTTGATGTCACATTTCATGCTTTGACAAGGGAGGACCCAAGGCCTTCAGGAGTAGCGCTGCAGGATGTTATAAAGCAGACAAAGCCAAGCCTCTGACAGTCTTATCCATAGTACAAGTAGAGATTGGGCCTTGACATAAGTATCCCCAGAACCATGCCTTCGGTTAGTCTTGGCAAGATCAACGGAGTTCACTCCAAAAGAAAGCCCAGGAGCTTAGAGGCATACAAGTAGCGTGAACAAGCAAGGAATTTTGTTCCAGTGTCTACACTTTAAAATACACATTCATCCACAAAATTAACCTTCATTAATAAAGTTTATAGTATTTGTGGTTGCAGCCACTTCCACCTGAAGATACACTCTCCACCCACAACCAGGTAGCAGGGGAGAAAGGAAAAAAACAACACAAAACAAAAAAAATACACTCTGCCACTATACACAAGTGCCTAAAGTACCTTCTAGGGCAGGACTTATGCAAGGACTCCAAACGTACAAGGATCTAGTTCCAAAGGAGGGGAGCCACTCAAACTGGAGTCATTCCCAGGAGAAACTGGTAGTTGCAAAATGGAGCACATTTGAGAGAAGCAATTTTTAAACAATTGGTACAGGAATCAGCTGGGACAAACTGATCTGGATCTAGCATAACCCTGATCTAAGCTACAAGTGAGGTCAGCTAACAAAGCCCATAACCAGGCATGTATCTACCACGCAGACTGCTATTATTTAGTTTATGAAAGTCAATCTTTCCATCTCCTTTGCAGCACTCTATGTTGGGCATGGGGAAAAATACATAGAACTGGCTACACAGTGTTAAGAGGTGGGCTATGCACGTAACACACTGCCAGAGAATGCCTTCGTTACGTCTAGGAATTTCCCAGGGGCATACACCTGTTTTGTACACAGTAAAGTTGTCCTTTTTTGGGAGAAAGACTTCTTAGCTCCAATGCACTGATGGAAAATGGAGCTTTTCAACTAGAAAAAATTTTTAAAGTTCTGCAGTATTAACACAGTAGAAGGGGTAAAAAGCTTAGATGTAATTATTACCAGTAGGTGGTACGCATTAACTACTATTTTCAAACCAGCAGGTTATTCAGCAGCTTTAGGAACAATAAGACCCTCAGGACTTGAGGCAGAAAAAAAAAAGTTAAAAAACAAAATCATTAACAAGTCTTATGCATTCGTGATAAATTGCAATTATAAGCAGGCTTCCACGCTGGGAATAATTAGCAACATACCTCAACGCTATTGAATGTCGATGAAGTTAAGAATGCTCTTCATGAAAGAGGAATACAGAGGAAGTAGCCAACCTGTATTTAAAAGGAGGTATGAGCAATTTTGTTAACTGCAAAAAAATTGCCAGATATAAATAGGATGGGCTCACAGTTTGCAAAAACCAAGACCACACTGAATATTTCTGTCTTTCAAAGTACAACTTTTCTCTAAAGTCTGTAAGAGAGGATAGGGTGCTTGCTGGCCATTGTTTAAGAAGAAAATACTTCTCAATTAACCAGATGTTGTTACTCCTAGTTGGATCTTTGGTGAATGAGTATTTCAAGTACAGCTGTCTACGATCATCTGCTGAGACTGTGAAGTATTGCACTAACGTGAAGACAGAACGTACATTTCACCGCTATGTGGTCAGATAAACAAGGCAGCTTGCTCAATGCCTGATCAGTGCAACAACAAGGACAAAAATTAAGTCTCTTGAATTGTTGATCTTTCCACTTGTATTAACACCAGACTCAGGCTTTATTTCTTAAAGATGCTCTAAAGATTCTTAAAGACACAACAACCTGTTACCAAAGTTGTCAGTTTCTCAACATTGTTTTGTTTTTCCATGACAATATACTGCTGGTTTTACATAATAAAAATGGAAGACGATATCATTTAAACAAGACCGGGCAAATGTGAACAAAAGGAAATTCCACACAAATATCAAACCCCCAAATCTGTAGCAACTTAAATACCTTTAAAATCTGACCCTATACCGATTAGATGCCTTGAAAATTTTACTCTGAATTGCCTGAGGCACCAGGGAGCCTGTGGAAGAGTCAGGAATTTTAATTCGGACCTCTTCAAATCTAAGCCTCTGCCATTGTAACTTGTCTGGCACATCTAAACTACATGAGAAGCAGACGAGAAGAATTCCTAGCAGTAGACCAACTCCTGCATGAAGACAGCAACATTTGTAATGATACAGAAAAGGCAAATGGTTCAGCATATTTTTCTTCTACACTTGGAAAGAAGCGGGATGACGTGCTAGTATCACCACAGGATGATGAACTACTTTCCAGTCCATTAGTAACTATGGAGGCTGTTGAACAACATTTACCAGCAATAAACATTCTTAAAATTAGTATACTCAGTTAGTCAGTAGTTGGAAAAAAAAAAATATGGCAGACGTATTTTCTGGCCCACCTGCAACCAACTCTACTCAGCACTCATATGACTGCAAGAAAGCTGAATGTCTACCTATATTCCAGAAGGATAGACTAGATGCAAGCATAAAACCTGTGCTAAAAATCCACCTCGCTTGGCTGAATGTCAGTGCTGAACAAAGTATTTAGAAAGGCTCAATAAATAAAGACTTAACTAATTGGCATTAACTACATTCTTCTGACAACAAGTCTATGTTGACCTACAAAATAAAGTATAAAACACTTAATAAAATCAGATTTACACCTAGATGCAAATTGAATATTCTTTACTTCCGTAACACATTTGATTTAGTACCACACAGGATATTCCGCTTGAGGAATTAGCACGTTAAAAAGAAAGCCATATTCTTTACTTAAATAAAGGAAAATAAAGAAAGAATATTTTAAAAGGTTTTTTTAAGCCTATTTTTCAAATAACTTTGAAAGAATGGGAAAGGGTACACAGAAGAATCATGAAAGCCTGCAGAAAAATCTCTTAGTGAAAGATTTAAAAAACTTAAATCTTTTTTAATTACCCAAAAGATCATTATCATGCTACAATACACTGTATAAATATTTTCACGGAGAGAATTTACCACGTACTAAACTGACCTTTAACAAAGCCTACGTCTGCATTAGCAGGCAGCACAGCCTTCTGAGGAAAGGACTGCAGGGTGCTGAGGGCCTCATGTCTGCTCTGTTTGGGCCTGAGTGGGGAGAGGTGATGGAAGAGATATTGCAGACTAGCCGTGGCCTGCTTTCATGGCCCGAATGCTGCTTCGCAGTTGGGAGCACGTTAGCTTTGCTCCTGGGCAGCATCTTCCGGTCTAGTTTCATTCGAAAGGAATCCAGCTCACCAGCTCCAAGGCAGTCTCTGATGGGAATTAAAGCATTTTGGGGGGGGGGGGGGGGGAGGATGACACGAAGACGACAGCAAAATCGTTTCATAATGCACTTCTGATCTGAACGGAAATGCTAAAGTAGATACACCCAAAGTCCTCCTAAGAATCAACGGCTGGAGGCCAAAGTCAGTCAATTTCAAACTGAAGTGAATGCATAATTATTAATGTTTTTCTTAAAGAGTAAAAGGTGATTATTTTTCACTGGAATAAGCTATGCATACAAGAAGCCCGCACCTCCGCTTCTGGATGCCTCAGAACGAGGCAGAGAGTCTTTCTGGAAGATACACGCAGGTTATTTCGACTAAAGCTATGCTTAACAGAAGTCATAGACCCAAAGCACCAGGTAGCAATGTCAAATAGAGGGGCCTACAGCATGGTTTATAAACTTCATATAGGTCAGACTATATGAACCAATGGTCCCTTTCTGACTTTAAATAACACAGTATTATGCAAGCTGTAATATAATTGATACTAAACAATTGATATTATAAGTGATACTAAACTGCCTTTCCAATTGATCTTAGCGGAAGTGGAGGCTACCCAACACTACAGAACAAAAGTAAAGGTGAAAAAGATCGTTTACTTCAGGTGAATAGCGCTTTACACATTTTTATACCAAGAAAATTAGATATTTCCTACTGAATTATAAAGCCATAATAAAACCTAGCATAAACCATACTAGCCAGTGTAAAAATAGAAGTTTCAAAACTGACAATATTACAAATGAGTTAAACTTTGCTTTGGATATATTTTTATCACTATGAATTGGAAAGATTAAATAGCATGTTAACCGGATTCAGTTAAAGAAATAGGAGAAACGTAACTGTCACTATTCCAACAGCTACTTTAGATCAAGAGTACCTATTTAAGATACTGCATCATCAGGTACTCGTATTAGCCATAAAACATGACATTACATAATTCCTGTCAACATATTTAATACAATATAAATCAATACAAGCATTTTTAAAAGCTCACACAGGTCACACATTAAGAAGGTACAGAGAGATTACCGAAGCCTCAAGACAGCAGAATTGGGCTTTTACCTGCTTATTTAAGCACTGCGTAAAACAGTATCGTGTCTGCAGAGGCTAATCTTTCACAGCTTACAAAGAAACGCAAGAGAACTACAGATTCCTGATGTTTTGGGAATCGGCTATATGTAAGCAAGACAATAACTCAAATATTTAACTTTTGGCACTGCTTTTACAAATTTTCACTAACATAATACAATCCTGCTCATGTAGTTTCTCTTCCTGCACATGAGTCCATATAATTATTTTCATGTAGCTACAAATTAGCATAAGTAATTTTTCAAATTCTAGTCTATGAATAGTATTCATACAAGTCTGGAAGGCAGCCAAGACTTAAATCAGTAGTGAATTAAGAACTGGGAAAGCTCACCTGCTTAGTGTATAGGAAAAGCATATTATTGTTATAATGTCCAAATTAGAACTAGATGAACAACATTTATCTACGTTTCTGCCTAACATCAGCAACACTACAGTCATAAATCCAAGCTCTGTATAGATGTATTATGAGAAAGAGACAGATGACATTCATGAAAAAGCAAAAATGTTCAGCCTTCTTGGTTTTACAGAATCACAGAATTGTTTAGGTTGGAAGGGACCTCTGGAGATCATCTCGTCCAACCTCCCTGCTCAAGCAGGGTCCTCTAGAGCATATTGCCCAGGATCACATCCAGGCGGGTGTTGAATATCTCCAGCGAAGGAGACTCCACTACCTCTCTGGGCAACCTGTTCCAATGCTCAGTCACCCTCACAGTGAAGAAGTTTTTCCTCAGGTTCAGATGGAACTTCCTGTGGTTCAGTTTCTGCCCGTTGCCTCTTGTCCTCTTGCTGGGCACCACGGAGAAGAGGCTGGCCTCATCCTCTCGACACTCCCCCTTCAGATACTTGTACACGTTGATGAGATCCCCTCTCAATCTTCTCTTCTCCAGGCTGAACAGGCCCAGCTCTTGCAGTCTTTCTTCCTAGGAGAGATGCTCCAGTCCCCTCATCATCTTGGTAGCCCTCCACTGGACTCTCTCCAGCAGTGCCATGTCTCTCCTGTACTGGGGAGCCCAGAACTGGACACAGTACTCCAGGGGAGGCCTCACCAGGGCTGAGTAGAGGGGCAGGATCACCTCCCTCCACCTGCTGGCAACACTCTGCCTAATGCACCCCAGGAGACCATTGGCCTTCTTGGCCACAAGGGCACACTGCTGCCTCATGCTCAACTTGTTGTCCACCAGCACTCCCAGGTCCTTCTCGGCAGAGCTACTTTCCAACAGGTCAACCCCCAGCCTGTCCTGGTGCATGGGATTATTCCTGCCTAGGTGCAGGACCTTGCACTTGCCTTTGTTGAACTTCATGAGGTTCCTCTCTGCCCACCTCTCCAGCCTCTCCAGGTCCCTCTGAATGGCAGCACAGTCTTCGGGTGTGTTAGCCTCTCCCCCCAGTTTAGTATCATCAGCAAACTTGCTGAGGGTGCACTCTGTCCCTTCCTCCAGGTCATTGAGGAATATATTGAACAAGACTGGACCCAGGACTGACCCCTGGGGGACACCACTAGCCACAGGCCTCCAACTTGACTCTGCGCCATTTTAATTCCCTTCCTGAAGAAAACTTAAGGATGGCTATTTCTACTGCCAACTATGACAATAAACTTTAGCTTCACTGATGTTGCACGTCTGGACATAAACAAATAATTTTGGCAGGAAGCTCATTAGGCCACATTATCACAGCTATTTATGAAAACTTCTTAGCAGACATAATTGGATTAAAAGTAGTATATATGGTGATCAGGTGTTCTGAATTGCTAAAATAAGGCATCTTGCAGGACAGCTGAAAGCATAACGTTTTCTAATTACAAAAGATATTTTCTTATGACTGGTCTACTTTCTCTAACAACACATAGGACATAACTTTAGCAAGTCACCTCCAGGTTAGTGTCTTTGCTTACACACAACGATCCATTATCTTTCTTTTAAAACAGTGGAAAAAACAGAGTCAATAAGCTTAAGCACATAAATATTAGTACAAGGTGGTCTTTGAACCATAAGGCCACTGGTTCATGAAGGGCAGGATTTTTTTATTTTTTTGTTTTTGCCAAAGAAAGTAACTCTTGGTTGCTTTACCGCAAGAGCACAGAAGCAATGCTAAGGCTTGTATGTCATTAACTGAGTACTTCCACACACTCCCATGGGTGTCTTTTTGGGAATGGATGGGCTTTTAGAGCTTTTTGTTAGTTTAAGAGATTTGGATATTTCCAGAAAGCATCAAACTCATATGCATATACTACAAAGCTGATCTATGCACATACATACAGCAAAATAATAGTTCAGGACACAATAGATTTGATGTTAAGATTTGATCCATTAATCTATATGCAAGAACGTATCAGTTTTACTTACATTTGCACACAAACTTTTATTACACGGCTTGAAAGAGACCCTGGCTCCTGAAGAGACTACGTGACTCAGCACACAAGGAAAGCTTGGTCCCACTGCTTGAACACATGATCAGACTGTACCACAGCCTAGAACATAAGTGTAAGTCATCACCCTTCAAAAAATGAGCATATCAACAGATATCAAATGCTTCTAATTTCTGGCACTACCTCTTAAGGGTGCACAAATTAACAAAAAAGAAAGAAGCAATCCTCAAAAAGAAGATTCACATCTGCAGAGTGAGACATTAAATAAAAAGCTGAAACCAATCTGTACTGTGATGGTGGTGTTCTCATAGGCTGGATCTTTTCCAGCAGCCTTTCTTTCTCACTCAGGAACTACTGGTCTCTGGATCATGAAGAAAGCCTCATTCTTTCCATTACCACCAAAACATTGCTACATCCACCTGCAGGGAGGCCCTTTGCTCCTCTTCACTTTCTCACTCTCCAACCTTCTACATGCTCCCTGCTCACTCTGTCCCATCTTTCATCTCACTAAGCAGTTCAAAACTCTCACCTGTATGTGCTCAGTTACTCTCTGGGGAGGAGCAATCTCCCCTTCCCTGCAAAGGCTTACCAGAGGCTACATCTACCAAGGAGGCAGAACAAGATCAGCAGGCAGTCTCCCTCTCTCCTAGCTACATCTTCATTAAGAAAAATCTCACCTGCAGTAGATCAACAACTACTAAATAGTTCTACAATCCACAGCAGAAAGGAAGAACTGTAGGGATCAAGGCAATCACCAATACCTTGGAACCTTTTAATGATGGGAAGTTTGAGGAATGAAAACACCTAGAGAAAGCCACAGCAAAAACGTGACAAGTTTTTGTAACATCCAAAGAGTTCAGTTAGGGTGTGCTCACGCTTTAGAAGAATCATTAACACTTGGCCACCCTTAAAAATGGCTGTTGTTTCAGGCAGCAGACAAAAGTTCTACAAAGCATTAATGAACTCAGAATGTGTGGTACAAAGCATGGTAGAAATTAGCACATGCCTTAAATATGTGCATCTGTCATATGCACTTCACTGTAAGCAAGCACATGCACACTCCCATTTCAGCCTCTGGAACCACTACTGCTCTTTGCAATCAATAACGAACAAAACAAAGATCTAGGGGAACTTTGCCACAACCCACAGACATTGTAAGACATCAGGGGTGGAATCTACTTCACTTTCTGAACTCTAAAATGATAGTTCTGATTTATCCCTTCATTGGAAAGGTAACATTCTGCTCTGGATTATCCTACTCAGTGTGAAACTTCAGACAAATTTGTTTGTCCTTGGTGTACTTGTGATGGAAGGGAACAGCTTTGGCCTTAACCTTAGCCGTGAGCATAAATATTAACTACAGCATATTAATCAAGCAAGCAGTTTAAGAACAGATGATGTTATGGGCTGTCTCAGGAGTAAAATCAATATCATGGGGTCAGGGTCAGATTAAGATACAGACATGACAGGCCAGTATCTGCGGTACTCCTTCCTGAAATGAGATAGTGTCAAGAGCTTTTAAATAATAACATTATACTGAATCAGTTCTCCAGTCCAAATCCCTGTGTGACTTAGTGAACCCCTGAGAGTGCACAAGGAACTGCACTCTTTCAGGTGTGGTTTCTGCCATCTTGAACTGACCTTGAAATCATGACTTCTAGTGTAAGCACTTTCAAAAGTGCTTTTGAAAACTTTATTTTACAATGAAGATATTTTAGACTTTATAGCCCCAAGTATTCCAGAATAAAGCAACCTGAAAACCTTAAATCTTTATCATGACAGAAGTTAGAGAGTAAAATGTAGGTACAGCTAGAAAAAAGACATAAAAATGGCCCTTGCTTCCTGAGTATATCTCCTATCTCTGCAAGTCATGTCTGTTTACTATCCTAACAAATAAATGTTAACTGTGGCACCCTTTGCCTTCTAGAGCTAAGACAGACACAGAAGGGCAGGCCAGCTTCCATCATGCATCAGCAATATGCCAACCAGGCTCTAAATGCACCATCTTCTCCTGAAGAAAGCAGACGTAACAGTTTTAATTCTTCAGACTGAAGGCTGACTTTGCACTTCTGGAAGTCAATAAAAAATGTATGACTTGTAAACTAAGCAGATTTGGCCTGGAAGTCACTAAGAAAAAAAATAAATGTAGTGTTCCCAGCATGTCAGCTTGACAGGGTCACTTTGCTTTTCTGACCACAATTCTACTTTAAAACTAACCTTTCAACAGCTGCTTGATTTCAGCCATCAATCCTACTACTGTTGAAAAGCAATAGTAAAAACACCCATTGACTTCAACAGGAACAGGATGAGGCTCTTGATAGCACTTATCTTATAAATGATGGTCTTATGGCACACCAAATAATAATAAAAAGTCACAGTATGATTTAAGCAGGCAGAAAATATCCCTGTTGGCCCAATTCAGATCACTAGAGACCTCTATCCATTTGTCTTCTGTTCAGCAAACAATGGGGTTTATGATTTTTTTCATAAACTCAAGCAAGGATTTGATAGGCGACAAAGCCTACTCTGTTGCAGGTGGAATCTTGAATGTCGGTTTTGTAACAAGGTGGGAAATCTCCGACTCTTAACCACATATGATAGACAGTACAGCAGGCAAGTATAGTCCCCTCCAGACCGTCTTATAACTGGCAACAGGTCTACACTGACATGAGGGCTTCCCGCAATCAAAGCCCACGGCTGTGGGAGGAGGGAGGCAGGTGACGTTGCTGAGGCCAGTACTCTCAGGCCAGCCTGGAACACAGTCGCCTGCCCAGCACAACCGTGCCCAAGCCTGTGCAGTGATGGAGCAGTGAGGTCCCCTTCTCATTTCCCTCCTGTGAAGTACTTGCAAAACATCACTCCCCTCTGCCCTTCCAAAAGGTGAGGTAGAAGCCTTTTGTGACTCCTAACATACTAAGGATAGGTATGTGCCTTGTGAGCTCAGGAACTGCGGCCACCAAAACACTATCGGAACGCGTCTTCAAAAATGACAAAAGTGTCAAAGAAAGCAAGCGTGATTTAGTCACCTCAGCCTTTTTAAAGTGGGATTTCAGTCACTTCAGTCACCCAAGTATTTTTAAACGTTATCTTTATCCAAAACAGTTGCTACAGTATTCATATGAGGGATAAAACAACTTTGATAAACATGGTGAGCTTGGTGGTTTATTTCCATATGAAGCAATGTGTGACTTATCTTTATTTCTGTTAATAAAGAATTCAGATGTGTAAAACTGGGAAAAAACAGGTAACTTCATGAGTGTAAAGAGACTTACAGGGGTAAATACTTGGAAAAGTCAGTGCCTGCATTTTTTTTTTTTGTCAAACAGGGAATGCTGCATCAATCATTTCTAAACCTTAAGCAATTTCCTAGACGCTCCATGGTCCTTTCAGACTAAAATCTGCTTTTGCTACTTGTGATGCACAATAAACAAAAAATTTCAGGGTTTTTTTTGGTTTTCTTCCTGATCTGATCCTTTCTAGTAACGTCACTGGTGGCTAATCAGGAAGCTCAAATTAAAATGAATGTGCACCTATGAATGCGTTAGGTATGCACCATCTGTATGCTCTGGAGCTATTCCTCACCAGCCTCTAAGTTAGTTGACACAGTCACAACACTCGCTGCTTGTTAAATTCAGACGATTCCACTCCACTCCCCAGTTATATTGAAAACACTTACCTGACCCCTTTCAATGGAGCAGCAACATTGTAATACATATCTTCAAGTTTCAGAACCCCTAAGCTTTCCTGTTTCATTGCCCACTGGGTAATGATAGATCCTAAGAGACCAGTGGGCCTCAAAAGGGAAACAAACAACAAAAATATTATTAAAGAGGTAATTAATTCTTATGCAATTTCCAAATTAAAAAAGGCAATACCTTCACTGGAACATTCTGCCACAAAAAATAGTCCCCAACATAACAATGATAAAATGGATATCTTTTTACCTGTTTGGTTTATCTGCTCTAGAGAATCCATTTAGGAACCATCTCTGATCTGTTTGGTTCCTTTTACTAAATCTTTTTGAATTGTTTAGCTCTATCAGAAACAAGAACATTCTTCCCATCCCTCATACTGAGCTGTCCTCACTGTATCAACAGTTCTGAGCAGTTACTGTTTTTCTACATACTAATTAAAGCTTCATATAGAACCTGAACTAATTAAAAAAACCCAACAAATTACGTATGAAACAAATTAGCTACAGCTTGGTATTTACAGGACGCAGGTACCTGCTGATGAACGCATTTCTATTATTCTTTCTCCTCCTGCTTCTTGCAGAAGGAGACTCAACTGCTGTGAGCACATGAAGCATCTATAACAATTCAAGATTCAGCTGTTAAATCCTGAGGTATTTTTTCCTTGCAGTTATAAGCCCCATTACTATCTCTGCAATATGCTCTGCAGTGGCATATACCTGGGGCTCATTCCTATTCCTGAATTCCACAATCCTATCGTTACTTTTGATTACTTTTGTTTACTACTATTATCTTCACTATATGCATGAGAATAAAGTCATTTATAGATTTCTCTTGAGAGTCTACGTGCAAGAACTTCTCATGGTAAAATAAGGTGTCCACAGAATGGCTTGGTAATAAAACTTAAATATTGCCCTCAAGCAAGAGAAAAGAAGACAAAAAACTTTCGGGGAACATGTGTTTTCTACTTTTCACCTCTAAGCCAGAAAGACGTAAGATCTCCTACGCTGTACGAAAAATAAAGAAATAAGGTGCTTTTTCAGCATGTTACAGCTCAGTGAGTTTTAATGAAAATGGCTCCTTCCCAGACCTTAGCAACAAGACATAGTTTTAGAAGGCCACTATCAAGTCAAATTTGAGTCAGACCAGCTCCTACAAAATTTTAGACCAAGAAAAATATTCCATTGGTTTTGTTTTAATTCCAATGCCAATAATTGCTTCTAAGTAAGTAACTCTGGCCCTGAAATGCTTGCATTCTCTACTGCACCAAGCAAAACAAAACTCCCAGTGAGAACTTGAAAGTAATGCTACCCATACTAGACTGTAATAATTTCCATTGCCCAAACTGAGAAAAATTCAGAAGGTACATAAACAGCATAATTATTAATAGTAATTTGGAACATAACAATTGCTTCAGAATCTGAGTTTTTGTCTACACACAGAATGTAACCACAATAGCTACTTGCTACAGTTTTTATCTTTAGTAGAACTCTGTGTCTGAAGCCTTATCTTAGGCTTTAAGTACCTTATTCTGATTGAACTACACTTAGTAAAACATTAACTAGCATTAAACGAAATTTTGATACATTCAATTAGAAAAAATGACCACAAAAATTGAAACCAAAATGGTGGGCTTAGTGTCAGAAGGCTTATTAAAAAAACCTTAGGGTGATAACTGTCAGCTTTCCAAGGGCAATTCTACTGAGAGATGTTGCAGCGTTCTGGCTAGAATGACACACTACAATACACAAATAAATAATTCTAATTATATTCTACTTGTAAACTCTCTGGGACTATTTTAAAGGGACATTACTCCATTAGTATAAGCAAAATCACACCGTTATGTCACCACTTGTCTGTTCCGGCAGGTAGATTTGAGATTGTTCAGCACCTTTCCGTATAAATTACACCTTGTAGTAACAGTGCCTTAACATACTTCCACGCTCTTTTAAATAAGTTTTTATTATCATAATTGAAATAGGAATGTATTTAAAGGGATATGCAACTAAGTTTATTATCAAAAAGAAAAGTTTCTAAAAAAACACGTATTCGTATATGTGAAAATATTACTGTTTCTCTTTGGACAGTCTTGCAGTTTTAGAATCTCAGGTATCATGATATTACATAAGAAAATAAAGTGAAAATAGACAAACAGTGGTCCAGTCCATTATAGCCTTTTCTACAGAATTTAGATTTAAAGGGAGTCTTGTTTATTCTACATGTTACAGTTCTGTACACAGACATAGCATTACATTCCAAAAATAATTTTCTAAAAGCAGTCTCAAATCTAAAAGTAGTCACTTCAAGTGAGTAAGTAAGCACAGTTAAGTAATATTGAACACTGTATTCTGCTCTTGTCATTATCTGTTCATCAGATTTTTTTTTCAATCGATATGTCGGCATGATAACATAGTTGAGGTTGGAAGGTGCCTCTGGAGATCCCCTAATCCAGCCACCCTGCCCAAAGCAGAGTCACCTAGAGTAGGATGCCTAGAACTGTGTTTGGTCAGGTTTTGAGTATCTCCACAGATACAGACTTCGCAAACTCTTTAAGCAACCCTGTTCCAGTGTTAAATCACTCTCACGGTAAAGTTTTTTTTCTTACGTTTAAATGAAATTTTCTACATGTCTTATGGAATTGGAATTTCTTATGTTTAAATGCAATTTCCTGTATTTCACTTTGTAGCCACTGCATCCTCCCCTGTCACTGGAGACTACTGAGAAGAGTTTGGCCCAGTCTTCTCTACTCCCTCACATCAGGTATTTGTACACATTAACAAGATCCCCCCGAGCCTTCTCTTCTCCAGGTTAAACTGTCCCAGTTCTCCCAGTCTCTCCTCCTAAAACAGGTGCTGCAGTCCCTTAATCATCTTCATGGTCCTTCACTGAATTCCCCCAGCAGGTCCATGTGTCCCTTGTACTGGGCTGACCAGCACTAGACACGTCACTCCAGATGTGGCCTCACCAGGGCTAAGTAGAGGGATCACCTCCCTTGACCTGCTGGCAACACTCTTCCCAATGCAGCCCTGGAGGTTGTAGGCCTTCTTTGCCACAAGGGCACATTGGGGTCTACCAGGACCACCAGGTTCTTCTCTACAAAGCTGCTTTCTAGCAAATCAGCCCCCAGCCTGGACTGGTGCATGGGGTTATTTCTCCTCCGGTGCAGGACGAGGCATTTCCCTTTGCTGAACTTCCTGTCAGCCCGTTTCTCCAGCTTGTCAAGGTCCCTCTGAATGGCAGCACAGTCCTCTGGTGCATCAGCCACTCCTCCCAGTTTTGTACCAGCTGCAGACTTGCTGAGGGTGCACCCTTTCCCACCATCCAGGTCATCAGTGAAGAAGTAAAATCATACTGGACCCAGTACTGACGCCTGAGGTACATCCCTGAAGACCAGCCTCTAGCTGGAGTTTGTGCCACTGATCACAAGCCTTTGAGCCTAGCGGTTCAGCCAGTTTTCAGTTCACCTCATTGTTCATTTATCTAGCCCACGCTCCATCAGCTTGTCTATGAGGATGTTATGGGAGACAGTGTCAAAAGCCTTGCCAAAGTCGAGATAAACAACATCCGCTGCTCTCCCCTTATCCACAGAGCCAGTAATACTGTGGAAGGCTGTCAGGTTGGTTAAGCACCATTTCCCCTTCAAAAATCCATGCTGACTATTCCCGATTACCTTCTTGTCTTTCATGTCTTTGAAAATGGTTTCCAGGAGGATTTAATCCATCACCTTCCCAGGGATCAAGGTGAGGCTGACCAGCTTGCACTTCCCCAGATCTTTCTTCTTACCCTTTTTGAAGACTGGAGTCCCTCAGCACTTGTGGGTGCATCCCATCAGATCCTATGGACTTTTGCAAGCCCAGTTTGTTTACATACTCCCTAACCAGATCCCCCTTCACCAAGGGTAAGGTTTCCTTGCTTTAGATTTCTCCATGTATCTCCGGGGCCTGGAATTCTTGTAACCAAGTCTTACCATGAAAGACTGAGGCAAAGAAGGCACTGAGTACCTCAGCCTTTTCCATGTCCTCTGTTACCAGGTCCCCTGCCCCACTCAGCATCAGGTACATTTTCCATAGTCCTTCTTTTGCTGCTGATGTACTCGAAAAAGCTTTTCTTGTTGCCTTTCCTGTCCCTCACTAGAGTTGACTCCAGGGCGGCTTTGGCTTTCCTAACCCCAACCCTGCACACTTGGACAGTGTCTCTGTATTCCTCCTGGGTCACCTGACCTGCTTCCCCCTCTTGTATCCTTCCTTTTTGTGTTTGAGTTTTCTCAGGAGCTCCTTGTCCAGCCATGCAGACCTCCTAATGCCTTTGTTTGTTTTCCTGCTCATTAGGATGGACCTTGAACTTGGAAGAGGTGATCTCTGAAAATCAACCAGCTCTCCTCGATTCTTCCATGACCACTGTCCCATGGGATACCTCCAGGCCCAGAACAGCCTAAAATCTGCCCTCCTTAAGTCCAGGGTTGTGCTTCTTTTTTGGGCTTTGCTCTCTCCTGTCATGGTCCTGAACTCCACCAGCTAATGATCACTGCAGCCAGGGTTGCCCTGACCTTCACATCCCCACTAGTTCTTCCTTATTTGTAAGTATGAGGTCCAGCAGAGCATCTCCACTCAAGCAGCTCCCTCAGTCATCTATGTCAGGGAGCTATCATCAACGCATTCCAGAAACCTCTGGGATTGCGTGTGACCTTCTGTGTTGTCCCTCCAGTAGATACTGGAGTGGTTCAAGTCCTCCATGAGGACCAGGGCCTGTGAATGTGAGGCTTCATCTAGTCGTCTGAAGAACGTCTCATCTAGTTTTTCCTGATCAGGTGGTCTGCAGCAAACACCCACAACCACATCACCCATGTTTGTCTGCTTGTTACTCCTGATCCACTTTACTTATATGAACTTTGTAAAATCACAGTTTGTGATATTTCCATGTGGAATAAGTCACAAAGTTCATCATTTCAACAGTCCCTTCATTGCTACTAAAACACTTTAACAATAGCCTCTGTTGTGAATTGGCTTGTTACACAATTTCTTCACAATCTACCACTGAGGAGCAATTTTCCTAGCTTTTAATGACAGGCGTAATTACCTCTTGGGAAACACTCATGCTTCTGGAAAACACTTAAGATGTGGGTAACTCTAGAAAAAAATATATGTATTTCATAGAATCATAGACTAATTCAGGTTGGAAAGCACATCAGGAGGTCTCTTATCCAACCCCTGCTCAAAACAGAGTCAGCAACGATATGAGAACCAGTTGCTCAGAGATTTATCCAGTCTGGTCTTGAAAACCGCCAAGGACAGAGACTGCATAGCCTCTCTGGGCTACCTGTTCCACTGCCTGGCCATCCTCATGGGAAAAAGATTTTTTTTATATGCAGTCCAAGCCTCTCCTGTTTCAGTTCAAGTCCACTGTTTCTCATCCTCCTGTCAAGCACCAGTGTGGAGAGCCTGGCTCCGTCTTCTTGACAACCTTCTCATGAACTACTGTGGGGCTGCTGTTAGGAGGCCTGAAGTCATCACTTCTCCAGGCTGAACCAGTCCACTTCCCCCAGCCTCTCCTCGCTGGGCAAGTGCTCCAGGACCCTTACCTTGGTGGCCATCTGCTGGACTTGCTCCAGTTAGTCAGCATTTTTCTCAAACTGGAGGGGTGGACAGAGGGGAGGGAGTGCAAAAACAGATGTAGTATTCCAGAAGTGCTCCAATGAGTGCTGAGTAAGGGGGGGGATGATCCCTTCTCATGACCTACCCCTGTGCCCCTGCTCACGCAGCCCAGGAGGCTGTTGGCCATCTCTGCTGCCAGGGCCGCTGCTGGATCGTGCTCAGCTTGCTGCCTACCACAGCCCTGACGGTCTTTTTCACAGAGCTGCTCCCCAGGCAGTCAGGCCCCAGCTTGTGTCCCTGTAGGGGCTCTTCCTTCCCAGGGGCAGGGATCTGCCTTCATCCTTGCTGAATTTCACTGACTTCCTGTCAGTCTGTTCCTCTCTGGCTCCCTCAGGATGGCTGGGTGTATTAACTGGTACCTCCAATTTAGCGTCATCTGAAAATTTTAGAAGAGTCTAAGTTGTTGCCTCTTCCAGGTCAAGGATAAAGATGTTAAGCAGGACAGGTCTCGGTTTGGACCTCTGCAGGACTCCACTTGTAACTAACCTCCAGGTAGGTAGATCACAACTCATTAACTACTACCCTCTGAGCCCCACCATCTAGCCATTTTTTCTACCGTTCTAGTTGTTCACCCATCCATATCATCATGTCTCAGCATGGATACAAGAATATTGGGGGAGACAGTAGGAAAACTTTGCTAGAGTTGAAGTAAATGACATCAGCTGCTCTCCCCTCGTTCACAAATCCAGTCATTTTATCATGAAAGGCAATCAGGCTGGTCAGGCATGATTTACCCTTGGTAAATCCATGCTTATTGTTCCCAATCACCTTTCATGTGCTCAGACTTTGCTGCCACGAGGTCATGCCCCAAAATTTTCCCAAGGACCAAAGTGAGGCCGAGTGTCCTATAGTTCCCTGGACTGCCTTTTTTGTCTTTTTTGAAGAGGAGTGCAATGTTTGCCTTTTTCCAGTCATCAAAGCCCTTCTAAAGATGACAGAAAGCTCTCTCAGCATCCTTGGATGCACCTCGTCTAGTCCCAAAAAATTGTTTAGCTAGTATTTGCCCAACACCGCTCAGGCTACTCCAGCTGGTTATCTCTTCTGTGTTTTCCTGAATCCATACCACAGCAAATACAGAGCTGGAAACAGCAAGTTTCCTGCAAAGTTTAGATTCTGATACCTCTGGAACATTTTATATGGCAACTGAACATCTCCTGTACATAAGAAATTGTGAATAAACTGTGACTATTTAAATTTGCTATTTTCTTTCTCTAAAACGTGTCGGACGTAACACACCTTTAGCTTGAAAGCACTCTGAACTTCACAGTATTAGCCTAGAAAAAAATAGGAGTTTCTCATACTGAGGAGTTCAGTAATTATGTATGTTTCAATCTAATAAAACTCCACCTAAGATCTACTAGTAAGAGATGCCATAGAACTGATGCAGACAAACATTAAAAATGTAAAACCTTTAAAAAGAAACCATGTTCCTCCTTCTCACCTCCCACAATGATTCAAGTCATGGATTTATAGAGATATAAGCTTCACTGGAAAATAAAATGCAGCTTGTGTCTCAAATAGACTGTTCAAACATGCAGATTTTGCAGAATGTGTCTACATTCAAAAAGTGCAGGAGATTTGATTTTGATCAAAGAGGTGGGAGAGTTACAGAGGACAAGAAGCATGCCCAACTGCAGTCCCTGTTCACTTCTAAAAGGATGGAAGCAAATTCAAGTCTCTCTCCTGATTGTTCACAGAGCTGACATTAAACTTGAGGGGCCCCAAACAGAGGCTAAGGCTTTATAGTTCAAGACTAACATCTTAATCACCCAGAAAGATATTACTTCTATTAAGGATCAACATGACTCACATGTTGACTCGAGATAAGAACATATGCGTGAGCACTTTACTGCAGAGGGCCTAAAACCCTATAAATTCAAACACTAGTTTATCTCACTGTAACTCATTTGAGAGCTCTCAGTAGGACATTCAGCACAAAGTAGACCGAACAAACATCAGTGAGCATTAAAAGGCATTTGCCCTCACTGTAAAAATAGGTTAGGTGTCATTTCCTGTCTTAAGCTTTAATAGTGAACGGTTCTCCCATCCTTTTCAAAGTTCATTCCTGTTTGTTTTTTCCACTTTATTGCCGGTAGAAACAAGGCATCTAATGCTGTGTGGGTATCATCTGTATGAGTGACCCTATTTCTTCTGTACATTCTGTGGAATCGGTCACAGTTTCCGCAATTTTTATATGTATGACTCTTATTTCTAGATTGTGGGAAATGTAACATAAAACAGAAGTTGAATTGCTTTTATAATTTGCTACATCCTCTTCACATCACCAAATGATGTAATTTTTTCCTAAGGAATTAAAAAAAAAACAAAACTACAAGTAGTGGTGGCCATCCAGTTTTCCTTTCCTTTTTTTTCTAATGTATTGGTTTCTTATTTGCTCCTAAGATGCAATTTCATGACTTTTTTGTGATTTGATGGAAACGGTATGAGTACTTTTTCTCAAGTTTGAGTGTAATTGGACAGATAGCTAAAAAAAATTTAAAATATCTGCAGAATGAAAAATAGTAACTGGATTTTTTTTAAATTTATAAACAAATCATCACTGTCTTGAAAAGTTCATTTTGTAATCAAGACATTTTCCAAATATTTTTGTAATAGTTAAGCCTAGGAGTCTAAATCCTTTCAGAACAGGATTATGCTCATTGTAATAATCATTTCCTTTATCAGACAATTCTTACACAATATTCATTAGTTTTAAAGAGCTTTGTATATTTGACTATCAGTCCATTCTGTTGATGTAGCATGGAAAAAAAGTATATACACAGACAATCAAGTACTAGCTTTTCTCTACAACTCAATCATAATTTGCAGTATGTGGTACAGTGCTTATTCTAGATGAGAGAAACAATTCCAGTTTCCCTCCTTCCTGGTACAGTCAACCATCAGCCATCTATCTCCTTTAAGAACAAGAAAATAAAAGCAACTGATATCAGTAAAAAATGCCCCAAAATACTGTCCAGTTCTGGCAAGTATGCTTAAGTCATAGTGATCGCAGCACAGCTATACTTAGATCAACTTTTAGAGCAGTATATCAAAATGCAGGAATGAATCTGTGACTATCCTAGAACTGATGAAAATTTGAGACAACGCACTGGAAAAAAGCAAAGGTATGTAGACAAAATGTTAATCCTTTTTTATATCCTCCCATTTGCAGGAAAAAAGCGCTATATAGCATTGTTAGGAAGTGAAACTGTGGAATAAGACTATTTTCACCTGGATGGCACTTACTCTCACTCAGGTTGTACCTAATAAACAGACTTGCACAGAGGAAGATCTTCCATGAGTCACTCAAATCTGAACACAGCCATGAAGAATGATTAATAAGGGAAAGGCATCAACAGCTTCACACAAGAATAGAAATGCCTTTGTGTTAAAGAAATAGCTATCCGAATTCACAGTAGCATCTTATTTCAGTTAAACAATTGTATTTACTGTAGAAATAAATGGAGTGAAGATTTGAACAGAGAGAAACAGAAATTTTGATAGTACATGACAATGATCCTGGATTTCTCCTTCAGATCCAGACTCATTAAGAAAACCAAACAAGCCTTCTACAAGTCTGACTGTGAATGAGAATTTGAATGAAATATTGCCATTGTTGAGTACGGCTCCACAGCTTCTGTGTACGAACAGCAAAACTAGAACTTGTCACTTCTACTTCAGTCTACAAGTACAACCAAAGGTGACTGCTACAGGACCTCATTCAGAACATTAAAAACTAGAAATGGTTTAAAAAGAACAGGTAAGCTTCTTATAGTCAGAATTCTTTTCAAAACAGACGGGGAAATTTATGTGAGAAGAAAATCAATGCACTCACAATATGCAATACCCTGTTGCAAAGCCGCTTGCCTGAACTGTGAGACTTTCTTACTATATTTTTTGCTATAGCTTCTTTTTTTTTTTTTATATCTTGTATAAATAAATAGGTGACAGAAAATAAAAAGTAGCTTCATCCCCCAAGACACTGCAGTCATGTGGGATGCAGGAGATAGATTTTTAAATCCTTGTTCCGTCTGATTCAGGACTTGGGTTTTTTAAATCTTAAGCAAATATTTCTCAATGGCAAGATTACTTGGTAAGTCTAGGATCATACTCTCTGTCCTACTTTTAAATGCTTTGAAAATATTTCGGGAAACTATCCATTTTTCTTCCGGTACAAAAAGCAGGCGGGGAAACCCTTCAAAACCTTGAATTGTTTCAACAGATAAGCTTATTTTCTGGTTAACTCCATTATATTCTTTAAAAACAAATTTCAAGTATTTTTCTCTTCTTCTGAGTTGATTAATAATTTCCTCTGTGTATAATGTTTAATTGGTTAACACAAATTACACAAGTTAAATTCTAGTACTGACCATAGTTAAAGATATGTTTTGTTATTTTGTTACAAATATAAGATCTACAAATTTTGAGATAACATTCCCCAAGGAACTAAAAATAAATAAGATGTAAACTTTACATTGCGTTTTTGAGTATAAACACCTTCTACAAGCATTTAGCCTTGCAACTCAGATTTTGATGAACTTCAATTACCTTAAATGTTTGCCCAGAAAAAGATTTTAATTTCAGTTTTCCGGCAAAAGTCTCTTATATGAGGTTCAAACAGAGCAGAATATTGTCTTAAATAGGAATATGTAATAATACAATAACGAAGATATATATCCTATAAAACCTCTTGACTCTTATCATTAACACCTTAATTACTCAAGAATGATTTTTAAGGCTCCCATATGGCAGTCCAAGCCATATAAAGACACTATTTTTATGCTTAAATATTTGCACTGCCGTGAAATGCAGAGGTCTTTATCATATCCTAGTCCCTAGACAGTTACACACTCAAAAAGCAATCCTTGTTTGCATAGCCCAAAGTCTGCATAGACCAGATATTAACGGAACAGATGTTTTATATTGTTAGTACCTTAGAGACTGAAAATCAACTTGACAGCTCATCTCACAGTAATGTAATGTTGTTTTGCACTTTCCAAAATCAAAGAATACTGTTTACCTGCGAATTAAACCACTCAGTTTTGCTCAAGAATCTAAGCATGCTTTGCATGCATCTACCTATATGCACGATAGCTAGCATATCATAAAAGGCCTAAGAGTTCATTCTTGCAACTCTAACCACAAGCTACTCTCACTAGGCTACGTGGTGTCTCAGTTTTGTTCTGGAGCAGAATCCTGTAACTGTCTGACCTCGTGTGTGTGTGGCCGTGCCTGGCTGTAAGGTAACGGGAGCTGCAACAGACCTAACCCCGTCATACTGCCCTTCCTCCCAGACGGTGTCGGCTAAGAGTTGTGGCAAGAGAAGGCAAATTCCTTCCTGATGCTATGGGCGACTGCACAGGTCTGGCAAATCTGTGAGAAACTGATGAAGTTTTGTTTTTCCACACCCAACATGACTTTTCTTGAGTATTAATAGTACTTTATCATGGATCAAATTTGTAATTTCTGTCAAGGAACACTTTTTCATGCACAGTCAGCATGATAAAATTTCAGTCCCTGAACAAAATAATTTGCCTCCAAGAGCGGTTCACTCTTTTCAAGGGGAGAATGACAATTATCAGCCTTGAAAAAAAATCTGTAATTTCCACTACACCATGCAAAGAGAACACAAAATACTCCAAGCAAGTGGGATCACGCAGGGTCACGCCTCCTCTCTGCCACAAATAAAGGCCTTTGAGTATCCCACTGACAAACGCACCAAGTTCATAGATGACGTACTCTTTTCCATATTTAGCTGAAAATCCTGTTTCTTTAGCTTTGTTAGTAGAAAGTTGTGGGTTTAGATCTGCAGTGGGCCAGTTCACATGCTGTGAAAGCAGTTAAGAGTAGCAGTTATAAAACTTATAGCACTCTTCCTAAAGATGTCGTGAGGAGTGGGCTTAGTTTTAATATATAAGTTTCTCTGGAAAATATTACTTTGTGAACCAAAAAGAGACTAATTCTGTAGGGATACGAACCTCAGCAAGATTTAGAAATCTTCTGCTGTACGCTGCAAACAGTTGGCACCTGCTTCAGCCAGTGTTTTCTAACTATGCTTTTTGGATGAAAGCATTACGGTCGTACACAGAGTAATCATGTACTCCCAATGCCACCCTATGCCCAGCAGCTAACCTGTATGAAAGAGCTAAAACGTCAAGTAAATGTTTTTCTGATGTTAATTTTCTCCACAAACAGTTCTGACTTCCACGTCTGGCATCAAGCCAAAAATAGTCCTCATCTACAGAACCGGGAATAGGAAATGGAAAGGGATCTCATCTGAGCAGTGATCTGCGGAACTGTGAAAACTTCTAGCTTGTACAGTCCAAAATCAATCCTCCAGGACTGGTTCCCTCTAAACAGCCCTGGCAACAGAAGTGAGAGGGGAGCACTCACAGGTATAGGAAGCAAGTATCCGAAGCCCTCTAAAGAGGCATTACGACAGCATCCACCCCACTGTGCAACCGCAGCCGCAGGCTTTTGTATAAAACGTCAAAGCCATGCAAGTAATTCAAAAAGAATTTGTGTTTACTTCACAACATTTCTTCTAACAGATGATACTTTTCTTTAAGAGAACTGTTATTCAAAGTGGTTCAATAAGCTGATCAACAAATGCGTCAATTCTACCTTGAACTGTTAAAAATGGCAGTTTAGATGGGGATCGGTCTGTTCTTTCTTAGATGAGTAACTTTTACAATGACATTTTGTGTGGGTGTTCACGTAAAATAAATTTGAGATCTGCCCTCCACGGGTGGAGAAATTTAAAAATATTTCTGTATACGTACTTGCAAAATGCAAATACAAAAATAATAACAGAAAAGTAAACAGAAAAGTTTATGAACAAGGGCAGAATTAATTAATTCTGAGTAGATATTCATGAATTCCTTCTATCATGAATTTTCTCAATTCTATTTAGTTCTGGGGAGTGATGGAGAAAGACAGCCTCTTTTAAAAAAGAAACGCCCATGTTGTTTAGTCTTCAGTTAAAACTTAATTATTCTAATGCTTTAAGGAATATGCCTGTGGAATATATATAACACTGCTGCAGTCCTCTTAAGAAGCCTTTTTTTTTTTGTATTATTAAAAGAAAGAAAAGTCCCAGACTAGGTATTCTTTAATATGGGCAGTGCTCTACTACTGTTACGTTTGCTGTCTAGGTGTGAGAAAGAGGTAATGTGGATAAGTCTCAGTAACGGAAGCAGGAGAGCTGCATTCTGTTGCTCTCTTTGCCAAGGATGAACCATGAGCTTGGACAATTTACATCCCAAAATACAATATCAAGTACTGGAGCACTTGGTTTTAGATAAACTGCCACATCCCTAATACAGATGTCTAAGCTTCCTGTACAAGGAAGCGTCTCACCCTCTGATTTCACTTGCACTTGCTTGGCTGCAATACTGTCCAAAATGAACCTCTGAGTCTTTCCTCACTTTTGGGGAGATCTCTAATGTAGCTAAATTACAGAATTTGGAGGGCTGTTCCCCCCCCCCCCCCGGGATCAGTTCCCTCATCAGATTCACAACACAACTGCACCAAGAGCTGTGCTGGCCCACCATACCACAGGGGTGGGAATGAGCAAAAGGACTATCATAAAGCCAATATTGCAACACATGAGGAAGGAGTAACCAAAACCAAGGTGGGGAAAAACACCAACCAGAAGAATGCATCTTGACCCTCTCCTTTTTACAACTTAAGCTTCTGCGTTATGGACCATTTATGGGGGATTAAAACTGCCTCAGTCAGCCTTTTTGAAGCACATTGATAATAATCTGCACATACTTCAGTAGAAGCTATATTCCCAAGCTGTGAGAAAGCCAGGTTCAAACCCTATCACTGCTTAAAAAGAAAATCACGCCCATTTATTTAAGTTACCTGGGAGAGTAGCAACCTTGATAACGGGTACACATGGATAAGCAGTCCTAGTCTTTCCTGTTGCAGTAGTTTTAATCTTTACGAAATAGTAAGGTATTAAGTTGTCTCAGTTACACTGCTATTGACCCTAATCTAGTGTTGGGAGCTTCCATTTATTTCAAAACCTAATGCCAGAATAACCATAGCGGGCCAGACTAGAGGTCTTTTTAACCAGTATCTTGTTTCGTGTCAGTGAGCAACAGCCAAAAACTACAAAAGAACATAGAGCAAGGTAGAGGCATTCTCAGAATACACTTCCAGCCATTAACAGCTTGTGAGTTAGGGACCCTGGAGCCAAGCTGCATCTCTATGTTTATACTTAAGCATATTTTCCTCCAAGCAGCTGCAGGAAACTACATTCATATTCCTTCTCTGCCTTATTTTTTGAACTCATGTAAATCTGCTGCTTCCGTAATATTCACCAGCAAGTACTTCCACATATTCAAGCAATTTATGTTATACAATGCATAAGAGCTTCAAGAGAAGAGAACAAGAATAAAAAGATCAGAATAGATAAACATATTCAATGTATATTAACAGGCTTAAAAAAAAAAACAGCAATAAAATAAACAGGAACAGAATAAGTATATAAGTGTAACCTGGGTGTTAGAGCAGTCTCCTGTTCACCACTGAAGTGACTAAGCCTATACACCCCAGTATTTTATGCACTTCCAGGGCCAAACCGCCATTAGAGAGCATTTGAGGAGTCTTGCAATGAATTCAGACGTATAGCACAAGTGAGGTGTATTTTTCTGTGGATTTAGCTCTTTGTGCCTCAGTTTCCACATGTCATATTTTCCTGCTTCAGGGGAGCACTGTAAGCCTTAGCTAAGTTACTATCAAGCACTTATCAAGCACTTAATAACTGAAAGCATTTCAGCAACCTTATTTAAATCAATTAAAATATTCACCCTCACAAAAAGCATGCCCACCCTCGAACTTGCAGGATGAGAGGTTTTGTCAGTGAAAAGAGCTTTGAAACCTCTGGATGGAGAACGCTAGAGACACGCAAAGCGTATTTTTCAGCACGTTACCTCAGAACCACTCAAAACAGGGAAAAAGAATCGTTTTACCTTCCCAACAAACACTTCAAATTCCCAGGACACAGGATGACGACCTACAACCGAATACAAAGCAAAAACAAAACAAAACAAACCCTAACTTACTTGGAGCTGGAGAATGTCGGGGGCGGGGGGGGGGAAGGAGGGGGGATATTTTTGTTGTTGCCTTTTTTTTTTGCACTTGGCTTTCCAAGCGTCTAACTATTTAATGCATAAAAAATTAACAGTTTCTAACTATTTAAGGGGGGGGGGGGAGCGCAGAGGGCTTTGCGGCCAGAAGAGGACGACCCCAGGCATTTGCCAGCAAGTTCCGTTTCGGGGCAAGTAGTTTTTGCAGGTAAAAGCAAGCCGGGAGCGGGGTCGCCCGCAGAAAGTTTGCGAGGGGCAGCGGCGGCGGGAGCCTCCCGAGGAGGAAAACAGCCACTGACCCTGACACTGACCCGTCCCCGTCGCGGAGCTGCGGCCCCGCCGGCCGCGGCGGAGAGGGCAGGGGGGGCCGGGGGTGGGCGGGCTGCGGGGCGTCGCCGCCACCGCTCCTCCCGGCGCGGAGCCTTATAAAAGCAAACGGGGGCGCAGCCGTCGGCGAGCACCATGGCCGAGGTGAAGCTGGCCGTGCTGGGTGGCGGCGGAGCCGGCAAGTCGGGTAAGGAGCCGGGAAGCATGGCTGAGCCCCGGCCAAACTTCACCTCATGGTCGGTGGGGGCGGGCAGGCGGCTGCCCGGCGTGCCGAACCGGTGTTAACCGCGGCGTTTGCTTCCCCCGCAGCGTTGACGGTGCGGTTCCTGACCAGGCGCTTCATCGGGGAGTACGCGTCCAGCGCCGGTGAGCGGGGCGCCGCGGGGCTGGGCTGGCCGGGGGGCGCCGCCGGAGGCTCCTTGTTCTCCCGTGGGGCTCTGCTGCGTGGGTTACTGCGGTAATGGAGGGTGAGGTGCTTTTTGAAATAAGTGTGCTCACTTCCAAAAAATTAAAAACCAAAAAAAAATCACTTCCTCAAAAGTTCTACCAAGATTAAGTTTCAGTTTACTTATCACTGAGGGTCCCTGAGTAAACATCAGCTGTGGAGCCTAGGAAAGGCAAGCCAAATATTGGTGGAGTGATCACTCAAGGCTTGGGTAGTGCATTAGGTAGGGGAAGTGCTTGTCACAAAGAGGCAGTGAAGGGACTTAAAGGTAACTGAGATGCATGCATGAGGCTTGGGTAGGTTATGGTAAGTTCACTCAAGATAAAGATGACAGTAAAGAAATAGATTAAAAGAAAACTTGTTCTATTGAGTATCTCCTTATCAGGCCTACAGCAGAGGTGAAAGATTCCTTATCAGGCACTAGTGGTTACTCAGACCATAATGTGAAGCCCCCTGCTCTTGCAGGAACACAAGAAGTGGAAAGTCTTGCCATGCTGAGGATTGAATTTCTCATTCATATTGGAATAAATACACTGATCCTTAAGACACTCCTAAGATCTTGGAAAGTGGCAAAACAGGACTTGAACTTTCATGTCTTGCACAGAAGCAATATAGGTACTATTTAACTGGTCTGTAGACAACTTTGGAAGTGTGCCATTCCAGTTGATGTGGCATCAGAAGCCCCAAAACTTAGTAAACACAGAAGATTAGTATAGAAGGAGAGGTAAATAGCAAAGTGAAGAGCAAAGGGAGGGATGCTTTTTTTTCTCCAAAAGCTTTTTTTAAACAAAAAAATCAGAGTAGCCTTCCATATTCCATGAATAGCAGCCCTAAACTAGGTTTCAGTTATGCATCCAACTGAACTTACTCTAAAAGTAGAGTTACATAAGTTGTTTACCAGTGTTGTTACCACGCAAACACAGACTGGAAAGACAGTTTGTGTCCCAGATGGTTTAAAATCTAAACTTTTAAATGGAAGTTGCATACTGCTTTCCATGCTCTGAATGCATCCTAAACCACCTACAACTAAGAACAGGTTTCATTGTTCTGAGACTCCCAATACTGCAAACTTCAGAGGAGACAAGTATAATCCAAAAAGAATCAAAGCCATTTTCATTTGTAAACCGATGTTTGTTGGAAGATAAATTTAGCCTTCCTCCTAGAAAGAAGGAGGGGGGAGAAAAGGAATATGGATGATAAACTACAGAACATACCAGAACACTTAGTGCAGTCAAAAGTATTAATTAAAAACTTGTTTAATTATGAAAACCACTGATGGCTGCAGGTTTGATACCATGGCATATTTGGGACTGATAATCATCTGATATGAACAAAGACAAGCATGAAGTATGCTTGAGATGAACATGGTGCTGAACAGAAGACACTTAGTCTTCCAGAGATAGTAACCCTTATCTATGCCACACATACATGTGAAAAGTTTGAATTATATTTTCAGTAGTGCCAATACTAATTCTTGTCCTTGTAGCTCAGTAACTCAGAGGAATTGTACTGCAGACAGCCTGCTGGCTACCAGGACCACGAATGCGAGTTGATTACACTTCCTTAGAACAAACTGTTGTTCCAAACAATAGTGGTGGTCTGTCTGCAGTAGAGTTCCCAGGGCTGCTAGTGCTGCTAGAGAGTCTTAAATCTGAGAGTTCACGTTACAGAATACCTTAAGATCCAATCTAAGGGACATGATTCTGTAAATTCCACTGGTCTAAGTCTACTTAGTATGAGAACTCCCAATAAAGTACTAAATCTGATGGTAAATAAGCATTAGTACAATTATACCAATGCATATTACCAAACAGTGACTGCTGGGAAGAGTTAGCACTTACTTATAGGCTAGCTCATTACTTCCATAATTGTGAACCTTGATAATAAGGCAAGTAGTGTCATCTGCATTTAGCTGATCATGACCATTTTGCATCCCCTTTGCATCCATTTTTGGAAGGAGAAAATCAGGGTCTAACGGCATTCTTCACAGCAGCACTTTGTGGGAACACAACAGTAAATGGAACTTGGCCAGCCATAGCATGAAGGGATCGGGCAGCTCAGGTGCTGAAAAATGAATGGGTTTGTTTCCAGCTTAAAAAATAAATAAAGGAAGTGCACCAAAGCAGAGGAACTAAATAGTTCCTCAGTATTAGATAGCAAATCTCACTTTCATTGTTCTTTCTTCACTATCACCTTCAGGCTCTCTAATGCTGGCTTTCTTTTAATGCAATACATCTTTTTAGAATGCATCTACACTAAACACTTATGCCTGGATGGGAGGCAGATACACTTGGAAATTTATGACCCTTGTTCAGAGGTAAGAATTTTAAGGGCCAAATAAAAGCGGTTCCTCATTCTACCTGTGCAGTGGTAGAAGGGGGTGGGGGGGTGGGGGAACCCAAGCTTGCTGTCTGTTCTTGGAATTTGTACTTGCTATTTTAATCAGGAATGACTGAAATTTCATAGTTGCTATGGCTCAGTATTCTTCCACTTTATGGAAGAAGTAATTTCTGTGTAAATGCTTTTGCATTTTTGGAATACTACTAACAGTAACTTCTCCTGCTCTCATGTTACACAGTTAAATATATAGTTATAGATATGTTATATCTATATATTTAAAACTATCTATATAAAAATTATGCAGTTCCATTGTATCATATCTCCCAAGTGACTGAAATTCAGTTTCTAAAGCAAGTAATGTGTTAAATAGTTGTAGAAATAGTCAAAGTAGATAGGCCTGGAAACAAGACTTACATTCACAGAACAGCTCAAAGGCAAACTTCTACATGCTGAGTTGAATGTTGACCACAGTAAAACACCTGGAAATAAAGTTTTAATTTCTTTTTTCCTTTTTTACCGTCCCAGAAATAGGGAGAGTGTGGTACTCTGTAATAACATGCAGACCTAGATAGGTCTGGCTAGTTAATCACATTACCTGTCCGGAAGGGATCCTTGTGAGCTAATCTTGCCTCTTACCAACTAGCACAATGAATGCCAAATCTGAACAACTGAAAGTCTTACTCAGAGTGAAAACTCAACCCAGTGAGCACAAAAAAACCAAACCCCAAAACAAAACTGTCCTCCTCTGGGACATGAAACAGCACCCTGCATTTGGGAACAAAAAGGAAATGACTTTAATTTCTCACAGTATCCATCTTGTGTGCTCCATTTTCCTGGGCAGCAGATCTAGATGAGCATCCTGGCTCCTGATTTCCCAGCATTTTGTCACAGAGCAATACAGACTCTGAAACAGCCATTATGCCATGTTACAGTATTCCATGGAGTCCTCCTTTGCCACACCATTTATCAGAAACTACTAATCTATGGACTTGCTCCCACTTACCTCAGACCTCTCTCCTTAAGCTTACCTATAGTTTTCACTTATTAAGTCCTTATTAAGTCATATTAAGTCCTGTGGCATGTGAATGACCTCTTAATAAATTGCTTAAAACATTGGCAACAGCAGCTAGCTAAGGCAAAGCAGACTCATGATGGGCAGTGAGATCGGCTGCTACACCCTGGGCACCCTCTTTCCTTTTGAGACAGGAGATCAGCTGCGGTGAAGGGCAGCTCCTGTTTCTGGCTCTCATCTTGTGCCAGTTCATCCTTAGGAATCAGGCCTGACTTTGGCTGTTTGCCACCTTTTGCTACTCTGCTGCTGACTCCTCCTTAGCTCCTGCAGCGGAAGAGGTAGTGAGTAGGAGGGGAGGTGGTGGTGTCAACTTTTGTGAGAGAGGACTGGTGATACCAGAAGGAGATGGATAGGGAATGGAGGTCCTGTATCTCATGAGAGCTGGGGAAGAAGAGTAGGTCTTGAGAGGAGGCCAAGCTGGGGAAGAAAAATTCTCCATTTTTCTCTCTACTTCCTGAAATCTTGCTGCTTGCTAAGGTTTCCTTCTGGTATCTGGATCTCCAC
Source organism: Struthio camelus (assembly GCF_040807025.1). NCBI lineage: Eukaryota > Metazoa > Chordata > Aves > Struthioniformes > Struthionidae > Struthio > Struthio camelus. The sequence continues at coordinate 72,804,905 of NC_090942.1, read as the reverse complement.
TCTGCAAAGTCCCCTCTCCCCTGATCTGTCTGGGAAGCAGCCGTCACATGTCATCTTTCCTGCCCTCCTGCTGCAGTCGCAATAAAATTCAAAAACTTTTAATAAAGTCACTGAAGTCTTCAGACAGTTTGGGAAACTTATGTTTCATCTCTTCTTTCTCATGCATCTCCCTTTCCTGCTAGTACTCACTTCTGACTTCTCATGTTAAGTTACACCCTTCCTAGAACAGCTGTGTCTATGGTGCTGCCCTAATGCAGAGCTAATTTAGACAACCGGAGGGAGGAGTGGAACTGGATGGGGGCAGTTATATGTTATAAAGAGCAAAAGGTTGAGGTAAACTCACAAGGGAACAACTTAAACGGTTCTGAAATTGCTGCCCAGCAAAGCAAGCTGTTCAGGGAAATCTGAAATCAGGAACATTTTTATCCTCATGCCAGTGCAGAAGACAATCAATCAGCTAAAAAGTTGTAGTTTCTTGGGCAGCTGCCAATATTTTAGCTGTCCTAGGTCACATGGTCTTGCTAGCTGGTGCTAAACTACAAGGATAAACTAATTTGAAATTAGTTGAAATGCCATTTCCTTAGCTTAACAGGGCAGTTTGCAGCAGTTGCTTTCTAGAAACTGTAACAATGGTACTTTCTTAGGGTGGAGGAACCCAAAGACTGGTATAACCCTCATTATCACTGGAGTGACTTTTGTCACCTGTTGTATTAAAGTCAACTGCAGCCTGAAAGGAGATCTTCCATCCCTGCGGAAACTTATCCCAAGCATAAATTATTTTCAGACTTGAAAAGCACAGAGAAAGCTCAGAAGAAGTGAGTAGGAACAAAGAATTTAAAACAAATTCATTAAGCTCACTATGATCAGAATACTAGGGGTATGCAAAACCAAGCCATAATTATACATCCAACAAATACTGATGGCCAACTTTTCAGTCTCCTGTAACACTGCAGAATATTCAGCGTAACTCTGCTGAAAGCCATGGCTGTAGAGTTAATACAATTTTACCACTAAACAAAGTAGAGGTGTTTATAATGAATTTGTCAATGATGCAAAGTGCTATCTGTAGCGACAGTTATTCATTAGGCCTTGGGAGCAGGACGCACCTGAATTCAGTGCTGGCACCTAGACCTGCAGTGAAAGATGCAACGTTCTCCATTTGCAGTGACAAAGAGAATACTCTGAAGTGACAACAGTAACCTTCTTTTTGCATGTGAATTTGATCTTCTTTCAAGCGCAGCGGGGGAAGTTCTCCCTCACAGACGAGCTCCACTGGGCTGATGGGTTTATCATCGTTTATGACATCAGTGACAGAGCATCGTTTGCATTTGCCAAAGCACTGCTGTACAGGATCCGCGAGTCTCACGTAGGAGCCTGTAAAAAGTAAGTGGCATTGTTTTTGTTTCCCTCAAACAAATAAAACAACCATGAACATTTCTGTGAGCTGCAGGCGTCCTAGTAGCAATTAAAATCCAGTTGGGTCCTAGCAGCATAACCCAATACCAACAATAAGATACTTGAAGGCAAACTCTTGCAAATTCCAATCTGTTTTGCTGTGTCCAAAGCCAAATACACGAGGATTTTCATTCGTATTTCTTACAGCGCTACCATTTCAATAACTGCCACTATTCTGTCTGCTGTGATTCACATGGGTAAAAAAAAAAAAAAAAAAAAAAAAAAAAAGCTGGCACAGTCACCCTGTGCTTCTGCTTCTGAGTGGGGACTCAGTTACCAGTGAAGATGCACCAGTTGGAGTTTGAAGAAAGCTCTTCCCCCAATTAATGAATTTAACAGTATTCATTTCTCCTGAACTGCCTTTAGTGGTGGTGCCAGTGTTGTTTATACATGTGGTTCACTGTATGGTGAGAAATAAACTACTTCCAACAAGAGCAACCAAAACTGTAAGAGTCTGAATATATGTGGTGGTCTGTAATCTTGCATGAAGTTGCTGAGACTCTTTCAAAATAAATGACAACAAAATCCTTTTCTTATATCAGCAGTGAGGTAAATAATTTTTAATACTTCTCTCTCTGTTTTACTGCTGACCTTCCTTTCATAGCATTTCTTTAGAAGAAGGTATTGTAGCAAAATCCTTTGAATTAGGATTGCTGTTTTCTCTTCTGAATTGGGCCATTGACACTGATGTTAAATTTGTCTCTCTGACTCTATTCTCCCATCTACAAACGGAGATAACATTCAGCTTGCTTCTTTGTGAAATCCAGGAGCTGAAAATACTCAGCCTTGTATGAGAACTGTAATGGAAGAAAAATACATACAATTACTAGAGAGAGAAACTAAAATGAGAACTTCCTGATAGATGTCTTAAGAATTTTTTGGCTGGAAAACACTGAATTTTGACTCTGGCCAATGGAAAACTATAACATTACCTGGAAAGGTTATATGACTTCTCCCCCGCTGCCCATTCCTGTTATCCTGAAGTACAGCTTGCAGATACACAGTATATAGTACAGAATTCAGCACAGTAATACTAATATATATATATATGGTATTGAAATGGCATTTGAGAGAGCACTAGAAAATGTATTATATACAATTACTATTATCTTTTCTCTAATCAGAACCTTTGTAATTTCAGAATGGCAGAGTCAGCAGTGTTTCTGGTTGGTAACAAGCAAGATTTATGCCACATGAGGGAAGTCGGCTGGGATGAAGGACAAAAGTTGGCAATGGATAACAAGTGCCAATTCTGTGAACTGTCTGCAGCAGAACATTATCAGGAAGTTGTGGCAATGTTCATGAAAGTCCTGAGAAACGTTACCTCAAATCTCAAAGTGAAGGAAAAGAGACGACCAAGTGGATCAAAGTCAATGGCCAAGTTAATCAACAATATGTTTGGAAAGAGAAGGAAATCCGTGTAAAATGTGGTTATTCTTGAAGTAAGAAGAAGCTGAAATAATGGAGCACAGGCAGCACTTGGGATTCAGTCAATTTCTTCTAAAGATCTCTGTTTGGAGGGACAAGACAGTACAAACCAAAGATGGGAGACAGCGTGGTCAAGTGGACAGGGTCTAGACCTGGAAGACCCCCGCTCCTGTTTCCAGTTCTACTATAGACTTACTGCGTTAGGGCTATGTCGCTTAGTCTCTAAGCTGCGCTTCTCACCCTTTGTCTCATAAGCTGTTTGGAGAACGAGAGTTTCACCTTGCATTTATTCAAAATGAAAGCTATCTTGAACGGAGCTTCCAGGTGTGACTGTAACAATTATTTCCAATAAATTCACCCTTGTACTCAGCCTTGCTGACCAACAGTCCTGCTTCTGAACTCTGAGATGTGCTTGTTCTTTACTGCAAGAACACCTGCACTAAAGGAAAGCAAAATACTGCTACTGTATGCAACAGCATTTTTGTATTTAACTCGAGGAAGAAAGACTCGGAACATCACGTACTTGAGGGTGCTGACACCTGCTAAAATGAATTAAATGCTTAGACACAAAATATACAAAAGGTATTTAACAGCAAAGCTGCTTGCCCTTGCAGAGGTACCAGAAGCAGGAAAGCAGACAAACAAGCTAGCATTGCCTCCTGTTCCAGTGTTATTTTTGAGTGATGAAGGAACGTAGAGAGGGCTGAGGAGGGTAGGAACTGAAAAGTCACGGAGCACTGGACTGGTTTTGGCAAGGGCACTGCTTAGAGAAATCATTTAGAGCTAGGGCCAGTATAAGGTCAGTGTAACTTCTTGGGTCAGTGCAACTTCTTGGGCTGATTCCCTTCACAGAGCCATTTTCATCTGCTGTAACAACGTTTACTTACCTGTAACATGGATATATGCCTGTTCACTGTTAGATGTGAATGGACCCTTGTAAAGCACATGTACACGCCCTGGTACAGAGCACGAGTTACTGCCTGCAATTAAAGGTCAGCCTGCTGGTAAGACCTGTGCTCCTAACTCGCATGGAATGTTTTTCCGAAAGGACCTATGTTTTTAAAACCTAGTCATTGCTATGGTATTGAAATGCCATTTGAAAGAGCACTAAAGAGTATGTTAGCTACACTTCCCAAATGTGGATATTAAACATCAAACAGGCCTAAGTATGTTGTCAATTGACATTCAGAGCTCTTACTGTAGATTTAACTAATTAAGGGCTTAGCCCAGCATGTTTGAAAGTGCTGTGCTCATACAGAAATTATGAAAGCGGCGAGAAGTGATCTGAAAGTGCATCAGTGCCTTTCACCCATTCCAGGGGAGAGCTGAGATTCAGTCTTTGTAAGCTTCTAAGCTGAAGCCTACCTCTGCTCTCAAATTATACCTGCCTTGAAACTAATACAATTACTTTATCAGAGCAGAACACTGATTTTAAAATGTGCACCCTATAAAAAGCTATATAATTTTAATATTACTGTTGTAAAATAAAATAAAACATATTTTAATAAATGTTGACCAAAGATCAGTTTGTTCTTTAAGGAAAAGATACTTATTTCACTTGTTTTAAATATTATAAATATTGGAATATAGTTCTCGGTGCTGACAGGCACAGCTCTACTTTATTTCTATGCAGATGCTGCCCTGCCCTATCAAGAGTGATGTTTTTAAGACTATATTATCAGTAGCTATGAAACTGAACTTGAAGACTACTCATGTACACCCTTCAGCTTTCTCACACACGTGCAGTTCCAGAACTACTAACAGGCTGTTGATCTGTCAGGGTATCTATATCTTGCCAACTTTAGCATTGTCAGATTTGAAAACTCTTATCTGTATTCACTGCTATAATATTAAATAAACTGGATGTAAGATGGATATATTAACACTGCTTTTCTTTACTGTGGTATAAAGCTGTTAAAAAAAAATATATATATATATATATATATATATTTTAACTTCTGTAAAAGCAAAGAACCATGTAGACCTGTAATTCAAATCAGAAAAAGTAAATCTGGAAAGCAGATGCTTCTATAAAAGAGAGGTTCTAGCTGTTTTCCTTTACACACTGAAGAAGCCTTCATGTATCTTTATACAGTGAATAGCGGAGAACGCTTTTGCATTCTTTATCCTTGAAAAAATGGTAAGATAGCCACAAAGAAGCTAATTAGCTTTGATTTGCTGGTATTAATGGGAGTGTTGACTTCCAGATCAGTATAAGTTGCAGTAGGCCCCACAGTTTTGTTTCCCTGTTGTCCAGATGGGGTAAGTACTGGAAGACACAGTGGTCATCTTCTGGCCCACGTGCTAGGTTTCATTCTCCTGAAAATCAGCTGAAACACTGCTGTAGGATGCACTAAGGCTTGGGCATGCTGAAGCCCCCAGTATAGACATAATCTGACTTGCTTATGATCAGGATTTCACTTGTTTCTCATTGCTGGTTAAGTGCAGAAGGAGACTGCAGAGTGTGCAAAGGAATTCAGTTTGAAAGTGGTTAAAGAATGTATATGCTCTTCCTATATAAGCATATTTTATTACTGTTACTCCTTATTTCTTTAAAACTGAAGGCTTTTTAAAGGAAAATGGGATTCTTGAAAGACTGATTTCTATATTGCCAAGTGTTCACAGAGTTTTAAAAGTGAAGCTGATGTGTTACTGGCTCAGACCCATCTGAAGATATCACCTGATAACACACATTATACTCTCACAAAGCTTGTGGACTTGTTTAACTGGATGCAAGCAAGATATCTGCTTGCATAAAGAAGTAAATGATATGTCCCCGTGCTGGATGTTCACCCTTGATAGCGATGTCCCCTACAGCGTACTGAACTCATTGAGGAGAGCGGAAACGGAGCGATCTGGATTGCCGAGGTGGATTGCTTCAGCATGCAACCCCACCCTTTCTCACCAAAAGAGCCTGAAATTACCATACGAGCGTTAAAAATTTCTTGGTGTCATGTCAGGAAGTCCTTGTTCAGATGAACTTTCTACAGTCTCAGTAGCATTTTGCCTGAGAAAGGCACTCAGAATTTGATCTTCTTTCTCACTGCCTTCATTTTTTTTTTTTTTTAACTTCAGAAACAGTGGTGTAAAAGCAGAGATTCTACTGCAGTAAAAAGGCAGTAGCCCCCGGCTCCCGAATGCGGTCTGTCAGAGAGCTTTCAGGTGTTTTTTGAAGCTCTTTCTCACAACCATTTTGAAATAAACAATCACTCAGAACAAGCACAAGCTCAGCTTTTTTTTCTTTCTGACATGTCTATCTTCATTAAACTCCTTTTGTTTGTAAATCCCACTATAGCCACATTCACAACAAGGCAGAGGGAAAATGCTACAGATAAAAGCTTAAAATCCAGGAAGAAGGAATAAGCAAGGGTAGTATTAAGCAGACCAATCAAATATACTGTTTCTTTCTAATATATTTAATCAAGACAGTAATAAAGAGGTGGCTCAAAAGTTCTGATGCTGTGCTATACGTAAAATACAAGGATCTACCACAGGTTTTCCAGCCTGAAGCTGATTTCTGAAGAGATTAGGAAGGGTAAACACTGAAGCACAAAAACCCTATGAGCAACGTGGGAACAACCTTGTTTCTTTCCTTTCTCTCTGGCTGCCCTGTTTTGAGAATGGTGCAACAGTGGATACATGAACATGTTCTGTCCAGCCAGAAGGGAGGGAGGGGGAAAGAGAGAGACAGAAAGACAGACAGACAGACAGAGATGCTGTGGCTAGCAACCTGAACAAGGGTGATAGATCAACATCACTTTAACGGTATTTTCAGAGGGTAAACTGTGAAGAAGAGGGTATTATGAATTCTACTGAAGACAGGAGTAAAATGCTCTAAGTATGCAAGAACAGAATAATTTTCCATCAGCATGCCTGTTGGAGCAGGTACTTTTGGATAATCAAGTTTTCCTACAGATTTGCTTTGCTTATGGATACAGGAACAAACTCCACCTCTGATTAATGTGCTTGAAAGGAATCCTTTCCTATCTGCTCTTAAACAAGGAATTAAAAGGGGGAAAAAAAAAAAAAAAAGACAGACAGACAGACAGACAGACTACCAGCCTAGAATAATCTACAGCAATATTAAACTATACTCTAGAATACATTAGCCATCTATCCACTAAAAATATCCAACCCCTTTTCCCCTTAAACTAGTCCGCAGAAGCAGAGGCCTCTTTCACAGCTTTAATCTGCCCATGGAAAACAAAAAGAAGGAAAAGCTAAATTTTGACATGGTCCTTTAGCCTGTTTGAAAAGCAAATCCTTTGTTTACATGCCTAAATGTGGATCTGGGAGCGTTAAGTGTCAACTTCCATTGTTTTAAAACTTAGTTTGATTTTTCCATAAAGACAAAGTGCTCTAAATGCCTAAGTATTTTTTTCTTCCACAACTGATGTTATACAAGACAGGAAAGCTATTCTGAGTAGGAAGTTATTTTTAAACAGACATTATTCTTTCTCAGAATCAGACTATAAGTTTCTGTCTACTTTTAATTGCTTTACAAAGTAAATTGAGCCCCTCTGGTTCTATAATTAATATCCACGTTTATCCCTATGTTGAGCCATTTACAGTTAAATTCATTTTTTAAAACTGGCTAGGAGTTAAGAGATGCATTTAATCCCTGCTGAACTTTGTAAAACATCCAGAGTTTTTCCAGTGAAGGACTCGGACAGTACAGAGAAATATGTCCTGTAACTGAGACAAATAGAGAATGGAGCTGCTAACACGGGGCTTGAACCAAATGATCTAAGCAGGTCTGCCCTCCCATATACTCTTATGTTCATATTCAAAAGCAAAATGACATCACAACTATATTATCTATTTCACTGCTTGAAAAAAAAATCCAAAGAAAGTAGAAATTTAAAGATTACACCTTAAAACTGTAGGCACTGTGGTATATAAATCTAACTAAGAGTTATTTTTTAAAAGGCACACCTTTTTAAATTGACTTCAGTGCAATTTTTAAAAAGTGTTTGATAAGCCTTCGGGTGGATTCCCTCCCAGCAAAAGCTTTGTTTTTAAGATGCTGTGATCTCCTGAATGTTTTACAACCTTTAGCAGAGTGCCTTTTAAAGATAACATGCTGCTTAATGAGGAGAAAAACGTCAGCTTTACTGCTTCCAATAGCTCCCTCTCGTGGTTCTTTGCTCACACTTCATCCTCATCAGTGAGCAATGAGACATTTCAGTTTTGTCTCAGGTTGAAACATCAATGATATAAAACCGAGACAACTGATCGCAAAGTACAGGTGAAAACTCCCTTTCTTGCCGATATGACGAAATTCTGCTATCGATTATGCTGAGCTTAAAAATATGAAGTTTCACAGGCTTCAGTTGACAGTACTGTTACTAATAAAAGTATAAATGTTTATACGGTTAATCTTTTCTCAGGACTGACACTTTTGAGCTCAACTGTTTTGCTGAAATAAAGTTCAGTTATCTTGTCTACGATGCTGAAAAGTTTCCTGTTAGCATATTGTTCATGCATATTAATATCCTCAAGAAGGGCCTAAAAGCTTCTATCTTTTTCCTAACTATACCTGCTCATTTGGATAAGAGGTCTTACCTCCACTTCTTGAAGACATCTATCCCCAGAACACCTTCTTGGAGACATGGCAGGGAGCTAAGGCACAGTTAGGGAAGAGTGTTTCACTTCTTGTCTGTAGTATGTGGTGCAGAGGTACTAGCGCAATCTCTAAATGAGTAAGGTCACACTGGAAAGACTTCGAGGATGGGATTCACCTGCACAAATATTTGAGGTCTACTTCTAGATTCTCATCTCAACTAGATGCCTATCTAGCAGACAATTTATCTCATCAAGGCGATCTCTGAAATAAGCTAGATGAAGCATGTTCCAAAAAGGCATTAAGTTGTCCACCAACTATAATTAGGAGTGGAGAGCTCTAAAGTTAGGTTAAATGAATCATGTTCCAAATATGGCCTTTTGGGGCTCTCTGCTAGCTATGTTGCCCTTCTTCAGCCCTACAGGGCCTATCTGTCCTACTTTATAAAGTCAACTGAGCCCATATGCTTAGACAATTAATATCTTACTTGGACTGACCACTGGGGTCATTTAATGCTAACTTTATTTCATATGACTGATCAGGAAGCTGCATTACATTTGATCCTCACTGAACTTCATGAAATACCCTAAAATCCAGCCACCATATGTTAAATTAAAGGATGTACTGAAATGAAGCCGAGGTAAGTTAACCGAGTACTGCCACAGACTGCTTCCAAGCTAGCTCATTAAAAACTAACTAGCAGATCTTGATGCTTCACTGCAGTCTGCAGCATAGACATATGCTAAATGTCTTGCCTATAGTAACTCAAAAGGTCTAAGGTGGAGCACAAAGTTAAATCAGGTCTTCTGAGTCCCAAGCTAGCGATTGAACTAATAGATGGTTTTCTGTCCTGGAAAATATGTATCAGCAATGTGCGTGTGAGGAAGGACACGGGCTCACTGCCTGTCTCATTCTGATAGCAATTACCAGCCAGACAGAATGAACCCAGCTCACTACCTGCAAATGAACTGCATTAAATCTATGTGCTGCTTATGCCTTGCTCTGCAATTGAGTGTCCTGCTCTCTGCAATTGTAGGATTTTGTACCAAATGCCTCTAATATATCATTAAACAGGTAGTTTAACTAAACAACAACTGAAGTTGTTCAGTGAGCTATTTCCTTTAGACCACGGATAAGAGGTCACAGTCACACTAATTTCTCATCCCATCTCCAGCACTACAGCGACCGTACAATGCTTTGAGAAGCCCAGAAGTACGCATGTGCTGATGGGCCAGCTGGCTACTGCTAGAGAGCGTATGCAACAGCCACATTGTAAATGCCTTTCCCTCCCCGAGAGTGCTAATCTGGTGCTGTTATATTTTCACACTTATTTCCATGAAACTTGGAGGAATACAGTGCATTCTGAAACTCTAGCTCCTCCTTCAAATTTGACCAATATCAACAGGTTCAGAACTTTTTAGCAGGAGAATGAACTGACAGGGCATTCACATAGCCCTAGCTTCCTCAGGAAAGGTTGAACGGGTATCTAGGCTGAAATTTTCTTATACAGTTAAATAAAGTTCTATTTTCTTATACAGTCAAATTGGTAAAATAGAAACTGCTTCTAGCTTCTTCCATGAGACATCACCAGAGCAGTCATCTTTGGCTTTGCAAACAAAAATCCTAATTTAAACACAGTCCTCATACACAATTATGAATTACTAGAAATGTGTATTGCTGGCATATAGCTAGGCCTCATGCTCCAAATTCTCTGCATGATAATGCCCTCTGAGTGAGTTTTCCTACTTATCAAAGACAAATCACACAGGTAAAGTTACTTCAGTATAAGGGTTGCTATGATTGCTGGGCTGAGCTAAATGGATGTACAATCACATGATTAAATACAACAACTTTTTTTACTAACTAGATATAATTTTGGCTGTCACTCTGAATTCAATTGCATTAGATGATTCAATAAATGACTGAGGTAGTTGGGGATGTGTCCTACACAGACCTTAGGGAATACTGCAAGTACTGAGCTAAATCACATAACTTTTTCAGACAAAACTGGAAAATGTTTACAAGGGAACTAAACTATATTCATCTTTTACACTGTTTGACATCTCCTCATATTTGCTTGCCTTTTCAATCATTATTACAGATTTACAAACAAATACTATCTGTGTGTGTGTGTGTGCTAAGCTTCTCTAGGTGTCCAGGGGCACACTTAGTCATCCTTTCAGCCTATATTAAAAAAAAGCCAGTATACACAGGGCTATGCATCCTGAATGGTCCAGTCTGGTTTCACAGCGCTAACTTTTAAAGGAGTCTTTTCTAATCTAGCTGTTAAACATTGCTTCCAGCAAGCTTTTCTCCATAGTGGTGCCACAACTCTCCTAGGAGCCGCACCAGCTGTGTTCAGCTTAGCAGGCTAGTTTCTCCTTTGTCATTTCCTTCTCAGCCCAGCTTCAACCTCTGGATCTTATTGTTATCAATTTAGTAGCAGAGGGAATATATATACTTGGATAACTAATAACTAATACACAGAACAGGTACAGCACAGTGTATTATCATTACCTGATCTATTTCTTACAAAATACAGAATATGACATGTGCCTGTAGATCTGAGGGGAGCGGGAAAAATATTTCCTTCTCTTTCCTATCTGTATGCATACACAGGTGCACACATATGCGCTGAATCTGTTTGTTTTTTTTTTTTTTTTAAATCTTCACTAACATATTTAGATACAGGTATACTCAAATGGAGGTCAAAGTAGACTAATATATATAACGCTTTAAATATGCATATCAGCACTTTTCAAGCACAAGTCATGGGATAAATACATAAGAAAAGAAATATAGAGATATATTTATACAGATATATATGTAGCTATTGTTGCTATAGATTATAGCTATATGCTATAGATTATAGATATAATAAATAAGAATAGATAAAACAGATATCAAAACATCTACATTTCCACTTTGACCAAAGACTATGTAATGTCTAGATGCAGAATGGGAGACACGCACACTAATGTGACAGAAGTTCTGGAGATTCGTCACAACAAGATATCAGAGCCAGCAACATACTCCCCTGCTGTTAACCAGTACTTTTTCCCTGACACCCCGAACAAAAGAATTATTTTGCGCCAAATCTGTTCACTCAATGATTGCGATGCTTTGGACCAAAATTACTGTCAAGGAATCACAGACAAATTCCACACAGGCCTTATTGAAGACAACTGATCCAAGCTGGATCTGAAGCAGTTTAGGAATTAGAAGCGGTCCAGCCCATCACCAGCCCAACTCAGCTATATTCTTCATAGCAGGTATGCAGCCAAGGGACTGGGAAGGCACGCTGATGCATAAAACATGTCCCATTTAGTTCTGCCCTGCTTACCTAAAACTTTGATTTCTCCAGATCCTCAGAGCTGCTTTGTACCATTAGAAGGAGCTTGCACAGAGCCAGTTGTCCGTTGCCTCTTTTTCCCTTACTATTGCCCTTCCTCTGCCCAGCTGAAGAGGAGAGATGCAAGCCTTTGTTTTTAATATAACTAAACTCAGGCTCAGATCCTGCTTGCTGTTACTCCGGAGCATACCCAGAATGACTCCAGATTTACAGTGCTACAAGTGAGAACTAAATTATGCCCTGAAAATTCATTTAGAAATCTTTCAGACACCTAAACAGATGGATAAATCAAGCACAGATTCTCAGGTCAACCTCTACCAGAAGGAATCTCTCATCTGACTTACGGTAGAAGTAGGATGCTATGGTAGCAGCTAACAATGGAAAGAGAGACACAGTAAGGGAGGGGAGTATTTCTCCTTACCAAACTCACTTGATTTAATACGAGGCATGTGCAATTAATGATGGCTTTGAGTGATACCTGTATGTTTTATAGGTTTATAAATTGGTTGTAGTAAAATCTTATACATCCTATATCACTAGGTATTGTTTCAGCCTATTACAGGAGATATCTATCTAGAGTTGACTGAATTGTATTAATCTGATCCTAGTTTAATGATGCCTTAACATTTTTATGGGAGAATTTAATGTTTGCAATATCCATGTTCCTTATTTGAAAGTGTGACTTATAGGTTCTCATCTTCCTTAAATTATGAAATCCTTCAGCTAATAAAGGAAAATGATTATGGTTTGCAAAAAAGGCAAAGTCATTTAACAATCCATATAACTGTCTATTGTAGGCCTTTGCATAATAATTGTAATTTAGCTATTAGGAGTTCTAAAGGCAGTTATCAGTCATATGCCGCAATTCTGAGGAATAAGGGAAAACTTCAAATTATTTAAGGGCTTTGTACTTTGAAAAGGGAGAAAAAAATATAGTAGAAATCAATAATACATTTAGCAGTGAAAAAAAAAAATGGTTCTCCTGAAATAACCAGTTGTTGATGCCAATTTTTCTAATTATCCAATATTAAAATTTTCAGCTTTCTTCCTTTTCACAGCTGCAAAACGATCTTCCCTTTTTACAGGTACTTGTGTGAGCAGAAAGGTAAAAGGAAAGATTCAAAAGGAGAGAGGGGTCTAAGTTACTGAATTCAGACAGGGATTTTGAAAATGCTGAAGGTAGCTTCTGCACAACTTCTCAGAGGATTCCAAGGTCATATCAGGTCCTAACTCTCACACACCAAGCTAGGAATAAAACTTGCAATTCTTGATACCTCAGATTTTCCAGGTTTGCCCTGGGTACATGAAAAGAGGCGACCAAAGAGAAATCAGATAGACTGTAGCCCTAAAGAATACTTATTTTGCAACGTGAGGTGACTATTGTAAGTTGACTTTGTATATACAGTATATCTCGATTGTTTCTTTCACTAATGAGGAAACTGTATACTTGAATCTTGCTTAGCTAGCTCCACATGCTTTCCTATTTCAGGCAGTATGGTACAGTCTCTGCTGCTATAAGTTTCTCCCTTAAGATCCTGACCCTCCTTCCCTCAAACCCCAGCTATTCTCAGTAAGAGGTGTACCAGGGAGGGGGCCACCTCAGTCCCGGGAAAGATTACGACTGGAAGAGTGGTCTCATTTCCAAGAACATGAAGAATAGGACGGTGGACCAGGAACAACCAGTACAGATTTAGCAATGCTAATTTTTTCTTGAACCTCATTGCTTTCTGTGCTGTGTCTACATGGATGCAGGAAGCACAACACATATAATTTACCAAGACCTTTGATGCAATCTCTCTTAGTACACTGGTGGCTGAATTGGAGAGATGGACTGGATGGGAGGACTAAAAGGAGGCTGGGAAATTGGCTGGATGGTCAGGCTAAAAGGGTGGTGCACAAAGGTTCAAAGTTCAAAGTTCAACTGGGACCGATTTCTCGTGGCGTTCCTCAGGGGCTGATACCGGGGCTGATGCTATTTAACATCTTCATTGACAACGCCAACAACAGGACAGAATGTACCCTCAGGAAGTTTGTGATGACATCAAACTGGGGGCAGGGTTGAGAAACTGTAGGGCTGCCATTCAGAGAGACTTAGACAACATGGAGGAATGGGCCAACAGGAACCTTGTGAACTTCAACAAAACAGATGTGAAGCCCTGCATTAGTACAGGCTGGGGATTAAATAGATTAGAGAGTAATTCTGCAGAAAAGGAGCTGGTGGTCCTACAGACAAGCTGAATATGAATCAGTGGTGTGCTCTTGCAGCTATGAAGGCCAACTACATCCTGGGCTGTATTAGTAAGAATACAGGCAGCAGGCTGAGAGAAGTGATTCTTCCCTCCAACTTGGCACTTGTGTGGCCACTTCTGGAAAACTGTGCATTGTTTTGGCCCCTCCAATGCAAGAGACATATTGACAAGCTGGAGTAAGTTCAGCAGAGAGCTGCTGAGATGATCAGGGAGCTGGAGCACATGATGTACGACGAGAGGCTGAGGCAACTGGGTTTACCTAGCCTGGAGAGGAGAAGACTAAGGTGGATTTAATTGCCCAGTAGGGGCCTATAGAGAAGACAGAATCAGACTTTTCTCAGAATTGCACAGCAGAAGGACATGGGGCAACAGACACAAGTTGCAGTAAGGGAAATTCTAACTAGATATATGGAAAAAAGGTGAAAAACAAAGCAAAAGCAAAATGAGTGGTTAAACACTGAAAGAGGTTTCCCAGTGAGGTTCCAGAGTCTCCACCCTTGGAGATGTTCACAACTTGAGCGCATCAGGCTCTGAGTAACTTGATCTAACTTCAAAAGTTAGCCTTGCTTTCAGCAGGGGTTGGACTAGATGACCTCCAGACATCCCCTCCAACGATTTGATTCTATTACATATGTTCTTACTTTGCTCACCTCTCAGAGCTGCAGTAGACAGGGTATAACCTCTAAGGTCTGAACGAGCAGGAAGTTTCTGCCCATGTGAAAGAAAGACAGTGAGACAGGAGGATATTTCCTGTGGATCGTCTGGTTGGACAATGCTGACAGTCACGGGCAAGTCTTTAAGGACAGTCATGGAAGACACGGCTGGTGATGTGACAGCTACAAAAAGAAAACACACTACTTCTTCCTCCTTTAAAGCACCCTTTCACTGCTGCAAGGGTATTTATAAAGAGTTTCAGTGTACTACCAACAGAAGTTAAGAAGCTTATATGAAAACAGTCTGCATGAGCATGTCTTATAAGTGTTAAAATTGAAATAGCTAGAATATCAATTATTACACAATAGTCAAAAGAACACTCCAGTAGGAGCATTCTGCCTTTGCTTCAGTTATGACATTTGTCTTCCAATTATATTCTTGTCTTATTTCAGTTACATTTTGCATATAGCGTATTTTTTGTAGCCGACTTGGAGTTCAAGACACAAAATTGACGGTTGTGCCAGGCACATAGCTATGAACAGGCATTACAGCATGCAGCAGCTCTCAGGAATGCAAATCTTAACATTTACCAACCACCTATAACACAAAATGCCATTTAACAGACCAACATAAACCAACAAAAATATATTTTGAGTACCCCCTTTACACTCCATATTTACAATGGTGATAACTATCTGCTGTTGGTAAATGCTGACCACCTTGCACATCAATTGATTTTTGCAATGATAAGATCCATTCTTTAGATGGATCAGCAGAACATGCTGAGAAAACAAGCAGTAATGCCCTAACTGAAAATGGATTACTTCTGTGAATGCTGATGTCCTTTAATTCACTTACAATACAATACAGTGCAAAATACACAGGTAAGTTAAAATAAAAACGGTGCCAGTTCAGTAAAGGTGAAGAAAAATAAGCTGTTCTCATGCATCCTGCTGGATATTAACTCCTTTGAGAAAAGTAGCTTTGAAAAGTCAATTAGTTTCTTACCTCTTAAGAATGATTTTACTTACTGTTACAAAAGGTTCTGTTCTATCTCTTCGAATGACCATTCTCTACTTACATCCAACCAAGGAAGTGCTTTAAGAGGAATGTTCTGGATGCTGCATATCATTTAGAAAAAAGAAAAAGAAGCAAAAGAAAGAAAAAAGGAGAAAACATTTTACTTTGAATCGAACTTTTAAGCTGTTAAAAAGTGACCAGCTAACACTGTCTGTAAAGTTATTAAGAAATAAAGTAGATTCCTAGGAAAACTTTTAATAAAAGCATGATTACAATAAAAAAAACCTCTGAAGTGTCACCTTTCCATTCAGAAAACCTGTTTCCAGTGGCTCCCTAAAATGTATCAGCCCTTCCTACTCCAAAAGAGCTTTTGTGGGATCCTCAAGACAATTTAAAACTGCAAAAATTTCTTAAGTCCCAACAGGTATGAAGCAAATGAGCACTTCCGTCCACTGCTAGTTTCTAAGAACAGTCTTCCAAATTTTCCTTTACTGTATTCATTTTTCATAAGGTTCTGTTCATCTGCGTTGTTCTTGCTACTTTTAGTGTCTTCTGTTCTTTCAGATGACTGCAGCAGTCTTCTTGGCAAAGATGCCAGCGATAAGGAAATTAGGAATAAGCATGACACACATCATCTTGGTGACACAATACGCAGAGAACATATTATGCAAGGTTAGGTGATGAGAGACTTGATCCCAAGATGCTGGAATCATTGAGAATCTCTTGACTGATGTCAAGGCGCTGTGCACCAGCTCATATAATCTCAGGTTCAATGAAGGGTCACAAACGGCCACGGTCTTTCCTTTTTATTTTATAGAAAACTATATCTGGGTTTCAGCAGAGCTTTCCATTAGTGACCTCTGAGTAATTTAGGGTAATAGTGTTGAGTTATTTTTACCTTATTTACAGCATAATAAGTAGTTAAAAAGAGCTAATGAAGGCACATCTTAAAAACCAACCGTTCCATGATTTAGGCTAATATAATACACCATTGGAAGCTGATTATTTTAGTTAGTTAAGCCATAAAGCTCCATTTAAATATGACTAGTAAGGAACTTGGCTATTAATAATAATTATTGCAAATGTCACTGATTTCAGATTATAAAACTTAATAGACTATCACCATTAAAACATGTGCTCTCCGTAATTATACTGTGTACCAACTTGTGCTTGATTCTGTCTGTGTCTCATTTTTTCGAAAGTTTGGCCTAATGGAAACACTTTTCTTTAAAGAAGAAGACGTGTTTTCCAGGCAGCGGGTGAGAGGTTGAGGGAAAGAATCCTTTTTGTGTTCAGGACTTCGGGACAGATACAGAAGAGAAAAAAAAAATCCAGATATCTTCCTTGTTGCAAATACCTGCTTTAAGCCTTGGCCTGCGTATATTTCTTTATTAGCAATACTTACAATGCAAATCATAAAGCATTTTATGAATGACATCTTTACCACTGTTCCTGGAACGTCCATAAATAAAATGGTATGTTTCTATAGTCTGCGCTTAAGCGACAGGCTCTTAAAGTTAGGACAGACTGAGAAGAGAATTTAGGATAGACCTGACATTCATGCTACATTTCATTTCAAATCACAGCAAGGGAACAAGTGGCCCAATTAGATTCTGCCAGATGACCCTTTTCCTTTTTTTTTTCTAATTCTTTGTTTCAGTTTCCTCAGAGTGCCATGAGTGAGTGGGTAAAGGTAAGACAAAATACAACATAAAAATGTTAAATGATGAACTTATCTGCTTATCTTAACTTCAAACGCAGAGCTGCTCTTGCAGATCAGACTAGGGAGATGAAAGGGAAGAATTCCATGTGGTTTCTAACTACATGAGTGAAAAACTACGGAAGAAGTAGAAGTATTTAGGAGCTCTAGCAAATGGCAGAGGAATAGATGTGGGAAATACCTGTTATGCTGTAGAAAGGAAATAGCTGTTATACTGTAGATCCAGCTTCCGGAAAGCGGGAAACATAGATTCTAAACAGAAATAAATGTTTCAGAACTCCTAAGGAAACAGACCCCTAACACCCCACTTTTCAAGTGACTAAAGCCCTAAATCTTTCATGTAAAGGTGGGATTAGCTGCTGTGAAAAGATATTAGAGTGAAACCCTTACAGCTATATACCTCAGTTTCCCAGCGCGCAAAATTTCGAAGCTACTTCCAATGCATCTTTACACAAGGCTTGGAAATGTTCAGCTTAAAACATGCCTTAGATATACGAAAGCTTGCCACGTTATTACTCACAAAATTGGCAAACTGTTAATATAAAATAAATGAGGCTCAAAATTATGCTATAAAACTACAAATGCCTAAAACCAAAGTGACATTTTAACATGGAGCAGAAGCATTTACAATGAGTAGAGCATCCAGAAATCAATCCAAGGGGCCTTTAAGTAAATAGCCGAGTTTGTCAATTTAGAACATTAGTGCACCTTGCAAATCATAGCTGCTAATGTCAACATATCATCCTAGTGCAGGAGACATACAACAATAAATGAGATGGTAAATATTTTCTGAGGAGAGGTCAATATTTGCTATGCTTGATGCCATTTAATTCCTTAAATCTATTAATGTTTAAATGGCCAGAATTCAGAGGTGTTTTCTAAGCCCTTAGAGCTTCCTGCTGACTTTGGATGGGGCTTGGATACCGAGATACCTTGTGTAAGGAAAGCACCCAACCTGTCCCATACAACTTACATGCTCTCATGACTCCCAGATGTCAGAAATGATTCATAATTTTTAGAATTAATCCCCTCTAAAAAGGCCCAAGATATGACCTGGGGACCATATCAGGCCAGTTTTGAGGATTACTTATGGTCACAATTTCCACACATCTTCTGACGGATTATCTCCATCCAGAGGGAAGAATTTTACTGCAACGTAAATGATAAATTTCCTATGCCAATAAGACCACTAGATGAGAATATTTACGTTCTTCCTTTTTTGTTGTTTTGTTTTTCTTTAGAGAGGGTTATCCTTCTATTCCTATGGTTCATGACCATGTGAATTTATATAGTTGGCTAGGTTATATGTAGGATCATGTGACATCTTACTGTTTAGTTTGGGCATGAGGGCTGTCAGAGATAGTATCATCACCTATATTGTATACGGCTTTTAAAGCACTGGCATCACTTAGTGAATGAGAAAAGAGAACTTTTCCCAAGTCACATATTCCGATTCATACTCAATGTCAATTGCCTCAAATTATCAATATCCTCGTACTTACAAGTGTGAGCCTACATTCATTTTATAATTTGCAGTAATGGGCTATATTTGCGAGAGGAATTTAGATTTACAGCTTGTTTCCAGGCAGTTTTTCTCCTCCATCCCAAATACAGCAACAAGTCATAAAAAGACGCAAAAAGTCACCAACGAAAGCTGCTCAGTAACTCAAATCTTCAGAAAGCTGGTGATATAACTTCCATGTGTGGTGCTTTTTTTTTGTTTTCTTTTCAGGGTGGGGAGGAGAAGGAGAGAAGGTGGGTATGCAGCTTGCTGCACCTTTCAGGAGACTTGATGTTTCCAAAGTACCAAACACCTGTCCTCTGAAAGACTGTCTCAAACTGCATAATCATAACCTCCGGTAACTTTAGAAAAATATAACTTAGTGTCATATAGGAAATCCCAGTCTGAAACTTGTCATATTTTTGCAAGTCCACTTGCAAACTATCCACACAATCCTACTTTTTTCTTCTGAGGTGTTCTTTATGCCCGCTAGGAACACTAGTAGTGTCATGCAACACGGCAAGATTTCTTCTGACTGATTAACTGCAGGGCAGATAAGAGCCTTATAGAAAGTAACATGAGTGGATTCCTGTGGGCTGGTGTGATGTGCCAGCTTTGTCACTTCTAGTTGCCAGTGTGTAATAACTTAGACTTCCCATGAGAACTCAGAAAATGTTAATACTTAATTCAACAGCTCAACACTGTAATCTCCTCAGAGAAGTAAACAAATTAAACTGAAGCAGAGAGAGAATGACCTTGGATAAGTTGCTTTAGCAACCTGTGCCACTTTGTACTCCCAGGCTCAGCTGCCTTGTCTGCTGTTTTGCAGGCTGCTCAGGACCAGACACCTCGCTGTTTAAAAGGCTTTCGTTTGGAGCCTCTTGCTGCAAGGGCAGTGCAAGAAGTAGCAATCGGCATAAGGTAATGCTTAAAAAGTTCCCTTTATCTAGCTTTGAAATATGGCCTTTGCAAAGAAGTAGTAGATCTCAGAGCATAAGCACACTAACGCTACGAAACTGAAATCCCAAACGTATCTCGGATTGGACAGAGGACTTGTCTGTCTGAACTGACACCAGCTAGGATGTAACAGTTTAGACAGTTGCCTTTGTGATGAAACTCTTCCTTGGGTCTTAATGGCCACAGAAACGTTCACTGAGTTACGTTTCAGCATAGGATTGTTTGTGCTTTCCCCCAACAGCTTAAATTCCGCACTAAAAAGATTGTCTCTCTGTTAAGTGATTCAAACACTTAAGAAACACCTCTTTTTAATACAGATCTCTCTGACCATCTTGATGAGTTTTCAAATAAATTAAATTTACTGTTTGCTGTCAGCGCCGATCTTATACACACTCCTGATCAATCTTTTCCTTCTACCTCCAGTTATAAACAAGCTGATATCCGCAAACACTTTTTTTTCCTCTCCTTAACAAACTGTTTCTGGGAAACAGGTCCTAGAGTTAGGATATTTTTCTCCCTTTTTTTGACAGGCCTATACATGAAGATAAGAACCCTGCCGGGATGCTGAATAGCCTATCTGCGTACAGTGTTGCTCTAAACATATGGCTCTAAAATTCAGAACAGATATATCACTGGTGAAGTCCAGATAATTGATTCATAAGTCAGCTGCATCAGGCAGGTTTTTTGATGGTATCTTTATAAATAGGTTGGTGCTTTCACAGTGCTTGATGGTATCTCTCATATTGACATGAAAGACATTTGGAGGTTGGAATATGCTAGTTATACAACTTGTATTCCTGGTGCAGTTCACGGGGGCTGTTAGCTTCTGAGAACACTAACACAAATATTTTGGCAAATATCTTTTGTATATTTATACTGTTTAATACTTAGCCATTCAGTCTTTTTAGCACTTCACTGAATTCTGTTAAATAATTTTGAGGGCTAAAGAAAGAGAAGAGAAAGAAGTGTGGTCATTCTTCCAAATTAACAGGAATATAAATGGCTCATGACTTAAAAGCAACAAAATACAATTTAATTCAAAGAAAAACTCTTAGATAGCCCTGTAGTGTTTCAACACTTGTGTTCCTACCTTTCAGTTCTCTAGTGTTCAAAATCTACAAAAAAGGAATTTGTGTAACTGAGTGGATAAAAAGATTGCAAAGTGCTCTGGAAACAATAGTCAACTGGACCTACACATATCCTACTCAGGGAAATTTTGGACGAAATAACATGAACAGAGGAAAACAAACAAACAAACAACCCCAAAAGAATACCACTTAATGCGGTTGATTCCAGGCACACAGAAGTACTGCCCCCCCCCCCCCATACGACTTGGTTTATATACTCTATAAGCGAAACTAAGATCTACAGCTGACAGAATCCCCTTAACAGCTGACAGGAGGAATTGCCTTTCAAGAGTTGAGTGCACAGCACCCGTAGGCTGCTTTGAAAACTCTTATCTATATTTTTCATTTTGAAAGAGGGGATGTCATTGGTGAAACTGATAAGGTTTTTCTTCCCTCCTTCTTAGGTAGGCACTTAATACTGGCCATGTTTAAACATACTCGCTCGCTCTCTCTGCTGCATATACATCTGTCTGTATACAAGGCAAATCATATCTTAGCTCTCTTGACAGAAACAAAAACGTTGTAACAGAAAAAAGAATTAAAGAAAAGGGACTCTAATAAAAATGAGGTATATTCACATCTCCTGGGTAGATTAACTAAAAAAAATGTACATTAAAAAAAAAAAAAGATGTTATTCCCTAGCTGTCCTGACTTCCCATGTTATCTATCGGTATTTACACTGCACTTGTTTGATTTTGCCTTCACCTCACTGACATTTTCAATTATTCCATGATGTAAAATGAAACCTGGCACCTGGTACTTTCTGAGGCATCTGGATATCTTACCTAACACTTTTTACACATGAAAACGCTCACTAGCACTTCATATTATATACTTATCGTGAATCCTAAACATACTGGAAATTCATAGCAGTTAAAAGATTTATGAGCCCAGAGGGCTGATTCTGCGCTCACACCTGATTGCGCGCTGGAACGCATCCGCTGACATCCATGTAACCAAGCTGAGCAACAGCCTAAACATATACGGAAACAGAGACGCAATGAAAATGAAAATCAGAAAGAACTCGCTGATTTGGAGGTGCAGTGGCAATCCAAACTCTGCCCAGGTTAAGAGTTTCATAATGCTTTCGAGAAACCTCAGTACATGCTGCAGGTGGAACCAGGCTGTACGTATTCCCTTTGTTATCATACAGAAGCTTATAGAAAGTATATGCTTATCACTCCCTTGAGATAAGCTACTGATATTTCACTAATCAATTACGAGTTAAGGTTTGTGCAATAAATGGCCAGTGGCTTCACTGGAGATGACTTACGAGCAGGCCCCGTAACCGTGTCTGTACTTGCAAACAAACTAGGGCCAAGGCTCAGGCAGTGGTCTGCAGTACTCAGCACTGCCTCACAGTTAGCACCGTTAGCTTATGCCACACAGCAGTCCCTGAAAATTTCTGGACACGATTGAGGGGACACCACAATATAAGCCAGGAACTGTCCCCAGTAAACAACACGAATGAAACCTGGGGTTTTGATATTGTGCTTTTTTTTTTTTTTTTTTTGGGGGGGGGGGGGAAGGGAATAGGATATGACTGTGGGGACTGAGTACCTGATTTAAATGCCAGCCAAAAGGCAAAAACGTCTAGAATGCAAAAACTAATGCAAATCAGAATTTATGCAAAAACGCCAGCACAAAGACTTCTACAGATGGAACAATTGGGAAAGTTTTAATTGTTTAGGTGTGTGTTTTGGCCTGTAAACCTGGAAAAAAAAAAAAAAAGAAAAACAGCAGAATTGCCACAGACTTGAACCAAAAGCTTGCAAAGTGCTGGCAGGGAAATGTGGCACTTGAACGGAAGAAACGGTGTCACAGCCTAGCTGCCCTGCCCAGCCGTTTCAAGGAAAGACTCCTGCCCGAGCAGGCGCTGCTTGTGCCAGCTCCCTCCCTACAAGCGCAGCCGGGCCAGCTCGCAGCTCATCCTCCCAGCAACTCCTCCTCCTCTGCCAGCGGCGTCAAACCCACATGCATTTGGGTACTGCTGTCATTTTCCCGGAGTTGCCATAGCAACAGTCGTAGCCCCTTCCCAGGAAGGAATAACCCCTCTCTCTCCCGTTTCAGAGGTGCAGAAAGGGAAAGTTTCGCCTTTCCAGGCGCAGCTGGGCCGGCGGCGGCGGCGGCCCCCGGGCGCCCCCTGGCGGAGCGCGGCGCAGCGCGGCGCAGCCCGGCAGCCCGCGGACGAGCTGACACACAGAGCGCTGCAAAAAACAGAGACGCTTTAACAAGGGAGAAAATAACTGATACGCTTTTCTTTTTTCCCCCTCCCCCTTCTCTGAGTTCATATAGGCATTGGAGAACTCTGAAGGTGGTAGCAAAGGGGCCTCCTTCACCTCCACCTGACTGTGGGTAATGCGTCTTCTAACTCGCGGTGCTCAATTTGAATAAAAGCTTCCATTCTTGGCACCCCAATAAGGGAAAAAGATTTTCCTTGCTGCTGATAGAATGAAAATATTGGTTTTAAATGAACAAACAGGTCCATGGCTAGTGATTCTCAAAACTCCAGAGTTAATGCTTCACCTCATTAATCTGTCTCTTTTTCTAATTCAGAGTTGCAGAGAGCACGTTTTAGCGGGATAAAAGTTAATTTTCAGCATACTCATAAACGCAGCCTATAAAGCAAGTTTGACACTATTGCATCATCAAATCTGCAGAGGCCAAGACATTTTCTGTTCTATACTTCTATTTTCAGTGCCCACCACAATGTGCAATCACAGAAACACATGCAAATACGCACACTCAAGCACCTTTATTTGCTATCTTAGCGAGTACGATACCCACAGCAAAATAAATAACATTTAACTCAAGGGTTCGTATTAAATACGTCCTTATCGCGGAAATCTTTTCACAATAAACTGAAATGAAACCACTTGTGATGTGCAGAATGCGAACTGTTTAAGAACATTGATTCACACACCTGCAGAAGCATAAGACTGGCTGTGGAGGCACACACTATGCCCACTTGAATGGCAAAGGGTCCCAAGGGGCCCTGCACACCCTCAAAGGCTCCCAAAAACGGCACCCTGGGAAATCTCCCCCTCCACACACCCCTTAACCAAACTGAATCTTGCTGGTTCAACTTCCCAGCTGGGAAAAACCTTCAGGCTAGAACCTCCACATAACATCAGGTAACCACTGCCACGCTGTACGATGCTGCTGAAAAGGAATGGGGAACAACACTGAAACCTGCCGCTGTTCTAAGCCCTGTACGCTGCCCTTTGTTAGCATTCTGCAATGCTTTCCCGCTCGCTTGCAAACACTTCAGAAGCAAGTCCCTCTCTTCAAACCTCCATTTAAAAAGATTATATGCAGAGCTCAACACAAGCAGGAGCTCTGAGCCCTAGCATTCAGCTTCCCCAGCAGGAGGCGAGTTCCCCGCACAGCAGTGAATTTAAACGGACTTTCCATTTTCATAGAAACAATACAAAAAGAAGCAAGGCAGAGACAGAAATTTTATTTACACAGATCAGAACTAGATGAGAAGGTATCTAAATAGGAATAGACAGCTGAAGAAAATGAGGCTTGAAGGAAAGCCCAGGAGATTGTAAATGTTTAGGCCTCCTCTGGGCGGGGGGGGGGGGGGGGGGGGTTGACTTCTCTTGCATCTTTTGCTCCGCTAAGATCACTGAATGGGGCAAAGGGGGGCTTATTTGTATGCTCCTGTTGTGCAAGTGCCTCACAGGTTTTTGTTTTCTCTGATAGCTCTTGCTCAACATTTTTAAATACTAAAAATAAAATTTCACCAGCGCATCCTTAATCATCCCAACACCTTAAACCAAGGGAAAGGTACTAAATCCAGATGAAGTCCCACGGAGTCACATCAGAGAGGAGTAAACTGCATTAAAGGTGCATGTGCTACTGCTTTCCCATTTGCCTCTAGTTCTTTTCCTCCCAGTTTTAGGTCTGCATTTCAGATTATAACTGTGCACTCAACTTCCTCAACAGCCACATCCTCCTAGTGGGTAGGACCCACAGGTTTTGAAGATTAAAAGCCAAACGTATGGCCTTTAATCATGGTACGCTCTTTACATACCCAAATTATTCTGTTGAAGCAAATCTATTCATCTGACCACGTACTGACCAACAAGGAAGTACAATTTAACCAAGAGAGAATTCTAACAATTAGTTAGACATTTAGGCTTTTAAGTCCACCTAATGTTATTATATTTATATTGTTCTAATATAAATGTACATCTTGAAAAGACTATATATCTACAAAAGGACTCTTATCATATTCATATCTATATCACTATATACTAATACTAGGATATTAGTAAAGATCCAGAACCCAGTAATAAGGGAAAATTCTATTCCAGCCACTCTGTTTTAGACTTGTGACAAATAAACTGTTTTACTGTAGGAAATATGCAAATTTGTTGCAGAGATTAAAATGAAAATGCAACACATTCATTTGTACACATCCACTTTTCAAAGTGTAAGCTGCCTTTTAAGGCAATAT
Source organism: Struthio camelus (assembly GCF_040807025.1). Lineage (NCBI taxonomy): Eukaryota > Metazoa > Chordata > Aves > Struthioniformes > Struthionidae > Struthio > Struthio camelus. The sequence goes on along the minus strand of NC_090942.1, from coordinate 72,779,414 downwards.
AATCAGTTGACCTTCTTTTTAGAGATGAACCTTGTGAGCTACATCTCTCTTAAGGGACTGCCAATCAAATCGGAACAGTCTTTTTCATTCAAAGTGGACAGCTCTTGCACGTGGCACCGACTAAGATTCAAACCTTAAAAAAAATGAATGATTGAGACCTAGGTGTAGGTAGACCAAAACAGTTTGTGAGTTACTGCTGAACCATCAAGCCATTCTGAAGTGCATTTCTAGCACTCATGATTCTACGTAGGGTACTAGAGTACATACCCAGGCCACATAACATCCCAGTCACGCACTGCAACCTCGCGCTATAGCATCACAGCAGTGCAGAACAACTGCTATCCAAGAACCAGCGCTCTTCAGCCAGCTTCTCAGGAGCTCATTCGACCAGCTTCCATGTTACCAAGCTTGATCTATTAGAAAAGATTATTACGCATAAACACATTGTGATCTCATGGTGAGAGCTTTGCAGAGAGCAAACTCCTTTTGTTTTTGGAGGATGCTCTATATAGAAGGTTATTATCTGACCTTCTCCTCTCTGTCTATTCTGCAGTCCAATTCTTTTTTCCTTCCAACCTTCCCTCTTGTTCCTTTGTCTGGCCCCTCAAATCCTGAGGTCCTGGACTGTTGTCTCACCTCCTAAAAAGAAGAAGAAATGTCTTCCCTGTCTTTCAATGTTGTTACTATCAGAAAGGCAGTATTCATTATCTTTTAAATCTGTTTGTTAGTGGCCTGCTCAGCCAGGGCCCCCAGGGATACACATTGTTATCTCTGTGGTCTACCGTATCTCTTCCGAACTTTAGCAGCTTGAATGACTGGAGTTCCTTTGTGAAACTTTTCACAACAGCATCCAAAGAAATGGAAATCCTCTCAGTCACTATGGCTTACTTTTGTTCTTAGAATATCCCTCTGTTTTTTCAGTTTCTTGCAATTCCTTACAGTTCCTTATAGTTCATCTGCCAGTCTAAAAGGGAGCCTTTTCACCCACTCTGTCTCTATTACCCTCTCTACGCATTAAAATAAATTTATCAGATACAAGTGGAAGCCAATTGCAGCCTTGTTTCTGCCTCCTCCCTGCTCCTCCTCCCCCATCCCCCAGGCCCCCCACGCTCTGGACAAAGTTTCAAAGCTGGAAAAAGTCTCATGAAATGACCTAACACAAACTGGACTGCTGGTGACTAAGACTTGATCCATGCTCAATGATTGTATCACGTGAGTCTGGCACGTCCTGGGCCAGCGCTGTGATTTACACAAGCACACATTTTTACTCCTCTGTACCTTGTCGTACTTCTAGTACTACATTACAATACTTGAGTGCCTCAGAGCCTGTAACGCATTTAAACCTTACGACATCTTGGTGAGGGATGGAAGTGCTATAATTCTCATTTTATAGACAGGTAACCGAGGCACATTACAGACTAGGGTCTTGTCTAGGAATTTTATCAGCAGGTAAGATTCCAGGTGAGGACTGCTACACCAGAATAAGGATATCCAGAGAGAGGACGTCTGCATAAATACATTAGAAAATTCCTCTGTGCAGCAACTGCCTCAATGGCAAACACAGTGATCCAAGGGAAACAACAGAGAGGAAGCTCCTCTGCCTTGGCCTGGCACATATTCAATCCCCAAGTCAATCTTCCTCCTGTATACCCTAACATCCATGAAACTAGTCTCCCGGGAGCTGTTCTAAGGCAACTTGCTGCAGCATAGTAGAAAGCTAGTGTGGTTGGTCTGAAGAGCTCCTGGTCGCACCCCTGTACTCAGTACTGTCGGGGCAGCAGGGATCCTTTCCCTGCTGCTTCCTTTCCCACCTGAGCACATCTCTTGGCAGCAGCACTCGCAGCTCTCCTGCTTTAAGACTAGGGCCTGGGCTACCACACTTTGAGGATTATTGCTGTTATTCTGCCTGTCCTAAAGAGTCTGAGCATCTGTGGTGCTTCTTTTGCAGGAGTTTTAATAACTACATACAGTGAAAGAAGAGTCCTCCTAAATCTAAGAGATTCAGGGTTTGAGGTTTTTTTTTTTCTTGTATAATAAATACAATAGGGATAAACTTATATAGAAACAAAAAGCAATTCTCAAAAATACCTAGTTTACAAAGCTTCATCCTATCTTGATGACTGGTAGCCCCAGCTTTTTCAGATTCCTGCTTCCCAAAGAGGTCCTGGGTCTCAGACAACTTCTCTTCTATTGAAGGATGGTCCACTTAGTCCCTTTAGGGTCTTCTGTTCTCTGCTGGCAGGCCTTCTCCTGATCTGGTCCAAACCAGATTTGTAGGCTGGCCAAAGACAGGGAAAATCTTCAAAGCTAATAACGCTGGCATTATTCCTTCATAATCCTTCCCAGTATGAATATTACATTTGCTGTTTCCTAGTTAGATGGTACCACTGTTGGTAGTTGGTAGTTATCTAGTCTCACTAACCTGACATTATAATTGCTTCCAACCCAGTTTAATACTTCTCTCTTTCAGGCCCTCCGTCCAGCAGTCATTTTGCTTTTGCCTCCATTTTTCATAGCATCACCCTCACTGAAAACTGACACAAATTATTCATTAAGTTTTCAAGATCTACTTGGGTAAGCTCCCGAGTCTTCTGAAAAATGCATGATTTGAAACAATTTTTTATAATTTTCTGCCAGTTTTTCCAGATAGGCTCCTGCAGAATTAAAGCAGTATCTTTTAACAGTAAACATCCCAATAAGCACACCATCAGACAGTTTACATAAGCCATCACAGATCCAAATTCACCAGACGCACTGGGCTAGCTGAATGCTTTCTTTGGAGCAACATCTGGGGAAAAAAAAGACACAAGCACTGTGCTTTTTTCACCTGTAACAACTGTAAATTAGGAGTAATATCACTGTCTGCACCAGCATGACGACTTGAGATTTGGTTACATGTATTTGGCTTTCAGATACAAAAACAAAAAAAAAAATCACAAAATAAACTACTGAAGTGCACATTAGAACAATCTGATATGAAATTCAGGTTGGGGTTGCTCTAAGCAAGCTTACTAAGGCTGTTGGCTCAATACTTTCAAATGTTTTGCAGAAAATAGGAATAGGTCAGATTTCCATTCTCTGAAGGCTGAGTGTCTTTTTATTGAACAGATAAGTAAACTCACATAGTGTTGGTGTTACCTGGAAGATTTAATTCAACTACTTATTCCAAAATATCAGATTTAGACAGGAACAAATATTTATACTTAGAAATATGCTTTAGCTAGAGAAAAATAATTGAAATATGAATATATTAATGGTATAACATCATTCAAAGAAAACCTGTAATAACATAGACAGTCCTTAATTTTTTTTTTTTTTTAAGGAAAAAATACAAACTAAAGGCTAAGAGCCCAAAGTAACAGACATGTATTTGTCTCTCTTTTTCTCCATGAGATAATAATTGTTGCACTTATACAAATGCCTTCCTTATTGAATTACTTTTTTGGGGGGGGATTTTTTTTTCTTTTAAAAGTGCCAGTAATAAAATAAAACCCTGGACCATATTCCTTGAGAGGTTCATGAACCTTTCCGTGAGACCTGATGTGAATTTCAAGTTACAGATGAAAATGAAAACCCAGGCGTGTTTCATGTAGCTTCTTGTTTCATCACAAACATTTCTCATAGCTTCAGTAGATAAGCAAGAACCCCTTCAGCATTAGCTTTCTTAATCAGACTTCGACACACATATTGCAATTTCTTTTTCTGCAGGAATCTCATAGATTCTCTCATTCATTTCTTTATCAGAAAACTAAGTTTTGACACTTACACCAATTCCTTACACGGATCCCTTGAGTAAATAAAAGTGACTAGCAGCTCCAGAAAAAAAAAAAAAAAGAGTCATAAAGCACCTGGAAATCCTAGATAAAGCATAAAGGCTTTTTATAAATTTAGCTTTGCTCCACATTGCAGATTGTCTTTATTTTTAGTGCTGTAATACGACTCTTACACTACTAAGCAGACAGCCCTGGAGGGAAATAATACAAGTCCACTGTTTTACAAGTCCACTGTTTCCTGGCTTAATGTAAGCATACTAGGATACTTCAACACTTGAACTTAGATAGGGACCTAGGCTACAAAATTCAGTAGATTTGCAAGCAGAACTAATCAACCTGAAAGTGTTCTTTAAATCTTTAAATTTTAAGTTATAGAGATAACAGGGTGGCATGAATAGCTTCAGTTAGAATGCAAAACAGTTTGTATTCCGTCAAGATTTTGCACCTGTAAAGCAGAAACATCCTTTATTGGCAGTTCAGATGTTCAGATGAACATTACATATTCTGAAAACTTTGCCAGCTATACAGTGCCTGGATGTTTTTGTGGGTATGCTATCTATCAAATATAGTATCCAATTCAGCAGTGTTTACAGTATGATAAATTCAGCCTCTGCTCAACAGCATTATTGTTTGTAGGAGACAATTTCAAAGTCTTGGATCCAAAGTCCCGATGACCACTGGCATTTCAAATGTAGCCCCTATCTCCATCAAGTTCTCACAGATCATTCTGGAACAAACTAAAACTTCAGGCAAGGTTGGATCTGATCTAACCAGAGATGCAGGGTTGGAGGACAAAGCACAGCAGCAGTTCAAAATGATGAAAGCTATGTTATAGCAGGTAGTTTCAGTTTCCATGCCACCTATTTAGACATTTCAGCCCAATAAGACTCCTACCAGCTCAATTTTGTTAGCCTGGAGATTTTAATAAACCCCAAGAGCCAAAACAAAGCAATAGTTCTATGTTCCATCTTATTTTACGTAAACTCCATGTCAAAACTGAAATTTTCTGGTCAACAACATACACCAACTCAGAGAAGTTTGGAAAAGGAGCTTCTATGTGATTAAAACAATATATACGATTACAGAAATCAACTAAATCTGATCAGCGTTTTGTGCTTGTAGTAGAAACAGCCAAAGCCATTTCAAAAGCCTGTAGGTGTTATTACAGTTTGCTGTTCTAAGGATGTGAATAAGGAAAAATTTAAGGTAAATAATACCTTTTACTAGAGCAAATAGGGTAGCTGAAGAAACTAGATCAGTTGTGGTGCACGAAGACATTCTTCAGGACTGAAAAACAGTAACAGCCTATTCTTTCTTTGTCAAAAAGGGAGGGAGAGGGGGGTCACAGGTTCATTTAACTACCTTTACACCAACTGGCCCTGAAACTCAGCCTCCGTTTACTTTATTTGAATTATTTACTGGGAGTTTTGGGAACCTGGCTGCCCCTGGTGCTCCTTTCTCTCAGGTCTTCAGTGGCATTAGACCCAACCTCCTTGGGAAGGAAAAGCACTCATGTCTTACGGGAGCTGTACCCTTGCTAAGCAGAGAAGGTGGCAACCCATATGTCTTGGCAAATGACTGCATATGAAAATAAAAATGTCTTATGAACATATTTTTTATGAACATAAAAATGTTCTGTTAGACAAGAATACAGGACTTCTAATCTTTACCTGGCCTTGGATCCCAACTGTCAAAATACAGACAGCATTTAGAGTAAAAATAGAGAGGGTTCAGCCACTACATTAAAAACCACAAGACCTATTAAATGGAATTTCTAATAAAAAATTCTTCCTAACTGGTTAATTGCAGTTGCTAAATGATTTCTTTTTATAGTAAAAGCTTTATAATTAACAAGCCAGACATTGATTTCTAGTCATTATCAATTTCTCTATGATTATTATTGCTTCCATAATAATCTTCGCTGTATTAACATAGATTAAGAAGCTCTTTAAAATAGAGCAGCTTCATTAGCTTCTGCTATCACAGGAGGACCTGCAGAACTCAGCACTTCACTTAACCACCATGCTGAAGCTGAAAAAAAATGCTGCAAGAGTCTATTCCTAGGGGCTGATGTGCACAAAGAAGTGTTGAGAAAGCTCAGTGCTCAACTCCCAGCACTTAACTCCCAGTCAGTAAAGCTTCTAAAATCATTAACTTGGAAGCCATGTTAACAATATTTTTGTGTTAATCTTTACTGCTACATTAATGAAGCATCTTTTATCCTGCGGCCCTCATACGTTTGAAAAACTTTACAAATTCCGTTGCAAAACTGGAATAAATTTTGCTGGGTAAATGAAAGCATGGCAAATCAGCTTTTAAAAAACATAGCAACGCAACAAAACACAGTAGCGTGGGATAGAAGCAGTTATTCCATTTAAACTTCCTGACGTTCAGGAGCTGAAATACATAGACTGAAATAGGAATCAGGACGGGATCTGTAACACACACTTCTGCTCTTATGAAATGCGTTAGGGAATCTTTGCTGACTAGGTGGCTATTTCTCATCCAAAAGGATAACAACTCATTCACTGAGCTAGCAGAGCTTCTGTTTGCATTTCCTGGTTTTTTCCTAAGAGATAAGCTAATCTGGTAATAATTATGGCTGTCCTTTGGACACGCACACACATGCATTTCTGCCCGTAAATAACAGAATTCAATAAAATTTTAATACTCTGTGGGTTTCTTTGTTTGTAAAGTTTTATTGATCATTGATGTACAATTCAGATGGCTGCAAAGAAGTCACAAAGCAGGTTAGCAACAGGAGAATATTTTCCTGAGTCAAGCAGGAGCTTTATTCCATATATAATAATTAATTCATGAGACTTAGATAAAATGTCATCTAACTAATTGTATTTTGGGTGACTATTCTTCTCTTCATGGTTTCTCAATTCTTCCAAGTGATCTCCCTCAACTTTTCCTTCCATGAACTCCAAAAAGAAACAAGCAAACAAAAAGGCTCAATGCAAAAGGATTTTGAAACTTAAGTGTGACAGTCTACACAACGAATGTAACAACAGAGAACAACCCCTGCATAGGTCTTCAGTATCTCAGCACGAGCTTGCAACACCTTGATCTGAACTTACCCACAGCGCCAAACATGTCAAGATCTAAAGATCTGGTTTGGCCTGTCACTATGATGGAGAATAGCTGGGCAATTTATAGTTTTATTAAATACTGAAACTGAGCTGAGTTTAGACCTGTCCTTCTGTCCTTGCTGGTTTTACCTAAATATTGTAATTGAAGATTCTTTTTGCATTCTGTCATCCACATAAATTGGAAGACAATTATACCAGTGGATTAAAAACAAGAAGTATTCAAAAACCCTTCTCAAGTTTGAAATAGTGCCTCAATTACTTTTTTTCCACTTTTGAGTATGCTTCAAGAGCGATGTATTAAAGGTGCTTTCTCTAATCACCTATAAGCAGAATATCTCTCTCCCACTCATAAAAAAGTCAGTCGTTGAATTTGCAGTCAAACTTTGTAGATTTATTTTGCCAACCCTGGCCTAAGCTACGCTCAGCCTTCTTTGGCTTTCACGGGAACTAGTGGATAGGACTCCACCTAAACCGAACACAGACCGAAACCGGTCAAGTGCCAAAAGGGCAACATACCGCCATCTGTATGGGCCTTCCACAAGTTGATTAGGACACGCTAGACCAAAATAATGTTTTTTAAATTACCCAGTTTCTCAGCAAACTCTATTCATCACTCAAAAAACAAACAGGAAAACCTATAGCCTCTTTCTGATTAGGTTGGAGGACGATTTAATAAAACAAAACCACAAAAACAGTGCCTTTAGAAAGCTTGTTCTCTTTAAGATAAATACTTGGATCAAACTGGGGATCAGACTGTTTGAACTGATCGATACCTTTGAAATGACTTCTTAAGTAGTGGATTCTTCATAAATTTCATAGGGTTTCAACTATAACATAGCTTAATTTTCTAATTTGTTTCTTGGTCAGCAAACAGTGAAAAGCAATTGCTACATTTCCTTCTGATTGTCTGCGTTTCTTTGGATAAGAGTAACTAACATATTGTCATCGCAGTGGTGCAGGTTAAGTATAGTGGAGACTTGGTGTGGTAAGGGAAGCAGTGGAAATTAGTGGAACTTTTGGCTTCCCTTTTGGTTCTCTGGGACTCACACAGCAGCTTTGCGGTTCCCTTTCCCTGCATTACAATGGACCAATTACCGTCTTGGCTTGATTCACACCAGTGTAACAGTTAAAAGATCAGAAGAACTTTTTAAACAGAAGAAACGATTTAAAATAGTTTCTTAAACTATAAAGGTCTTCCTGGGAAGAGCAGGAAGTCTCCTGCTTGGGTGCGTTTAAATCCGGACCAGCCCATTTGCTAAAACAAATACCAAAACAAAACATCCACGTCCAATAAAAGCAACATAGCATTTTAGCTGGTCAAGGCACGGACCAACCAAACCACTTTTCCCAGCCCAGTTCTTAGGTCATGGAGCAGACACTATTAGTCCCAGAGAAGCAGGGAGCTTTGCCAGCAAGTTCAAGCGCTCAGGAAACCAGCACCCACTTTTAGATAAGGCTGCTCTAAAAAGCAGCTCTTCGGGGAAAGCTATACTGCTGTCATCTGCAGTACTGAGAAACATCAAGCTTTATGCAGGACTTGCTTCTCTCACAGCTCCACATCAGAGTGGTACAGATATGGAAAGTTATACAGGAGGTACGAAGCAATGGAATGTCAGATCTTTGGGACTCCTCTTCAAGGAAGTTCTACACACATGCTTACCTTCAAGGTAAACCTAAGCCATTATGAATTCATCAAGATCTAAGCATGTACGTGAGGGGACCTCTCTACAAAATGGAAATCATCTTAAAGGGATGAGGGCCTTCAAGGGGAAACAAGGTGGGACCGGTTATTCACTTTTCCAGAAATTTTGAGTTGGTGGTCAACAGTTCAGAATAAACAAAAAAAAAAATCATCTTTATAACCGTTTCTTTGTGTTGAATATATTTTTTAGATGCACCACAGTGGTTTAAGAGTCCAAATCCAACTGACAGAAGCTTAGGGTGCCCCAGAGGGATGCAGTGGAAGACTACGCAGAAACAGAGATGGTATCCGAAAGAGCTTTGAACTGATGAGTTCTGGAGCTGGGAGCACCCTAACTGTGACTGCTTTGCACTACACTGCTTTGCTGTGAGGCAAGGTTAATTTGTCTGAACATAGTTTCATGTTTACCTCATACACGCAGAACTAGACATAGTGCCAAATTGTGTGGAACAGGTTTGTGGCTGTGCACAGACACATGCCTATTACAGTATTACATGAATAGCAACGAGTATAGCACCAGACAATTATGGGCAACCCTCTTAGTTCCTCCTCCTCTTGCAAACCCACCCTTGATAATACTTCCAGAACCTGAAGCCGTGTCTCTGGACAGTAATGCACCTTTTGATACAGACAGACCGGCACGTTCGGAGCTAGCCTCGAATTTCTAATATATACATTGCGTGGAGTAAAAATACCCTAAGATCCTTCATCACTTACCTGATTTCAAAAATTTTACAACAGGCCTTACTTCCATATCATGAGACATGGAGATTCATTTTTTTTGGCTGTAATCATGGTGCCCAACTGAAATTTGATTCAGGAAATTTTTGTTGTTTTGCTTACAATAACACATTAAAATTAATTAATCTGATCATAATCAACGATGAACAACTGATGAGGCTGCAATCAGGGAATCATCATACCTTTTGAAAACTGTCTGGATAAACTTAACGGATACATTCAGCAACATGATCTAAGGGCATACATGCATTCATTTCCCTTTTCCATTCACCTAAGAGGGTATTGAAACTTTTATCTAGTGCCACATTAAGGTATAATGTGCACTGATATGCAACAGATAAGGAATTCCCAAAACTTTCTTTGATGTCTTTCAACCATGTTTCCATCAAATAATTTTCTATACAAAGAATACACACAGAAATTGCTAACTACTTTGTAAGCAAGCAATTGTTTTAGACCAAAAACGTGCTATTTCTTCTGCATCTTCAATGCAAATCTTTTTTTTTATTCTTATTTAATGCATCTGATCTAGAGGAGAAAACTGTGTATATTCATCTGAAAAACTTACAGAGTGAGAAACCAAACCTGAGAACAAAGTCCAAGTCTTTCATCCTGTAATATAAAGAACATCAAAGGGCCACACCTATGAAAATATTAATTCTCCTCTAGAAGTTTTTGTCCCAAGGCCATCACAAATCTCTGCTCTTGTCTGATTTATGTTTCAAGAGTGATTTCAATAACCTCAACAGCTCAGTGTCTATTGAGCAAATACTCTGGAAGTGTTCCAGAGAATTGCTATGTCCTAATACAGCATATCGAGGACAATAAATATATTGAAATAATCTGTTTTCTCAGATATGAAGACTACATGAATGTAATTGGTATTCTAATCTATGACAAATATCCTGTGGCTACAGTAACTAGGGCCCTGACCTGTAACATAAAGAAAAGCTTATGTTATGTTGAGCAAGCCTCAACATCTTGTCAGATAGGGCTGCACACTGCCTTCTCTAAATTCAGTACATGGCTATTTTAGATTCAGAATCACAGGACAGTTGAGGTTGGAAGGCACCTCTGGAAATCATCTGGTCTAACCCTCTGCCTCCTCAAGCAGGGTCAGCTACAGCAGGTTGCCCAGGACCATGTCCAGTCAGGTTTTGAATAATTCAAAGGACAGAGATTCCACAACCTCTCTGGGCAACCTGTTTCAGTGTCCAACCACTCTTCATGCTATAGTATCACTACCCAAGAGTTTGTATAAGTGTTTCTGGACACATTCATTTTGGTCCAGCTCTACCGACTTCTTGAAGGACATCCATCTTTCAACAGAGAGTGGATTCATGCTAATCTAGAATGCAAATCTTAAGCCTACAAGTTTCAGAGAAGTTAGCATTAGATTCAGCTGCAGCTGTTAAATCGCCTATGGTTAATGAAAGTTGCTCATGCATGCCCACTTTCCCACCACAAATCCCCAGCTAGATCTCAACTTTACAGGATGAAAGCTTGAAATAATTTGCAAAATCAGAAAATTAGTCTTTAGGCCCTGTACATAAGGCAGTGTCCCCAAGTATTTATTTATGTAAGTACAAAATGCTCTAACTGTTCTTAACTGATGTGGTAACAGTCATTTATGCTGCGGTCTTTTAAGTTGTAAAAGTTGTGTTAAATGAAGTTAACAAAAACATTCTCCAAGTGTATAAAAGATTATTTTGAAGAAGAATCTTGAAGCTGAATGCAGAACAACCCTGAAGGAGGATCAAAAGATGGTTTTAATCACAAAAACAGTACAGGAATGAATAATAAGGGAGTTTAATCACTAGAAGAGGGGTTCCTAGAATTTTATCCAGGGATGGCAAGTTAGTGGGCTAGACATCAGATGAGTAGATGCACAACAAAATCATTCTGCCATGAAATGCTTTTATTTTTGTAACATGAGATGCCTCAAGAGCACTAGCCCTATCAACTCAGTGCCTCTCAAAGAGGCGTTGCAGTAGCTTCTGGTGTGGACTAATTGCATGGAATAAAATGACAAGCAGGCTACTGTAATTTAGAGCAGAGGACTTCTAAAGGAAGGAAAAAGGAAAGGAAAGGAAAGCGTTTCCTTTTTCTCTCTCTTTCTCTCTCCACTCATCCACACTCAACTACTCACACCAGCTCTGGCACAGCTGAAGAAGATGCGCTGAAGGACCATTTGGGATATCCACATTACAAAGTCCCTTTGCAGGATGCATTCAAACACTTTGAGAACTGCCACTCTACAATATCTCTAGGCTGCAAAGACAGATATATGGTCCCATTTTGCATAGGATGAAGAATGAACTGGGAAAGTGAAACCCATGCTCCAGTCTGAGACACAGACTTCCCCTTTGCACTCATTAGCCTACCTCAGACTCTCCAAGTACTGGGTTGGAGGAGTGTGGAGTGGCATGACAAGGAGACCCATGCGGATGGGGTCTCACGGTCTCTCATCTGGCCCACCATATCAATACATAAGTCTGCTTGTACAACACTGTGCTCCCAGGGTCCTCCCGCGTCCCCCATACCGGTGGTATGCTGTGTGGTTGGTTTGGACCCTGATTCAAGACTCAAACATGCTTCCTATTTAGTCACTATTACGGCCCAGACTACTTTTTCTTCATCTTTTTTAGTCTGTTGGCTAAACGCCTTTGGCTCACAGGCCATTTGCATCACAGGCCGACTCTGAACTCGGGGCTTATGGAGGGCTGAGGATTTGGGCAAGACTTGCATAGCTTTGTGTAGCACAGGTGAACTTCCTTCATAAAATTCAGAGAGACTTGGCCTCTGGTCCAGCTGAGTTGCACTAGGGCAGGATGGAGCAAGCAGGGTGAGAATGGTCGGAAAAATACAGCATTAATTCTAAAGCCCTTGAAGTGTCTGTTCACGGAAGATCATCTTGTATCTCATCTTTTGTTCTTTTGATATAAGGATGTAATTAAGCTAAAGGTTATGTGAATCTAATCCACAGTGTTTTCTTTGGTAGTTAGGTGCTAACACTTCTTCTAATGCTGAAAATTCAGATGGCAGTATTTTGATGTGCGTATTTAGAGAGAGACACAAGCACAAACTTGCTTGTGAATTGTCAATGATATAACAATTTTAGTAAAAGAAGGGCACAAAAATGTCTTAGAAAGCAGATGGCTGTAATTTTCTAAGTTTTACAGAGCTAAATTATAAAGTCCTAATAGCACTGATGACATGGCATTTTGACTGGACAAGCTCACAAAAAATATGGAGTTTTGCAAAATGTAGTTGATTCAGCCTTATTTCATTTACCTTAGTATCACGATGACGCCCTTAGAGTCTTTTGTTTTCGACAGTATCTGTAAGAGCATAGTTAAGTATTTGCATTAATCTTTCTAGGAGAGGGGATTCAAGATTCTCAGTTTTCAGGATGTAAAGAAGATTGTTTTAGGAGATACTTTAAGAACAACAAATGATCAATCATTAATTTCAGTATCAGCCAAACTAGACGAAACAATGAGAGAGAATTAGAGAGAGACCCTTAGAAAAAAATATTAACTACAAGTACGCTGGCAAAAAAATCACGTCACTCAAATCTTAACATGAACACATCAGCAGGATAGCAGTGAAGGTGTGATTATGGAAATAATCTATATGACTTTCCCAGAGCCTTTGACAAGCCCCTCTCAAGAAGGGGTTTAGTTATGGGCTAATATATAAAATACACTAACTGAATGTTGACTTCAAACAGAAAATAAATACACTTAATAAGTGCTAGTTTTTAACGTGGAGTTCCTCTAGCTGGCAGAGAGTGTAAGCAAGCAGTCTTTGCATCCCTGCTGTCAGAAAAGTCCCTTATGCTCACTAGCTGCTAGGGCAGGCCTGAACAGTCTGCAAACTACTTCACTGTATGGTGGAGAGTTGACATCAGTGGGTGCTGACTGGGGACCAGGGAGGAGGATAAAAACATGTCAAAACGCTCTTAGAGGATCCTTGGCTCTGCACAAGGAATACTAAATGCTCCCTGGCTGCCACTGAAGCCCAGCACTTCGTAACTGGAATTGATTCTAATAAGCGTCAGATAGAACATACATACTTTAACGTGAAAGATACTGAAGATGAGAGGACACTTAAATTAAAAGATAAGAATACATATTTATTCTGAAGTATCTAAAAATATTTTGCCTGAGAGGTACAGATTGTTTGAAATTTTTCTGCTCTTGTCCTGTGATATTAACTTTGTGAAGCAGATTTTACTAGCACAACAGAACTAGTGTCATTATTACACTAATTAGTCCCATTTCTGCTGTTAGCCCTGAAAACACTCGCCTTTTTTCCCAGTTTGCCTCCTTCAAAGACATGCCAGATGAGTTCAGTCTCTGTTTGGAGACTGTAAATTAATAGCAGTATTTTGATCAAGCTGCATTTAAAATGACTATGTTCACTTTAAAAGCTTGTTAATTCCATGCCACCGAAATGAATGGCTGATGCTCTTCAGCTTTCTTTTTCCGGTAGGCAACCACAGATACGCAAGACCAGGAACAAAAACCAAGGAGACGTTATCTGCCCATAGTAATAATGTCAAGCAACAAATCACTTCTGTAATATAATTTTTCCAGAATAAACACAGAAACTGACAGCTTCTGCTTTGCTTTACATTTCTTTTCTCCATCCGCTGTAAAAACCACTTGTCGTGCTTGGATACCATGCAAAACATATGGCATGCAGGATCACATACTGTTCTGAATACTCTGCCCATACCTCAGCATAAAGAGATGAGTTGTGGAGAGAGTGATGATTTTACAGGAACTGAATTTTCTTTGCTTTTGTGGGCTTCAGATAGATTCTTAAAAGAGCACTGTATTAATGCAGTTTCCAAGAGGCATACATATGGTAGCCATAGAAAATGTACAGCACAGCTACTCCACAGCTGTATTATTTTAACTGTTAAAAGCTGGGAAAATAAGAGAACAAATATCTTCTGTAGCAGAGTATATCTATGGTAGCAGACTCCCTTTTCTGTCATAAACATATGCTGAAGCTGTGTACTTCTCAGTCCTGTCCTCCTCCAGCCCCGCTTTTTGAAGGAAGCAATAGTGGGAAATGTCAGTTTAATGAAAACTGAATTTTTGTTCCAAACAACTGAAGCATTTTTTTCCATGTCAGGTTTTTTTCTGCTTGTTTCTAAAATATGTGTATGGATATACACATGTGTGTGTGCGTGCATATATACATGTATACGTGTGTGTGCGTGCAAATATAAACATGCCATGTCTGTAAAAACATATATATAAAAGTATTGCCTCCCTAGCTTTGGTTGACAATGCAGAGTATCTTCTGATACCTTTGGAGCATTTGATGTTGGCAAAAGCTACATAATGATCTTCGTACTTGAGAAAACACGTTGTAAAAACATACGAGGGGATGGTGGAACTTCCAGAAAGGAAAAACATTTTGGGTGAGTAAGGCAGAGAAAGCAGATAGTGTCTTTAATGTACACTGCAATCACTCAGTATGACACTTGAGTCCCACTTAAACTTCAGTTTAGGGTCCCTGTAAAATTGTCCTTGAAGCAATGCCTAAACTACCCTTTTGTTCTTTTTCTTTCCCCCTTAGCTTTCTCTATAAACTGGGCTGAATCCCTCCTTGGGGTCATAAACCAAATGAAACGCCTGCCTTTAAGAAACCAACTAATGGTGAGGGCCTAGGGGAATAACTGCACCTGTCAGCTTGCTGAGAGCTAGCAATGGTTTACCCTGTTTATTGTAGTGCTATATTATGGCTGCTAGTTAACGTCTGAAAATAATGTTTTCTGCACTAGCGCTGAAGTGCATCTGTGCGTGTGTAAAGCTAAAGTATTTCCAGTCTTATCTCTTTGAGTGGTAGTACATATCCAGGATCTTTCCGGCTGCAGGAGGAATCAGCAATACGGAGTCTGAATGACCACATTCGATACTCTGGATCAGATGTGACCAAGTATCACAGAATCACAGAATCACAGAATCGTTTAGGTTGGAAGGGACCTCTGGAGATCATCTAGTCCAACCTCCCTGCTCAAGCAGGGTCACCTAGAGCATATTGCCCAGGATCACGTCCAGACGGCTTTTGAATATCTCCAGCGAAGGAGACTCCACCACCTCTCTGGGCAACCTGTTCCAATGCTCTGTCACCCTCACAGTGAAGAAGTTTTTTCTCAGGTTTAGTTGGAACTTCCTGTGGTTCAGTTTCTGTCCATTGCCTCTTGTCCTGTTGCTGGGCACCACGGAGAAGAGGCTGGCCTCATCCTCTCGACACTCCCCCTTCAGATACTTGTACACGTTGATGAGATCCCCTCTCAATCTTCTCTTCTCTTCATAGGAGAGATGCTCCAGCCCTCTAATCATCTTGGTAGCCCTCCGCTGGACTCTCTCCAGCAGTGCCATGTCTCTCTTGTACTGGGGAGCCCAGAACTGGACACAGTACTCCAGGGGAGGCCTCACCAGGGCTGAATAGAGGGGCAGGATCACCTCCCTCCACCTGCTGGCAACACTCTGCCTAATGCACCCTAGGATCCCATTGGCCTTCTTGGCCACAAGGGCACACTGCTGGCTCATGTTTAACTTGTTGTCCACCAGCACTCCCAGGTCCTTCTCGGCAGAGCTACTTTCCAACAGGTCAGTCCCCAGCCTGTACTGGTGCATGGGATTATTCCTGCCTAGGTGCAGGACCTTGCACTTGCCTTTGTTGAACTTCATGAGGTTCCTCTCCGCCCACCTCTCCAGCCTGTCCAGGTCCCTCTGAATGGCAGCACAGTCTTCTGGTGTGTTAGCCTCTCCCCCCAGTTTAGTATCATCAGCAAACTTGCTGAGGGTGCACTCTGTCCCTTCCTCCAGGTCATTGATGAATATATTGAACAAGACTGGACCCAGGACTGACCCCTGGGGGACACCACTAGCCACAGGCCTCCAACTTGACTCTGCGCCATTCACCACAACCCTCTGAGCTCGGCCATCCAGCCAGTTCTCAATCCACCTCACTGTCCACTCGTCTAGCCCACACTTCCTGAGCTTACCTAGGAGGATGTGATGGGAGACAGTGTCAAAAGCCTTGCTGAAGTCCAGGGAGACAACATCCACTGCTCTGCCCTCATCTACCCAGCCAGTCATTCCGTCATAGAAGGCTATCAGATTGGTCAAGCATGATTTCCCTTTGGTGAAGCCATGCTGACTACTCCTGATCACCTTCTTGTCCTCCAGATGCTTAGTGATGACCTTCAAGAGGAGCTGTTCCATCACCTTTCCAGGGATGGAGGTGAGGCTGACAGGCCTGTAGTTTCCTGGCTCCTCCTTCTTGCCCTTTTTGAAGACTGGAGTGACACTGGCTTTCTTCCAGTCCTCAGGCACCTCTCCTGATCTCCAGGACCTTTCCAAGAGGATGGAGAGTGGCCTAGCGATAACATCTGCCAGCTCCCTCAGCACTCGTGGATGCATCCCATCGGGGCCCATGGATTTGTGGATGTCAAGTTTGGACAAAAGATCTCTAACCTGATCCTCCTCCACCAAGGGAGAGTCTTCCTTTCTCCAGCCTTCCTCTCTTTTCTCCAAGGTCTGGAATTCCTCAGGATTATACAGTGTACTACAGTGTACAAGTACTATACAGTGAAATGCCTTCTGCTTGCAGTCTCAGCACAACACCAATGCCAATCAGAGGAACAACTTTGCCTCAGGAATTGATTCCCATCAGAGAACAAGGCAAAAAATAAACTCTGTTCAGCTTTCCTCTTATCCAAAGCTGTCACTACACAGAACCACAGACAACTAAAACAAAGGAAACTTCGCCCAACAAATGGGACAAAAATCTTGATCTCTCCAAAGGTAAAAGCCAAGTTCTCATAAACTTGAGTGGGTCCAAGATTTCATCGGTATCTTTTCAGTATGTTCACATAAATAAGAAAATATAACTTGGAGAAATAGGTACGAGAGGATTATCCACCACAGCTCAACCACCATTTCACTGTAAACACATCCAGCTGTTACCAAAGACTGTATAAATAATCCTGGCACAAACGTGCTTTTGTGGAAGTATTCCTATGAATGGGGCTTTGCAGGCTGGAGTTGCGACCTGGAAGCCGACCAGCACTGCCAAGCCTCATGCTGCACACACATAAATATTCCCATCATTTCCCGAAATAGCCTTAAGAGCAAAAAGAGGCAGAAACTTAACTTTTGCTTTATGGCCCCAAGTTGGTGAAAACTTTATAGTGCATTCAAAATATCTGAATTCTGTATGCTTTCAACTTACTTCACCAGTAATTGAAATTCGCTCAAGGCCTCCAGTTTCAAAAATTGTCAGTGTTCTTCCAGGAACATTCAGAGCTAAAAAGAAATGCTCTAACTGGGAAAGAGCTTATCTCAACTGATCAAATAAACTCCTAAAAATCTTGATATTTGCAGTGATACTGCCAGGGCATCGGATGACTGCGGACAATATTGAAACAAACAAGCTAATACTTCGAAATAAAAGATTGTAAGCAACCCCCTGGGTCAGAGTCCATTGAGCTGTTACTCAAAAAAGAAAAAAAAAATCCTGAATATTAATTGATCACACTCCATAATAAAACTACTTCATTTAGAGCTTTTTGCCTCTAACCCTGTTGGAAGTCTGCTCTGGAACTCCATTCCCCTTATTTTCAAACTAATTTCATTTAGGGTCAGTTGATCTACATTTCTTGGCACAGCCAACCCTGCCCATCAGTTTAAGTAGTTTTTTTTTTTTTTTTTCCTCCTTGACGTTTATCTCTTGGTCTTGACGTTCTAAGCTAAAAACAGCTAGAATATATTCTTACTTGAATTTAAACCTACATCAGGTTTTTGAGCCACTTATTCATGCCATCCTGGTCTTCTGGAGATGCCGTGCAGCGTAAGAACACGGTTGCAAGAAAATTCTGTTCACAATACGACAAATACATTTCTCTAACAGGACACTTCTTTCAAAGATGGAAAGAGAATTCCTATGTTTTCCACAAAATGTATGTAGGCCATAAGAAAAAAAAAAAAAACTAGGTAAGAAGCTTATTATTCAGGCCTGAATATTCAATACAGATAAAGGGAAGGTAAGAACTTAAGCTCTATGAAACCTATCCTGTAACAGTAAGAAAAAAGCCACACTGTTTCAAGAAGTCCACCAGGACAACAGCATAAACCTGGCACTAGCACAAACAATTGCACCATTGGGACCACAACCAATTTAGGGAAGAGAGGTAATGAGGAGAAAGCAAGGCAAAGAGCAGCAAAGGCAGACAACTGGACTATGACAACCAGCAGAACCAAAGATGATTAAAATGAAAGGACAAGGAAGAGACGTTCGTTTTAGAATCTATTCCTGAGGTCTAAAATTCAAAACAATTTGGCCAGTCTCCTCTCATCCATCTTGTATAACAACCTGTAAATCCCAGCTGTCAAAAAAGGCTGATGGAAGTCAAATCTAGGCTGCTGAAAATGCAAATATGCCTACTGAAGCAAATTGAGCTACATCAGTTTGCAGTCACCTCACCCTACAATGTAATAGCCATTAAGCTATTATTATAGCTTGTTTTAAACCATATGCTTGGTTCATGTATGGCTTCTGAAAGAAATTGTTACATTTCTCCCTTTAAAAATGTCAAACCTCTTTAAGAATTCTGAAATGTATTGTTTTTCTTTTTCTTCCTCTAAGAGTCCTTAAGCTTAACAGCAGTACCACATTTCTAATTAAATGGGCAGATAGGATGTTGATAACATCTGCTTTCTGTAATAAAAACTATTGATATTGTTGACCTGACAGATTATCTGCAATAGACAGAGCACAATGGCCAAACCTAAAAAGCAAGGGAGGAAGAGAAGCTTAGCACAAGAATACATTACATTACTATTATCTGTTCTTCTGTCTCTTGGAATTATTAGGAATTATCATAGAAATTATCAGTCATCTCTGCTTCTTGTTCTGGCATAAGAAACACAAACAGTGATAGAATGTCACCAAGAACTTTGATCATTTTTCTGATGCAATGACTTTGTAAGGTGAACTTCTTATTTTTTATGGTAGCATCTCTTACATGAATCTCTAAGATATATGACAGCAGGTACCTTTTTTCAAAAATTTTGTGCTCTGTTGTATGGAGCATAACTTATAGCAGTAAAAGAATAATCCTAATAATTGACATTTCTTACAAAGCTTTTTATTAAGAATAATATTTTTTATTAATATTTTTAACTTTAATAAAATAATAATACCCCTGTGAATTCAGGTCACATAACTGCTTAGGAAATATCTGTTCAGCAGTTCTACTGCTATGCTTAAAAACCTAGCATTCAAAAGCGTCATATACTCTGCTTAATTAAAGCATCTATATTATGATAAAAATGCTGGGTATGTTTTGGCCTCTCAAAGAAAATACACACTACACAGTAACATTTCAACTTGACCCTTCTAAAAGTCTAAAGAGAGATCAGGAACTAACTTCTTCCATACGGCATCAGATTCGTAGCTGGAGTAAACTGACCAGGCTGTGGATTTCAGGGCAACTGTGGTCATTTACACCATGGAGATGGCCATGGTTCTACCTCGGCGTTCCTCTCCAGGGCACATCTGCCATCTACCCGTTCCAACCAGAAACATTTTAGCTGCCCACGCCACTCAGTTTTGAATTGCTGGATGTTTGGAAGTCATGGAAAAAGCACCAGCCCTCTATTTATCCCTATCTACCGAATTTCCAGAGGTAAGCAAACAAGCCAGCACAGATCTACTACAGTAGCATTTATCTTTTCCATTTGCTCCCCATGCCAAACAGCAGTGCCTGATTTTCAGAAGCTTGCCATGCGTTCAATATTCAGGAGTTGGTTAAATGCTTTAACTTAAAATTTATCTAGTCTTTTTAAAAAATGCTCCATGCAGGTTTTATCTAAATTTTCCAGTTATCACATGAGTCCAGGACCATGGGTTTAGGAGAGAAAAAAAAATAATCAAATATCTGGATGGGCGGCTATGTAGGTCCCTTATCTTTGTATTAGAGTTTGATTTTCTTTGTGCAATAATTGTATGCACAAAAAAAATTACTGCAGGTAAAAAAAATCAAAACATAAAGTTAAGAAAGCATATAAATACATGGATATATAGCAAATTCCTCGGCCTTTAAGAAAATCAGTGCAGAAATTGAATGGGAATATATTTAACCTTTACTTTTGCCAATTTTTTATTACCACCTCCTGAAAGATTCACTCTTTTCACAATAGTGATACAGAAATTAATTTTAAATCAGTTTAAAAAATAAAACTGAATTCACTTTATTGAAATATGTCATATCTCAATACCTATCTCTTTTTTTGTATTATTATTTCCCTATGGTATCGCTCACACTTCACAATAGGTTCTCTTAATTCTTTAAATTAGGCAGAACACCTGTAAAATACCTTTCTTGTAGATAGTATTTCAGCAAGCAGGGTTTATTTTCATTGCAGCTATTTTTAGTTTACATGATGGCATTTCTTCTACGTTCTATGTTTGCATGTCCCCCAGCAGAACCTTTCTGGCCCCTTCTGGGCTAAAAACGTCTACCTGTGCTCTTCTCATATTTGAGTGAGTTAAAACTTCAACATCTGCCTCACAGTTTTCCTAACTTCCAGCGTTCCAGTGATTCTGAATGGCTCTTTCAAGGTTTGCTGTACATAAGAAATACTTTCCTGATGAAATCCAATTATATCTCTCCAGACATGCAAAAACACTAATGCACCTAAAAAATGTTATTACAATATTTTCTGCTGTTACTCAAAAGCTATCTGCCATTTAGGTAAAAACATCGATCAGTGGTGTCACTGCTTGTTACTTACTCATATCAGATACAGTTCTTACCTCACGTTAGATGAAAAGTACTGAGGATCCCAAATGACATTCACTTTCCCAAAGAGGTCGCCTCGTATCCAACATCATCTGCCTCATGAATGTAATTAATACCATTATCCTAAATTTATGGTTGATGGCCTTTTGGTGACTTCAGGCTCAAACGTGGTATTTTAGTTTTCTTTCTGTTATCAGATACATAAAATGAACTGAATATTGAACATCACGGTAAAAGCTGAGAAAAGGCATTCATTTCAAGATAGGAGCTCAACAGACATTTGAAGGGTCAAAATGTGAAAAGACCTCTGGGTGACTTCTGATGGAAATCGGGTCATGTTTCTGATACTCTGCAGTACCTAATGAAAAAGTACATCGTATTTTACGATCCTAGCACCATGAGCATGTGGCAGCTAACTGTCATTTTGGAAAATACTGTTCTCTCATTAATACTGACTTTATTGCTCTTACGCACCATTGATATATTGAATTGAGGTGATTTTGAATGTCCACATAAATGTGTTTTTCTTGAGGAAACCTATGTAAAATATTTCAGCAAGAGCAACAAAAATGATAAACAAAGTTCCATTAGCTTAGTTGAAGGGTGGAGTCTTTCAGTAGATACTCATGGATGAATTTAGTCTTCTGCATACAGAGGACTAATATTTTTTTTTCTACTGGGTCAGTAGCATAAAGATATTAATAACTGTAGGTTTTTCACAAACATGAAACACTGAAGCTCAAGGCACGTTTCTGATGGTGGGAATACTTATGAGAGGAATAAGAAATATAGCTGCTAGGTGATTTTTACATTGTGTTTCTGTGTAACGAGATATTAAGGGTATACAGATTTCACGTAGCATTTAATGTATGGATTACAGCCAGCCACATCAACACTTCAGATGTTGCATTATTTACTACATATTTGGAAAATATAGGACAGTGGAATATGTAACTGTTTATATGTGAAACCTGCAATATTTAACAAGTTATTGAACTCTAAAGAGACAACTTTGATTCACTTTGCATCAGTGTAAGGCACAGGGCAGAGGACAACATTTAGTTTTTGAGGTATCATGTTACTTTCCAAATTGAGATATGGTAGAAAAAGGTAACTGATTGCTGCATTGATATATAGAGTGAGGAAAACAAAGAAATAGAGGGATTATGAGTATATACACCAGGTAATCTGTATACATACATACCTGTCTGCAGATGTGCTACGGGAAATGACTCCTCCTCCTTTTATGAGGTAATTTTCACCCTTGATTCTTTCAAATTCACTTTAAATACAGTTTTGTAATTCTGAGCATTACCTAGCACTCGGTAGCGACTAGAAAATGATCCTCAAAAATAATTCAGATTCTCCGACAACTGCATTCTTGAAAATCACACACATTACTACATTGGGCAAAATACAGCTTTGGGACCTGTAACATTGTTACTATTGCTAACAGTAAAATATAAACATTTTGTATCTTGGACTCTATAATGTTAGAAACTGGACTGTTATCTTGAATGGAGCAATTCTCAGTTTTCCAACAGGTACCTACAAGTATAGCACTAGACCTGGAAGCAATAGCACATACTGTATTTAAAAAAAAAAAAAAAATACATACGCACAACATGTATGTGATAGAAATAAGGCACATATCACCTTTTTATGATTCTTTGTAGAATTATGCTCTTAGTAACTTTACAGGTGTAGATGCAGAGTGTATTTTGTTCCATCAAATCCAGCCAAATACTCTTGAAAGAGTCCCTACCTGGCTTTCACACACATATAAACTGACATTCAAAAGACACGCACCGATCTGATTACACTTATGTAATCGTGATAAATAAGCCTAGTGAAAAAAGATACAAAGCAGTCCTTTTTCCATCGGCAATCCTGCCAGTTTATTGTTTAAGAATGCTACTGAACTGATAGTAAAACTTATCACCTCTGCCAAAGCTTTATAAAATTCTTATGTTACTTAGATTATTCAGCTGTTGATCTTACACCACTCTTCAGCAAAAAAAAGCCCTCAATTTGCTCCTTCAATTTGTCAATGTATACGGGTTGATCTTTAAGTGCACAGGAGCCTTCCTGCTGACTTCACTTTGGATAGGGCTTTAGCTCTCATACAGCCTCTGAAAATCCATTCCACCACAAACCAGCAAAACGGCAGCCTGCAGTTCAGCTGCAAGGCAGGAGCTGACTACCTGCGATTCGCTCCTCCGCTGCTAACAGCAGCGCTGCAACTGTTGATGCTCCATACCTCATCTGGGGGATAAACGAGCGCTTCCTTTATTATGTCTTAAGCTCTTCAGAAATGTTATCACATTTTGCAAACACCCACCGATTTTGTTTCAAAAATTAAACGTATGGTTTTTAGCTGAAAAATTCAGAAATGGCTTTGTTTTACCCCATTTACAGAATTCTACCCTTCTTGTCAAAATTAAATCTTGCAAAAGCTGCCTTTCCATAGAGACAGAAGGATACTGAAATTCCGTACAGAGACTTTGAACAGCCTAACAGTGTCTGAATTTGAACTTTTTTCATTTCAGTGAAAATCAAAAGTTTTTCAAGGGTCTGTATGATGATGCAATTTTTCTGAGGACCATTCAGTTCTTTAATGTCTTATTTTTCTTAATACAGAGAATGTTCTATTAGCAACACCTTCATGTCTGACAAGTTTCTTATTAAAGCTTTTGCCTTCTACTCCAAATGCCTCGGAGTATGCCTAAGAGCTAAACTCATGTTATACCTTTCCATCTAAATAGCCAAGACCTCCATTAAGGAGCTCTGACGAGCTTCAAAATCCTTCTAGCCATCTGAATTTTAAAACTTGTTTATGCAGCCAGAATGCTTTGCCTGTAAATTCTTTGTACATTTGTTTTTTTAAGTTACAAACCATATTGGCAACATGTATACAGCTCAGTGCCCAAATGAGTGTAAAGCTACCACAGCAATAATGAAAGCAGAGGTTTAGAAACATTTCAAACAAACCCAGACTAGTTCCTTAGTGTTGAATGCATAGGCAATCAAGCTTTGTTCTAGTTTTAAGTATATTAAAAAACAAAATAAAACAAAGACAATCCAATATTCTTAGTCATCTAGAAGTGAAACAGGATATCAGAAACACTATTCTCTCTGCCCCCTCCAAACCCTCTATATGGTTTGCATTAGGGCAGGGTACTCATGGGGCCTTCAGGGTAGAAAAGATTACGGAACAAATGTGCAGTTTACTATCTTCAGAGCGTAGAACATGAAGCAGACAGTGGATTTGGTAGAAGTATGCAAATTGTCCACAAAGCACATCTAATATTTGATGGACTAGTGAAAATAAATACTTCCGGACTCAGGACAGTATTTCAAGTCAATTGTTCATTGCATAAGAGTCTTTCATGAAATCTTTTGGGGAACAAGGTCTTTTGCATTACATAGGAATTCACTGAAAAATACTACTTGTTGACCCCCCCGTCCCACTCACTCCCTTTTTTTTTCTTTTTCTTTTTTAAATCTTAGACTTGATGAGCGTTTGCTTGGTACCAGAAAAGGTGCCCAGGAGCTGTATATGGATTCTTTATGGGATCTACTTTAAAGGCCTAGACAACAGCATTTTTGCCAACCCGTGCTCCACACATGACTCAGAGTCAAAGAGCTGGGTGCTCTCCTTCCACCCACATCATTTTCTCCATAAAATGCATGCGATTGCCCTTGCATCATCAGGAAAAAAACACAATGCTAAATTTCACTGAAAGGGCCCTGGAAATTTCAGTTTGCCAGAAATGTTGCAAGTTTCTTTCTTTCTTTAGGGTGAAGAAATTTAAACTTTTCTTTTTTTTTTTATAGTGAAGCTGAAAGACAGGCCTTTGGGTATTGGTGTGGACTTACATTACCTTCATGGTCACAGTCCTTTTAGGTGGGACTGTCCTGGCACTATGATAGCCACCGACTATAAATATTTACAATCTATCCAAAAGGAAGATGCTCTCTGCTCTGCCTTCCAGCACTTACTTTAGTTCCATGGATCATCCCTAATGGCTTAACAGAGTATGCAGAGGCAGATCGTTAGTTAGAAGTAGAATTGAAAACCTCTCTCTCTCCCACACACACGACACACAAGCTGTGACATCACCTTAGATATTGCTTGTTGAAGCACTAAACACAGTGGGTCACCTGCAATCCACAGTTTCAGGAGAAATTGTTAGTTAGTTAGCGTTCTTCCATTAAGAGAGTTGCGTCAATTCTACTGCTTCTAGCAGTATCTGAAAGAAATCCTAATGCTCCCAGATCAGCAGCAACTTCAGCAGCAACAGCAACCAAAAAGCTCGAACGAGCAATAGCCAGACTTTTGTGTGTTCTCTCTCACACCCTGCCTCGGGCTCCCTTCCCACTTTTACTGCAGACTATGTAGATTTGATAGGACACAATTGACATTTCTTAACTTTTTTTTTCTTTAGTTTTTTCCTCTGGCAGGAGCATGTGCTAGACCAGGGAAAAGATTTGCTTCGGCCCCCTTGGCTTCCAAAACTCAGCTCTCTGCAGTCTCTGCCTGTGGCACTCACAATACCCTTTCAGTAATACAGTTTGCTTTAGCAGAGAAACTGAAGCTAACTATGGATCATTGCAAGGTAGCTTGTTGTAATCCCTGAGAAAGCAGATGTCAATACCATCCATCTTAATGGTTTATGTGTTTCTCTGAGCACAGCTGCCAGGCATCTAGCTTAGGGGAAGGAAGATGAATTTAATGGGACAAAAAGGTCTCTTGGAACGGACAGACCGTGCTCCCTACGCTGTTAACGGAAGAGAAGCCGTCATGAGACAGAAAGGACATCCCTTGGTATGGCGGGACAGAGGACCAGAGGACACATTCATTGAGAGTGAAAAGAGGAACAGTTCGTTTGTGTGAGCAAGGGTGAAAAACTGTTTATCTACGGAACAGAAACAGTCAAAAGAAAGGGAAGAACAAAAGTGGGGAAAAGAAAGCCTGGAAAACAATTAAAAATTACTACTGTATTCAGAATCTACTCTTCAAAAAGCAACGTCATTTACTGGAAAATGCATTTTCTTATTGCTGACACCATGACTGCTAACTACAGAAAAGAGCAGAACGATGACTGGTTCTTCGTCCCACAAACTTCATTAAGCACAATGCAACTTATTAGAACAGCCAAAACCTCAGAAACAATTAAACAAACTCTACTTTGCAGAGTTCAGATGAAGGATCGTACAAGAAATTGCTAGATAGACACAGAAAAGGAATAGATAACTTTGTGAACATAATGACATTTATAAGCTACCACAATTAAGTGGGATAACTGCACTGATGCAACTTGATGTTTGATGAATTAAAAAGAGTCCAAGAAGCAATTTCGAACTGGTGAACCCTTATACTATAACTGAACTGTCACTAATGTCATGCATATACACAGATCCTGATGAAATTAAATTAAAGGCAATTTGGGCCTATGCTCCTGAAGGAATGTGAATCTCAGCTTTCATTTTTAAATATATATGTAAATATACAACGGCATTATTAAGTATTATTATTATTAGATATCTATATACACAGACTTGCAGCCTTTCTGGCTGTGAAGAGGACTTAAAACAGTAATAGATCATACAAGTCTTAGACTCCACCGAAGCGGGTGTCTTTGAGGGTCAGTTTTTGGTCTGGTGCCCTTGCCGACAGCATGTGAATAGCAGATACTATTATGACAAGACCAGAACAATTCAGAAAGCATGGTTCATCCACCGGGTGTAATTAGGATCAACCCTTAGCTTCTATTGCCACATAACCGTTTTGAAGAAAAGGACTCTTCTGCTTCTGCCCTTTCTGCATAAGGGGAAAATATTACACTGCAGGAATAAAGAGACAGCATCTATACTTAGAACAGTTTCTTAGCACTTCCAGCATCTACCCCATGACCATGTCTCAGTCTGGAGTTCCTTATCCTAATCTGCATTTTATCATGTGCAAGGTACTGCTAAAGGGACACTTATCCCACACGTCCTTGTCATGCTCTCAAGAGGGACTCTTCTGCTTCTCAACTATGCCAAATTTGCCTACTTCCTTACATCTTTCCATACACCAAAAGGCTCAAATACCATGGCCCTTCAGTGAGTGCGTGCATCTCATGATTGGCATACTGGCCAGTCAGCAACTACTGCTGAGAGGCAGAGAGAATGAGAAAAGGCAGTTCTGTGCAAGGTGATGGCAGCATCTCTGTCCCCAGAGATCAGTGACACTACAACATCTGCACCAATACGAAATAACTGCATCAGAAACTTTAAGTTTCATCATGCCAAATTCAAGTAGCAGATGCTTCCTACAAATAATCATCAGAATCTGCAGTCATATAACAGGATTAACCAGGAAGTCCTTTGCTCCTGTGACTACCCAGAGTCCTCAAATGCTTGAAACATGGCAAAGACAAACAGCAATCCTGAAGATATTTTCTACTCATATAATTCTGCATAATCCAGCTTTTTTGCATAATTCCAGATCCAGGGGCTACCCAGTGCTCTGATTTTTACCATCATTCATTAATGGCTGTGTGGGTTTTGAATTACTTTAAACTCCCTCCTAGGAATGGAGAAGACACAGAAGCCATGCACCATGGATCCTTCCTGCATAAAGTACATCTTGTACACTGAGGTGCAGCCAGAAGCAAAGCCTACTGTGTAAGCAAAGCCTACTGTGTCGCGCTGCCTTTTTTATCCTGCTCTCGGATCTTATACTCAAGGTGAAGCTGAGATCAGCAGCTGGCCCATCACTGCCACCTAGTTTATGGGGCTGGAGGGGCTGGACCAAAGCCATTGCACTGGGCAGCAAAGCAAGACATGGTGGTCTTTGTAAATCCATGTCTTACATGGGAGAGAATTGTTTGGCCGTGCTTGTGGTGTCAGTGGAAATTTGTAGAAGCAACAAGTGCGGAACTGGCACACTATGATACACACTAGGAATTAGACACGATGAGAGGTGATTATTCACGTCTGAATAGCACCCGAGAAGTCAGCTTGCTTTGCCCCACAGTGGAAGTCTTCATTAATCTGAAGCTCAAGGCACCAAAAAAGTGATCATTTTTGTTTTCGCCTTTGCTGACTTACAGCATTTTACATCCCAAATAAGCGTATTACTATTGCTAACAGGAATACTACAGGTAGCTTGGAACTCAGATTACTCTTTCACTCAGAATTTTGATTTTGCTCCAAGTTGTAATGAAAACTAAGAAACTGAAGGTTCTCAAAAATATAGAAGGTTCTCAAAAATATTTAGGTCAGATACAGTGCTCCCTTTTAATACAAGTGATCCCTCCTCCCATTTTGACCTCTGAAGAAATAAAAATTTGGAAATAAAAAAGTCTTCTCAAAACAAACAACGGAAGAGTGCATTCTGGCATAATTTAACTGAATGTAACTGAATTTCATAAACACTGACCTATTCCCAGGAAATATTTCAATGAGGTAGCATTTTCCAATGATAACTGTTCTGCTGAAAATTTTCTAACTCTAATTATTCATTTCATACTCTTTTATCTTTAAGAAGTTTTTTCTCCTTAATCCTGCTTACCCCCAAAATCTAAAGAATAACTTTCAATTCATAATCCTATTCATGCATGTAAGATTTTCAGTTCATGCTTCCCAACAAGCAAGGTAAAACAGACAACCCTTAAATATTGTAATAAAGAGATTTTGCATTGAATGACAGCTATTCTCTTTATGATCCTGGCACGAGAGAAAAAGCACTGAACTGATTATATTTCTTGCTTTAAATATTCATGTGACAATGTTGAAGAGAGAAATGAATATCAGAATGAAAAAAATGACAAGAAAAAAATGACTACAAGTAATCTCTAGACATTTATCACAGGCCTAGAGGATACAAACCAATCAACTTCTAAAATTTGCTCTTTGATCGAGATGCCCAGTTAAAGCCTACATTATTAATATATGACTCTGTTTAAAAAGTCTATTAATCAAGCAGGGATGAATGATTAAGTGGATAAAGCACTAGCCTTTGACCTGAAAGGCAACTTTCATGAATCTCCTGTGAATTCAATTCACAAAACAAGAAAAAGAATGCTTAGATGTCTGTATAAATTATCAGGAAACAATGGTTCTCATTGTTTTTCCCTGTATCATTAAACGATTCTCATTTGTATGCAAGACTACCTCCACTACAGGATTGCGAGGCTGATAGCCTGTTACAGGTTGGAGTATAATCAATAAAGCATGTGCTGGTTGTGTTTATCTCTAATAACAGTAATAAAATCTTCGTTGCACTACTCCACGTTCTGTCTTCCAAGTCTACTCCAAGCCTTTAGTAAGATTAATGTAAAAGGTCCCAACCCTTTAAACAGCTCTGTACACATGAAATCTTTTTTTAGTGGATTTTGGTGGGATCTTGTATGGAGAAACACGGAGGAGCTTGCTAATAGGCATGTTTTAAAGCCTGAGTATCCTGACGATTTCAATATTAAACTCTGCCGTGCACTGCTACCTTCTAGGAGCGCTGGAGACTAGATTTCAATGAACTGAGTATTAAGATGAATAATGAACTGCATATATGGTTCTTTTTATTAGCTAACAAATTCAGGGTATTTTACACTCTACTAATACTGCTTTTTTAGTTATAACATGTATCAGATTTTTCTGTTTCCAGTACCTAGTTGCACTGAGAGCAGAGCTATGAGAGAATTTACAAATGGTAGTGGTCCAAGGCCTGAAGAGCCTTGTGTCATTTAGCATTACGTGGGAGATCCTGTTGGCTCTGAGCGCTCAGAAGGCTGCAGAGATTGCTCCTCTTCTTCTTGCTGAGAAGAAAGTGGTATTTTTAAGGACTTTGAACAGTTGGTTCCACTCTGCAACTACCCAATAACGTTACGTCCATCCTCATGTCCACAGAGCACTTATTTTTGTGATCATGCGATGTTTATCAAATCGTATCGTAAAATATTTCTCCAATTTTTTCCTATCCCACAGGAGCGTTCTCTACAAATGTTGAAAGTTCTGACTTTATCTACATATACAGCAAGTATGGGCTTAATATAGAAATGACTGATTGAGGCTCTGTATCTGTGCTACACTGGTGGTCAGATTAGATCACACAGTGATCGTCCTCTTTTAAAATGGAGGAAACTGGAAGTACTGTCTATAATAACTGCCCTAGGCCATTGTTTGGCTTACCAAATACAATAACAAAAGAGTAGAAAGCTGCTAAATATACCTTAACTCTGAGGTCAGTTTAGTATAGCTTGGTGGCTAGCATGCACAGTTGTCCTTTAATGGCATTGTTTGCCTCTAGGACACTGAAAATTTTATATCATTTATGGACTAAAGGAGTGTAATCTTAAATAATAATAGTGTCAACCAGCAATATAAGTAGTAAAGGTTCTCCCGACAAAAATCATGTCTTCCATAACATTGTGTCAAATGTATTACGTTCCTCGGTTTCATAGATGACAATGGACTGGAAGTGAATAAACAATTTTGTTGTTAATGAAAACAAAAAAAGATAGCATCTATCTCATGTTCTCTCCAAGGTGAATGGATCCTGAAGGGAAAAGAGCATGAAAATTTAATTAAGTTACTAAAATAAGCAACAGTGCCCCTTGACACATATAGAGACAACTGCATCACATGCACATGCTTTCCTTGCAAAACAGAAATTCATATTAGTATAATGCAGACTTTCTCTTTAGGACAGTTTCGGTAACTTACTGTCTTTTAGAAGTCTGAGAACAATAGGGTCACTTGCAAGCACTGCCATTTTTCTAATGACAGGACAATTATACCTTTTGTCTACTCGCTTTAGCAATTTTCCACATAGAGCATCAGAAAGTTATATAAGCACAATCCACATCAAAGCTTTTTCCATCTGAGAGGTCTGAAGAGGACATTTCTATTTCTATGTATAAATTGTATTGTTTTCTGATCCTAAGCGTTGCAGTTCTGATGCATTCCAAAACCTATTTAAATATCCTAGAAACTCTAGCATAAATGACTAGAGAATTTCCAGTTTTAAATTATAAATGCAAGTATAATTGCTTTAGTGATCCTTTAATTCACTTCACAGAAGTACATTGAAGTGTCCCTTCTCCTCATGAACGGTTGTACATGGAGGATAAAACAAAGATACTCTCCCAATTCTCTCCCCTTTGAGCAAAAGAAAGAACGAAGTAGTCCAGTCTACAGAAAAATCTGTGCTCACTTAACTATTTACAAATGATACAGTCATTCCTCCTCTTAACTGCAATGCAGCCTGAGAAGAGGTCTGATGCTCTGTTTTGCTGCATATTTGAAACATCTGCTTAAGAGAGGACAAGTTACATCTGCTAACACAGCAGAGAGATTGCGCCCTTAAAAAAAGCTCTGTAAGACTGCTATGACTGGAATTAGATGTGTGCAGGGAGTGCCAGAATATTCAGAGCTTGGATATGAACACCTGCTGGAAGCTATCCAACTCATGTTGTATCCTCAAGCAGTCTTGGGCTTTTTACTGGTTCACTTCAGTGCAGCAAGAGAAAAACAGACACTTGGTACGATATCACTGATTTCCTCGAGGATGTCCCGACTGGGATTTGCCACCAATTCCACTGACTATTGTTTTGACAAACGATTCGCTGCTGACATTGAATACACAGTGACAGAATTAATTACTTCTGCTAATGAATAGCACTGCTTAATTCTATATTGTCCTTTATGATAAACTGCTATGGATAATGTACTAGGATACATTACCAATCTGAGAGGCAGGCTTAAATTTAGCAAATGCTTCACCTATTGTTCAGGTACAGGATTTGAATGGTGCCAGAGGAAGGATGAGGACGGTACCCTGCCTCAGATGTATCATCTTCTCCTCCCAAAGGTCTCAACTAAGGTCCTGAAATAGTGAAAGCAGGCTAGAAGTCTTACAACCTTGGACACTTTGGGGCTCACCTTAGATATTTTGGTTCAGATACAAAGAAAAAGCAGTAGTGTTCCTTTGGACTTCATTTAATGGGGTTGGTTACAGAAATCAGCACTCTCTTTTAGGGGTAGCAGAACATGCACGTCAGCAAGTGCCTTGAAGATTCCAGATTATTCGACACCAAACCAATTTTTTTGCATTCTTCGTATCATGAGCTGGAACTGAATCGCTAATTCAATGGATAACATCATTAAGTTATCACAGCTTAGGTATTACAGAGATCTAACTCACAACTGGGAAAGAGGAGGCAGTAGTAGTCCAACGTGATCAGGCAACCAAACGCAGAGGGAGAAAATGAAGCACCTTATATGAAATTACCGACCTACTTTTACTGACACACTTGGCTGGGATTCAGTGCTGATGCCCCTAGATGTTGTTTTGAGGAAGAGTTCACTACAATATTGGATGTTTGGATTATGACAGATTTTTTTTTCTTAAATTTTTAGAGATAAAAACACACTGCGAATTGTGTTGTGAGGCTGTTACGTTTGGAAGAAAAGGACTGAAACTGTTCAGTCCTGAAACCAAACAGGTATTTTTCATGTTTTACAACACAATACCTATTGAATTGAAGGACTTTTGTTATAACCTGGCTATGAGTTATGGGGAAGGAGTGCCCTATGCCTCACTGGAAACAGTCTATCCCTAATTGTATCTGTTCAAAGTAATAATGAGGTTGTTTATTTTGAATAACTTCTGTTTCTGGATCTTTCACATACTCATTTGAGGTCAAATTCTTTTTTATTGTCCTTCTCAAAATCTGGACGTTGTATGCCCTCGTATAGGGGACTTCCTGACTGCATAGTGCATCCATAGAAGACCAAACTAAAATCTCGCTTACAAATACTCCATGAAGCTTCACATCTCAACTCTCTTTTGATGCTTGCAGATTAGAGTTAGCTTTGTTGCATATCCAGATGTACTTCTGCATTGCACTGCTTAACAATAACAATATTGTCACAATAATTAAGAATGTGTGTAGTATCAATGAAAATTATCTGTCATGGATAGACCTACTGACAGAGTCACTACCTGGAACAGTAGGTTTAATAAAGATCATCCCCACTAGCAGATGGCAACCAGTTCAGTTAAAGACTGGACATAAATTACAAGCCTTACTCACAACTTCTTGTTATAGCTAGAGAAAAAGTCCTCCTCTCATTCTATAAGCCCTTAGTGGGAGTCGCAACTGACCTCTGAGCAAGCTTATCTACTAGAAGATATGATACTTTTTCTCCTTCACCTATCACCTGAGATAAGTAATCATAATAAAGGAGGAACATATCTTTTTTCTGGTTTAGAAGGAAGTCTGAAGGCAAAAAGACATTTAGAAACAAATACAGGCATGTCCTTGGTATTTTCGAAGAAGGATAAGTAAGGAGGTTTTGAAAATCACTAGTGTAAGGGTATACTGAATGGAATTCCTTCATATTATGGCTTCCTAGAAAGTTATTTCCTTAGTCTCTTGATTTATGAGAGATATTTGCTGATAAATGCCTTAGTAGGTAAACACCTTGTAAAAGAATGTACACAAAATTCAGAATTCACAAATGCCAAGAGAGGCTACAAGACAAAATCCTATAGTCTTTTAACCATCGCAAGTGGTGAGCACATTCATAAACTCGTTCATAAACTTTCATTCTAGGTAATCTGGAAAGGTCAACAGACTTGGATTTTTCAGCCTACGAGGAATAACAAATTCCAGGAGGGGGAGGTTCCTCTGCCTACACCCAGCTGCTTAGAAATGCCAGAACTACAAACATGAAGAATATCAAATGAAGAATAATATTTCTATTAAGTGCATTGATTTTTTTCTATGTACAAAGTAAGCAACAGTTAAACTATGATTAGAAAGTAATTGGTGAGGGGAAAAGCTCAAGCCATAAAGTTTGGCTCAGGATGGAAACCTCAAGAGAATAAAGTAATTCCAAGCTGTGATTTGAACTTCTCACTATTTAAATGCATACACTTTCAAGATTATTATTATGTCATTTGTACTATTCTCATTAAACATCATGTTTGAATACTGAAAATGTAATGCTGCAGTCAAGTGAAGCAAGCAAGTAAACTGAATTTAGTTTCGAGAGCACTTCAGTGAGACTCTGCCCTCTCTATGCCTTGTGTGTAAATTTTGAAAACTGGCACCAGATGTCAGAAAAATCGGTCATACTTTGACAACACACGACATCAAATAAATTTAATAAAACTTATACTTTGACAACCCACGACATCAAATAAATTTAATAAAACTTATTATAGGCTTTGCAAAAGACTTATAAAGATCATCTCAATGGCAACTATAATACTGAGATTAGTTTAGCACACAAAGAAACAATGCCTAACAATTTAGAAGAGGATATGAATTACAATGCCGGATCTAAATGAGAGTGGAGGGGTGATTAAATAGAATTGCACAGCATTGCTTTGGAAAGGTTAGCGTTCCTGTTTTGAAAGTATTAAGAAAATCTTCAATAAACCCAGCAGCAGGCAGGATTTCAGGGTTTTGTTTAATCTGGTAAAAAGGAGAACTTTGAGCAGTACAGTTCTATTTTGCCTCATTCCAGGATTGGCTTTTATCCTGATTCCAAGAATTGTAACCCCAAATCCTAGCCCCAGTCACTTTTTATAACAGCATCTAGTACAGAGCTCCAGTATCTCTGGCATTCTGGAGGACGTTCTCAATCTCTAGAATCTACTTTCACATTCAAAAGGAATCAGCCTGTATCCTTCATCGCTGAGAGAATAGTCCTCCTTCCTTCTGAATTGGGGGCAAAAAAAAAAAAATCAGCCAGGTTTTCAAGAGCTGCATGAAGTACTTCATGGGCTTTGCATGTACTTGTTTTGTAAGCTATGGGAAAATCACTATTCTCTTTTTCTTTTACTCTGCCTTTAACCTAGGCATCCCTGGTTGTATTCAACCTGCTGATCTGGCAAATACTCTTTTTGATGAAGCTGGTCTGCTCTCACAATTGAAAAGAATTATTCCCTAAGGAAAAACGGTAGCCAGCTTCACCTTAGCTTCCATTTCAAATAACTGTTTAGTTATTCATTAAGTTTTTGTTGTTATTGTTGGTGTTTTTTAATCACCAGGCCAGATAGTTAAAATTTGAGGTCTGCCTCTCCATTCCAGATTATTTCTGATTGGAATTTTAAGTAAAAATTTGGCTCAATCATCTTTTACACATTTGGCATTTCTATATTTTCTGCTGAGCATCTTTGCTTCTCTATCATTCAGCAAACTTTAAACTGCCTTTCTTATTTTAAGTCTTCTTAAACTCCTGGATGTGCATATGTATTGTTCTTAAATTCTGGTTTCACTATGCTCTATAAGCCTTTTATCTGTTGAGCACCGAATATCCCCATTGTCTATGCAGTATTTATGTGCGTCTGCTTGTTTTAGATACACTGCAACAAATTATTCATGCTGCAAAGAAAACTTAATAGAGATACTGCTATAAATATTATTGGGCATTGTTTATAGTTTCATGTCTGTTTTCTATCTAGTTCTGTTGGAAAGAATGAATGGAAATCATATTTAATACTTCTGTGACAGAAGCCTGAAGACTACACGGTAAAAGATATCTACCATTTGCAGCAGAATGTTTGCCCTTACTCTGAATGCTGGTCTGATAAGGCAGGCTTAAATAATCGCTTCCCCTTGTCTGTTTTTAATTAAAGTCGCAGTAAGTAAACACTGACTAGAAATCGATCAGAATCAATGGCGTTGCAGCAAAGTGGCAGAGAAAAATCTAGTGCGTCAGTCAAAATCAGAGGAGGAGTGATTTTCCAAGCTGTGGCGTGGCCTGTGCCGGGAACATGAGAATTTTCATCTGCTAACGCTACCAAAAAAGGCAAAAAGACCCTGAATGAGCCCATGAATGAGATGGTCTGATAACAGAGGAGAGCGTAATCCTAACAGTCTGCCCGCCCAAGTTCACTCAAGAAGTCATTCAAAGGAAGAGCAACCAATAGGAAATGTTTTGATATCTACTATCTGATTCACAGCTGATCACTCCAGCCACTGGAGTGATGTTGTGCACTTTGTTTTCCTGTATATTTTTAAGCTAAACAGAGCAGGTGTGAACCAGCATACACACAGTTGCTTTGCTGCCTAACCATTTAACAAACGTATTTTCCCTGTATTTGTCTGCAGTTATAACTGCTCTCTCAGATATTGCATTTTTAGCGAGTGCTCAACAACCATCAAGCAATTAATAAAAGTATCCTAAAACAGTACTGCATTTATTTCTCTCATTCTTACTTGTTCTGCTGAAATAATTTGGACCTCATAAAAGACTGGGTGACTTGCTCGAAGAGTTCAGCTGGAGACCCAAAGCTCTGCCATCTGAATCTCCTTCTCTGTTCCATCCCTCTAGCATTATTTAAACGTTTCTTTTTGTGTCTTTCTCTGTCTAGACGTGAGACAACCTATCTATTTCTACAGCAGAATATCATGTTTGTCTTAAAGATAAATGAAGCTGCATTTAAACTCTAATGATTGGATTTTACTCGTTATCAAGGTACTTCTTTTTGTCTAAAAAAAAAAGTTGAATTTTAATTTCACTTTTAATGCTTTTAATGCTAAGGAAATTACACTTCCTAGTAACTAGTTTGTAATTTGTGATCATGCATGATTCTGATAGTGAAGGAATTTCATTACAGGTACAGCAAAGAAGGAGAATGCATGTACATTTGCATGTCCATGTGCAGGTAAATAAATAGTAAACCTCATTGATAACAGAGGTCATTATAATTTGAATAAGATTATATTCTCTCTAGGAGAGATAAAGGGTAATGAAAGACAATTCAAAGCTAGTTTGTTATTACTTCATCAAATACCTCAGCCTCAAGCTGATAAAATTCTCTTGTATAGCTCCCATGAGACATTAACTGCAATGATGCTGCCAACCATTTGTAGTGATCTCTAAAAACATTAATATCACTATTTAAATGAGCTTGTGATGTAGTATAACAGAGGGTAAAGCTAGAGGTGAAACTGCTACATAAGCTTCCATAAAATGACTACAAGTGTGTTACTGGGCATGACAAAATGAATTATTTTCACACCAGACAGGTACTCCAAAGAGACTTTGTTAACAGAGTTTAGCAGAAGGCAAGATGGAAAATGTTTTGCAAAGTAACTTTCACTGTCCTCACCACCCTGAATCACAGCTAGAACTTTTACTCTCATTTGCAACCAAGCAAGGAGCATGAAACTCCAATCTGTTAAGGAGTTTGCCTCAAATCCATTTGTTCTCGTCTTTCCCTGGCTTTTTGTCACGTTTCCTGGTTCTTCATTGTTATAACAATCATTCTTCCACAGCCCAAAGCCTATGTATGAAGATTTGGGCAAACGTGGCCTTGATTTCCGTAAGACTGTGCATGGTGCAAAATTAAGCATACATGTTGTTCTCTGCCGTGTAGTAATTGCAGTAGCTTATTGCTGAAAGATAAAGTAATATTGCAAGGAGCTCATGTCACTAGGAGAACACAAGTTAGAAACAGGCTATAGTTTTGCACTGAGCATTTCAGAGGCTATCATGTTTAAATTATTATATTACAGAGCTATACATTTTGGATTGTTAATCCTTCCCCTAGGAACAGGAAGTAGCGAGATCCATATAGAATTAGGAAGTTACTAACACTGTTGACTGGCAAAATAATGTGTAAATTGCAAAGAAGCGTAATTCACGTTTCCTGAATCAAGAAAGCGATGGGGAAGAGTAAGGCAAGTAGGGCAGCCGTTTGTCCTATTTCAGATCAAAATAGCTATATATTAAAAAAATAAAATCAGGCTTGACTACAGACTTGTGTTAAAGTCTTTTCCTCGCAGGCCTGTTATCCGAGACTTTCTCTTGGAGAGTAATTCACTGACACTTGGAAAGAAGAGGCACAGAAACAAAAGTGTGGTTGTCAAAACGTGTCACTTGACATGCTGTGTGGCATCCCCTTACTTCCAGAAGTGTCCTGGAAGCCCAAAGTAATTTTGTAAAGAAGGGATGAAAGAACGGTCTGGGGTATGGCCTAAGGATAGCACATCTCGTCCATTATCTTTTTTTAAACAGGATTCAGAAGCTTCTTTTGGGAGGTGAGCCTGTCGATTTATTACATGTTTGTACAGCACAACAAGGATTACACTGCTCCAACATAAGCAATGAACAGTAGTAAAATAACCTCTCCTCCATGAAGACTAATAACATGGCTGCTGATCAGGTTTTAGCCACTGGCTGTGGACTTGAGCTACGATAACCATGGAGATTAAGTCAAAATATTCAGATTTTAGTTTAGAAGTTTTATGTAAGAGGTCAGGTTTCCTGAGAAATAAAAAAAAAAAACTATGAGGGAACAGAGAAGTAAAGAAAAGGAAAAGAAACTAAGCCTTAGCTAGATTGAAAAGAAATGAAGGCATGATTCACCAGGCTCACTGGACTATTTCTTGAGGACAATCTAGTAAATGCCATATGTACCCCTCATTCAGTGTGTATGTGTGTATGTTTTTTATATATTTTTTATATATGTATATATGTATTTGTTTTAAGACTTAGTATTGTCTGGGTTACTATCTGTCATCTCACTTCATCAGTAAAATAATTTAAAGTGTGTTTAAATTGCTTCCCATTTATTGTAAGCATGTTCCAAAATATGTTGGTGAATATGCTTCTCCAAGCACTTAATTTCTTATTGTTAAGGAATCACGCTTTTAGGAGAACCTGTACAGGCCTGGGCTTGATGCAACTCTCTTGCACTAGGTAGTATACCACAGAAGTGGATTAGTATTTGCTAAACAGTTGAACTTTTGGGAAAAGTAAAAATTACTGCTGGAATAAAGAGTCTTCTGCCCCGATAAGGTCTAGGAGAGTGCAAATGGATACGGTTCTTAACGTCATTGCTCGTTGTTAATACAGCACAATAGGTTATTTCCCCCACAGAAATGATGTTTAAGACTACTTTGTTGATTTGATTTTCAGTATTCATTTTATAGCCCTCCTTTTGGAGTGACAGGTAATATCTTTTCTTTTGTCATATGTGGAAATCAGTATTTAAGGTGGAAAAAGATTGTTCTTTTAAAAGTATATGGGTTCTCCTCAAAACTAACACTTGGTTGAAGTAAAGTGGGATTTTCTACTTCCAGTCTACTCTGCTTGTCCTTTTACAATTACTAAGTAATGAGGATGTCTCAGGCTATATGCTAAACTGCTGTGTGATTTGTATTCAAAGCTGTCCTACTCAGGGCTTACAAAATAATGAAAGTAAGAGAGAGATTGCAGGTAACAGCTTCGATTAATAATTTTTTTTTTTTTTAAGTTGCAATTTCTTGAAGACATGTCCGATACACATTCTTCATTATCCTTTTTCTCTCTTAGAAGCAACCCTAACACTCAACAATAACCATTGCGGCCAGTGGTATACATGTCCAGCTCTCCAAGTACCGCTATTTCAATCCTCATCACACACACAGGCAGACTTAAGGGCTTACTTGTCAAGACTGTTACTGTCAGTGTCTGAATCACAACCTTCTGTCTGAAACATGTTGCATCAGGACTCTGGCAACACTGACTGATCTTTTGCAGCAGAAAGGTTATGGTAGTTTTGTTTTAGCTTTGCTTCCAGGCCGTTAAGATGAGGAATGACTGCTAAGTAGCTTTACTCTCAATACATTACCTTCAAGAATATGGCCTGACCCCCTATGAAAACCTCCATATTTCTTGAACTGAAAAGAGAAATAGAAGATAGAGCCCTATAGGACAAGACCTAAAATTCTGTGAACCCAAGCCGAAGTGAATCGTGCATGACAACTCCCAGGTATGCTATGTAGACATGTCTCTCCTACACAAAGTTTAACAATTTACTCATATTCAGATTAAGTAGGTTTAAAATTTATACCATGACCATTAGCAAAATCATTATGCGGTAACAGGATATAACAGGAAGCCATAGCCATATACACTTGTCTCACAGATACTGTAAGTAAAATATTTCCATTCACCTCAGTAAGAGCAGGACTGGGCACACATATACCATCAAAAGCCAGGAGGGAAGAATTAACAAAAACCTTTACAATAGAAATGCCTTCGTAAAGATTAGAAGTCAAAGACTGAAAGATGGTAATTTCAGCAATACAGACACATCTGGAAACTTTTTATGGAAACATACATTAGTATGACAGATCACACTTTCTAATAGCCTATGACTTACTAAAAAAATATTTTCATGCATTTTCTTTCGACTACGCCAAGATATTCTACTTTGGGTCAGAGACGACTTGCAGGCTAAATCACCTTCCGATGGCAAAATTCTCCTGAGGCTAGAATGAAACATGCAAGCCATGCTTAATTCATTGAGAGATTATTGTCTCTTAGCAATACACTTAACAAAATTGCGGGGGGATGTAGCTGGAGTGAGGAATGAATATCATTTCCTGACACGTATGCATATACAGATTACGTTAACACAGGACTAGATCCTAGCATCCTAGAGTACCTGGGCAGCTCAACTAGCGTATTAAAGAGCAAGGCTGAGATTTAACCCAATCCTACCTAAATTCAAAAGCCCTTAGCTGTCCTAGGCAGTCCTTA
This sequence comes from Struthio camelus, assembly GCF_040807025.1. NCBI lineage: Eukaryota > Metazoa > Chordata > Aves > Struthioniformes > Struthionidae > Struthio > Struthio camelus. The sequence goes on along the minus strand of NC_090942.1, from coordinate 72,738,734 downwards.
AGCGTCCCTCATCCTTCAGCTAAGCACCGTTTTGGTTGCCTTCACTTTGGCCTATACTTTGCCAGAAGTATAACTTTGAGGAGAGGTGCCTGCAGCTAGCTACTCAGGGCACTTTGCAGGATGAGGGCAACAGCAGGTCTGAGTCTCCTTATGATGAAGCCATTCTCCCTGTACGAGTTCTCTAAGGATGAGTCTCCTCTAAATGGCTGGCATCTATGCCAGCTATGTTTTAAAAGAAAAAAACATTGAGCATGCCATGCACACGTGAAGAGGCCATTTAGATATCTAAGTGCAGAAGTAGTTTTGTGAATCCCAGACCCCCAGCTGCTAACTCTGGGTTTTGGAGAAGCAGCCATATTTCAGGAAAATGAGCTTGGATTTCAGTGTTTTTCCTCATCATTTGCAATTGCTACCCAAGATCATCCTCTGTGAAATTAAGAACCTAGCTGCAGTCTGTGCATTCCCCTCCCAAAGTTGGTAGGTGCTGTTACACTTGTTGATCTTGACTGAAACACTGGACCACATGCAAAATCAGATAGCTAATCTCAGTGGGACTACTAACAAACACTTCAGAAAAGGCTTCTGAATCTCATCCCCAGCTGGTGAGGGGGGTCTTCATGAGTAGAGATGGATCTGAAAATCAGCACAGGTCCACACATCCTCCAGAGCTGAAGTGAATCTGAATTTCATTCAATTGGTTTGGATTTGTTTCTCAGTTTTCTCTTTTGCATCAAGCAAAAGTAGCAATTACTGCACTAATCAGTGGCAGACCCAAACTCTCTAGATTTGATGGAGGTTTACCTCTAGCACCCCACTCTCATCCTAGGAGTCTTCACAAGGGTAATTTTATACATCTTTCAGTGCAAACATTATGAATGTTTTTCCATGCCCCAAATAAACGATATTGCACTATTCTTTCAAAGAGTCTGTTTTCAGGGGAATGGGTTGGATGAAGATTTTCCAGTCGTATCCAAGACCTTCTTAAAATCACAGCAGATACAATCAGTTTTTGAAATGCCCTTTATACCTGTCAAACTAAATAAGATTACAGATTTGTCTGCTCACAAAAGTATGATGTCATATAGTCCCATTTGCTGCAGTTCAAGTCATTATCTATCTTGTCTGACAGTGCAGCGTGCATGATCTGCAAGATCAATGTTGGGTTTGTTAAAGGCAAAGACCAAATATAACTGTTTCTGAATTCTCAAAAGGAAAAGCAGAAGCCAAGATGCCATCAGTATGGGTGTTCCTGTAGAAGTTAACTGGAGACAGACCATTTCCTAATCAGTAAGAGGCACACAGTTTCTAGGGCAGATACCAAGAAACGCAATAGTAGAAGAGAGTGGAGTACTGGAGGAGCTTAGCTACATCATGCTTCATTCACAGACTGATAAGCAAGACCAAGGCAGTGAGTAAGAGAGAAGAGAACAGAACATTTTTACACCGATAACCAGAGCTGCTCTTAAATCCACCTCTCCAAGCATCCCTGGGGGCGCTGTCCTTTACAGAGTACTAATGTTTTCCTCCTCCACACCACTCAGGCAGTAGCTATGTCTAGCTCTAGGAGAGAACTGCCAGGTATATAGCATCCCTGCCAGGCATGACCTGCAGGGCTGTAATTTTATCTATGGAAGAGAACTGGAAAGACTAGATTCAGAAATTGGGAGACTGAAATGCTTTTAGCCAGAAGCTCAAAGCACCAAAGAAGTTTCTCATGCACAGAAAAAATGAGAGGGGTCTGCAGCATAATGCTTTCAGATTAACAGTTCTCTATAGATGTGCCCAGATTGAAATCTTCAGCTGTGAGGAAATCCATATATGAATCTAGCTGTCAAATCTGTTTATCAGGCAGAGCCCTGTTCCATTCTTTAAAATTCAGCATTTTCAACTGTTGCCAATAACGTTATATCCTGTTCCCATATCCAAAGCTGTAACTTTTTTTTTTCTGTTTTGTCACAGATATATCAGTGATGTTCCATCAATGGACAAAGTTTCATACAAACAATATTTTAAAATGACACTGTTTCTGTAAGCTCTTTTTTGGCTAGTGTGATGTTTGTAAGAGTTCAGTGGAACTTACCACATTGGGAAGAGGAAGAATGAGCCAAGAGAGATGCAAAATTCCTGGTCTTTATTGGGAAGGAGTGCCCATAGAAGTGCCACTCTGACTTCCATCAGCGCCCTTGAAACGTGCTGGAAAAATCATTTTGGGAGAGGGCATTTTTATGACTCTCTTGTTAATTGTTTGCAATGACTACTTGCCACTTTTTGTGTGTGGTTAATGGCACAAGTCAAATAGTCTTGTTGGTTAGATGACAAACTTAAAATGGGAAGATAGCAAAAGAGCTGAAGTGGGAGGAAAAATACTGAGATAAATAATCATTCCTTGTAGAACTAAGAACAGTTGTGAAATCTATGAGGGCATATCCATATATTAACAGGCAAATAAAATAATTTCCCAGAAATAAGTTCTGAGCTGAACATAGGCTCAGATCCACAGGGGAAAAAAAGTGACTTTTGTTTTATTGTTAAAACAGATCTATTTTTTTCTGGATAAATTCCAACCATCTTTATCTCTCTTGTGTTCTTTGCATATGTTTGACACATGCATCCTCAAGAATTGCAACACTGTGGCAATTTATTAACATAGATTTATAAGTCGATGAGGTATGGCACGAAGTCTAAATCTTTTACCCCAAAATCCACAAGAAAACACTAGGGAAGTCCTGGTTTGTTTTATTTATTTATTTATTTTTAAGTAGAGAACACTGCAACTGCTTTAAATAAAGTCACACCTGTGACACTGCCTGGAGGCTGCTATAGAAAAGCAAATATCACTCAGCTAGTATCTAGAAAAGTGCATCTTTAGATTTAAAAAAAAAAAAACAACACCCACACTACAGAACTCTTTAACAGGAAGAAGGAAAAAGAATTTTGCCTCTATTGTTGAATAATAAAGGTCTAAATATTTGCTTTGAACTGGGACATCCTTCACCTCTCTTTTCTTAGAGACGACAGTATTCCTAAACCAGCTTGGCTCATCTTTAGCTACAAATAATACTTTGAGTGAACAGACATGCTCAACTAAGCAAAAGAAAATCTCTTAATTTTGGGTATTCAGTATGGACTTGGCTATTTTACAGTGCATTAACCATATACAATGTTTTATTTATTTTGCTGTCAAAAAATGTATGGCCTGCCACCTTTATTTCAACTTCTCTTCAAACTGGCTTCACCCTTGCGTGCAACTTTCTGACAGTATTCATCTCATAGGCTATACGTACAATGATATATGTATTTCTGGTGTTATACTCTGGAATCCAATTCCAATTTTTTTCTCATATACCTATAAAGATTATCACTTGGAATCACCCATGAGCTATATGCCCATCTTCCACATTTATTAATAAAATTATATACTAGAATATGCTCACCCAAACCAGCATTCTTTTGTTCAACTGAAGAATTTAAAAATATATATATATATTCATTGCTAAAGTAACATATTTTTTAATTTAATAAAAGACAAATCTGATACTTTCTTCTTTGTCTTTTCCATCTCTGGAAAGCAGAAAGGCAGCAGGGAAGGAATGCTTTTAATGTTAAGCCTTTGTTTTTCTTGGTGTTTGAATATTTAGCATCTAGTTTCAGGGACTGATGTTCTTGATGTTCCAAGTCATATAAATGGGACAATATGAGGAATCACAGAAGTGCAGAGAGCAAGAAAAATTTAACAGCAAGCCTTATTTCTGACTGAAATAGCATGTACAAAGTTTCTGAACAAAGATGTCCTTCACACAAGCTTGGTATTGTAACTTCTAGCATTCCTCTGCCAAAACAATTAGAACATAAAATTCAAAGATATCATAACAAAAGTCTTCTTTTTCCCTGTCCCAGTTACCATTATTAGCTTAAAGGTAAGTTAAAAAAAAACAAAAAGGTCCAAAAGGGAAATGATCTAAGTTATTTCATCATCTAACAATGCATACGTATGCTTTGTGATATTTTCAGCCATGTTTAAGGAGGTAAGGGGACACAACGTTGACCTTTGCTGAGATTTTGGTTCCTGTGATCAAGCTCCACAGAAAACAATGGGCTCAAGTGGACAAAAGAACCAAAGCCATGGGTGCCCAAGTGATTTGACACATTTATTCCTTATTCTCTCACCAAGCAGCTGAGACTGTTTAAGACATTATGTCTCCTTAAAAGTCCACTACTTGCAACCTTCCAGTGATACCACCCTCACACAGTGAGCAGCACAGAACACGTAAGTGGCTCCTCTTCAAAGCAAAGTCATCTGCCTTAGCTAAAATTCATCTCTATCAGCTGTTCTAACATGTGCTTGCACATTTCATCCAGCTGACAGTACTAGAGATGAGGCAACCTCTCAGTTGAACACTAGTAACAAATGGCATTGGGAGAGGAGGAGATGGAAAAGGCATAGTGTTACTCCTGAAGGGGTATCCTGCTTCTACAGATATTTTTCCTTTTCCCAAGATCACATACACTGCCATTTCCAGTTTTGAAAGAGTGAACTTGGTCTATGAATTTAAAGCATACAAAAATATAGACCCTAAATACTAGATAGAGGAAAATGTAACTTAACTTAGATGGAGTGACTCCAAAACATACTGGCGGAGGGGGGAGTTGTTCATTAACAATTTTGTCAGGTGCACCTATTTTAGAATAGGTGTTCTACTGATGTAAACACTTAAGTCAATGAAGTTTCATGTTCACGAAATAAAAAATGCTGTAATTAATGAAAGTTCAAATTCAAATGTGCAATTGCGAGAGCTTACAAAAAAAATTAAAAAAAGGTCTGGCAAAACGTAAGCCACCCATAACTCTATGATCAACAGGATTGCGTTAAGTCACTCAGTCATGCTAATTCACCCAGTTTTATTACTAGCTCTTCATTAACACTCACACTCAGTGTAATTATGCAAATTTCTCTGAAGAAAAAAAGTTCACTTCAAACCTGTTTTTTCAGTTCTTAGGAGAAAGGTTAAAACATACAGTTTTTAAGATATTGAAAGGCAGAGCCTATGAACATACCATCACTAAAGCCATTTTACTAAGTCAAACCGAATGGTTTCCTAGCTTCACTGTGGCCCAGCACAGTCCAAGAATATTGTAAGGGAGAACATCAAATGAATCAACTGCTTTGTATACCTGAATCAAACTTTGACCTAATGTTGAAGCTAGCCCTGCTCTCAAAAGGAGGCTGGATTTGATGACCTCAGAATCCCTTCCAGTACCTAATTATTCTATCATATCTCATTGCCTAGGAAATACCTTGCTATGGTTGAATGTGCCATTTCCTGAACCATATTGTGAACTACACTTGCACCATATGCTTTCTGGTTGTAAATGTACAGCCCTTCCTCGCAAACCAGATGAGCTTGGGATGTGAGGTCAAACAGTGAAAGAGCAGGTGGCTGCTTCTGGTAGAAAAGGAAGGTGGCGAGTGGTGGAGTGCAGCCTAACTGCAGCGTAGGACTGAAGGCCTTGCCCTGCAAAATCACCTGATGCGCCAAACTTCTCCTCCACCACATGACCAGACACGGTGCCACCTCTCGAACAAGAGAAGAAAGTACTAGGGACTTCTGAATATGCAAGACTAAGGGTCAAGAGCTTTCTCACAATCTAAAGGAAAGCACTGTTTCTATTTCTGCTTTATGTGAGGAATAATCAAATCAGAGGCATCTCAGTACTGACTCCACATCAAAACCTTGAATCTGCAGTGATTTGCTGTCTGTGCTCAGTGACACTCAGCTCAGCAGTCAATATAAACCCAAAAGATCCAAATAAGACAGACAGCATCAAGCATTTGCAAACACAGGCTGGGATCCAATGGCAAGAGCACAATATGAAACTCTTAAGTCTCTCAAAGGTCAGTGTCTGTCTCGTTACTGACTAGTAGAGGTAAAAGGAGATGTAGGGATCATTTACTACCAACTGGTTATCCCCAAAACATTCACAGTCAGGTTCCCTATAGCACAGAACCTCCAGTCTTCTGCAGCCTCGTTAGATGTTAGATCCAAGCCATGCTGGATCACAAGTCAAAGGTAGCATGTACAATTGGTTCACGGGGCACTCCCAAAGCTTGAGTGGATACGCTGAAGCACTGATCCTAAAAATGCAACATATCTTCTGTTTATCCCTCTGGACTGGCTGTGTCCATTGTTCAGTACATTCAAAATTAAGCCTCAGGACCAGCAGAGCAATAACAGCCCAATTGGTTCTGATCAACACCAAGACCAAGAATAAACATTAATTTACTATCTGCACTTACTCTTCCCTATTCAAAAATGCAAGAGAGCGCTTAACATTATAAATAACTGTTCTGCTCACTGAACAGCTACAGGATCAGGCTCAGGTTTGACTTCATTTTTAAAGGAAGGGTTGAACATGTGGGCTTCTCTTTTTCTATAACAGGAAAGATATGGGATGAAGTCTTGGCCACAGTAGAAAGACTGAAGTATCTTCCTGCTGTGATGTGGGAGGATCAAGTGGGGTGGAACTTCTTTTAAAGACAGGATGACTGAATTACAGATGTGCAGTGTCAAGCAGGCCATAAGACAGAATCTAAAAACGGGGCACTAGCTGAACAAAATTCCAATGCATGGACGTGAGGAATCTGCTCCTAACTCTGTATCTACTTCTGTACACAGGATATCCAATTGCTAAGTGTATCATGTGACAGATATTCAAGTACCTATTGAATTTGTCTGACGACATTGTTTAGCAAATGTATTTTTCATTTCATAAGTCACTAAGGAAAAGAGCTGGATCTACTTAGGTCATGCTATTATTTCAGCCTCTTAGGACACCATGCTTACTCATTCATTCTGTATTTTTTCTAATGAAAAGAACCAGCACAGAGCAGTAAATTCAAAAATAAGTGAACATCTTTTATCATAAAGAGGAGATTAACATGAAACAGTGTGTACGTCTCTGGGCACGTGTACACGTATACTTCTTTGCTCCATGATCTCACTCCTCACAAAAAACAAACTGTTTAATTCTGATTTTTAAAGAGCAAAATCATTTGCTATATTGAAACAGCCCATTCATCACATAAAGCATTTGATTCTGTCACCTCAAGTACTTGTTAAATCACTTCCAGCTGCTACAATCAAGGGCTAGGTACTTCCACGGTCTGACACTTTCTGAGCATTATTACACCTTCAAGTATGATTCTTCAATCCAATTCTAGCCTTCATAATAATCAAGTGCCCACTCCACTTAACTTCAAGGCAACTGGGGAACTTGGAATTCTCCATACATGTCTGTATCTGATTTTCAATCAGATCTCTTCAACCCAAGACTGAAAGCTCCTGAATATCAGCTAAGTACTAGAATAGCATCATCTGCAACTAAGACAGTGTCATTAGTAGCACTTCCATTGTTAAGCTTGAGTTTTTCCTCAAGCCCAACACAATATGTTTAGACTGAGGCTGAAATTAAACATACCAGGCAGATTTTAACTGCAAATACACACACACACACACAGTGCTCGCTATGTAAGCAAATTGACTACTCACACAAATTGGTTATGTGGGTCCTAACTAACCTGCTGCATGTTGCTAAATTATGCTTTATGTGTTTAGAAATGGAGGCATCACATATAATGTAAGTACTCAAAGGCAGATGCTAGTAAGAAAATGTGACTCTGAGTATTAATTTGTTGTTTCTAACAAGTCACTCTGAAAGGAAGCATTGTTTCCTTAGGAATTTTTCCACTTCTGTCACAAGCTAGTGCATAACCTAGAAGAATACACAGTTGTTGGTTTTCTTTCTTTTCTTTCTCTTGAAGCACTAGCTTCTGTCCACTTCAGGAGCGAAACACACAGATGTATTATTGCACAGTAATCCCTGTGCCCCTGCAACTGTTAGTACGATGGGAGATGCAATGCATACATAGATTATTTGAATGCTCCTGTTCCCTGCATCCTTGATCAGTGTGTGGTTCTGCAGCTGAGTAGCCCTGGCTGTGCTCTCTCTCCCTCCCTCCCCGACACAAACATACTTCTACTATGACCTGCTGTGGAGTGAGCAAGCAAGAAAAGTGGAGAAATAACAGTTTTCCTTGGATGCCGACTAAAGAATCTCATGGCACTCGAATCTTCTCCTCTTTTGACAGAAGGGGAGAAACTAGAAAACAGATCATACTTGTCCTCCCCTTCCCTAGTCTCAGATAGTAAGTTGCAGAAATATTTATGCTGTTAGTTAAAATAAAAAATAAAAATCCAAGGCCCTAAAAAAAACCTCACAAGTAAAGCAGCACAAAACTCATGTAGCTTGATTTCCTATGGCTTTGTGTATTGTGTTTGGACGTAATGCAGTAAGGTATAAAAGGAAGTTTAACCTTTCTCTTGTGGCTGGTCCATTCCTCCAGTTCTTTCAGGTATTAATTCCCCAGTGGCTAATAAAACTGAAATTCACACTGTAGTCTTTCCATTATAGGGGACACTTCTTGAGGCTCTTAACTGGCTGTCTATTTTCCTGCTTGTAGGAACAAAATATCCTTAAAACTGTTCCTCTCTGTAACACAGTTCAAATTAGGCAATGTATACAATAATTACTAACAGGTGCAAAGTGATTCATAGGCTAAAAATCAGTCAGATGATCAACTTAAAATACGCCAACTCACAGAAGCCTTTGTATTTGTCTATGCGTACAGCGCAAAGGGTTTATTTGTTCAGTGTGTTAGTTATACTACAGAATACTTCAGAAAATGTTTTGTTGTTGTTTTCACTGCAGGCTGCTTTAACTCTCCATTTCAAAATAAGGTAACTTTAATTGAGTATGGAAAAAATCTTCAAATTCCTCTAGTGGACAGCTGAATAGCTTAGCTACCTAAATGCTCTTGAACAGGCTGAATTAAAAGTCTTTTTCATACAGTCAGTCCTGATGTCTAAGACAGACTACTGTTTTTTTTCTTTATTTTCAACATAAATATTCTCATGCTCTTCTGTGAAGATTACAGGTAGACTGGATACATTTTACACTCAAAACCGCATAGACAAAGTACATACCAGGTAACATTCAACATGAAGAACACTACCAATATTTTTTTTCAATTAATATATGTAAAGCTTCCTGCATTGCGTCAGCGAAGCAACCAAGAGCTTTTAAGGCAACATAATAAAAATAAGGTACCTATTTTAAGTGGGTTTTTTTTTTTTTTTTGCAGACAATTTTTCCTTGGAACTCGATCTGATTCTGCTTCTACTGAAAAGAGCTGTACTACCGACTTCAAGAGGGACAGGAGCGTACTCAGTGTCCCTTTAATCCTTTCACACTGGAAGCTGGAAATTCCAGATGTGGCACTCCTTGCTGTCAATGGGCACACAAAAGCCGTTTGGTGACAGTAAGAAGAGAAAAAGCAGCAAGAAATACGGACATCAGGAAGCACAGATGAGAAGAGCTAAGACTTGACATGGATGCATTGACTGCTGCCCTGAAAGAAAGGGAAAAAACAAAGCGCTATAGCTTTTTCTAGTCTAGTGAATAAATAAATAGAAGATGACAGAAAGTCTTCTGGATGCTTATAAGTGTCAAATACTTTTACGTGACTGCCTTTCCTTGTCACTTAACATTAAAGTACCATACACAATACATTTATGCTCAGTCATTTGGGTAGGAACATAAGGCTTATTTGATGTACAATAATTTTGACATAGATTAGATATAGATTTTCAGATTGTTTTTTCTTTTAAAACATCCCTCTCTTGTTAATTTACCCGTTATTTTTACAGGTTTTTTTCCCAGTAGTGTATATTAAACAGATGAACCTACAGAATTTAAATTTAGTTCCAAAAGAAGCCTTCTCAAACTCAAACCCAGCATGCATGCACCCACGTTGTTTTTTTGAAAAATACCTCTAATAGAGATATATACACAAATAGATATCTCCAGCAGGTTTTGCAAACCAAGCATTATAGCATTTTTTTGGTGCATGAAAACAAAACATACCCAAACAAGAAGTGAAAGCAACTCACCCTTCCTAACTAGAGAGGTAAATTTTGCTTTCTAAGCACAAGCAGTAACTGATCAGAAAAAGAAAATCATTATTGTTTCCCATTCTCCCATCAGAAATTTTCATCCTTTCATTTACGCTAAAATGCTAATTAACTCTTTGGTGACTACCCTCTCACTGAGTGAGCAGGAATATGTGGCACTAATGAAAACAGGAGTAACCAGCAAGGGCCAGGAAAGCCTGTAATGAGAGCAAACAGCTGGACCAGCTGCTGTCTGTGAAAGCCAATTGCTTGCTCGGTAGCTCTAATCTTAGCACAGTAGATGAGAAAACCCAGGGGGAAAAAAAAACAAAAAACAGTACAACTGGTATTAAGTAAGGAGTTAAATGTTTTCCTGCTTGTAACAGTAAACAGTGTTACTGCTAACTTACAAAAGGAATTATTTTTAACTCCTTCCCAAGCAGGCATACTTTAGCTGTACCATTCAAGTGGCACACTTTCACTATTTTTTTTTCCTCCTCTGAGCAGATTCTGTTCCTTTCACCATCCAACCTCATCTTGCAGCATAATTATACCAATGGCTTTATACTAAAATCAAATCCTAATGAAGACAGCTCTTCAAGTAGCTAGTCATTGCCAAGCCAATTTTTTAAAAACACGTCATATTATGGAGAGTTTTTGGTTTAAGGAAAGATGCTTACTTTTTTTTTTTTTCTAAGGGTAAAAATAAAGCCCAAGTCCAGCTGGGGTCCTGTGCAGATATATAGCTGCAAAAACATCACAGCATTATAAATGTGTAAAAAAATGCACAATTCTACATTAATAGGAGAATGGGATGAATTCCTTGTAATCACCACACTCTTCCCCCTTTCTGATAAGTCTGATTTAAACATAGCATCTTAAGCCCCTTTTCTTTTCCGCAAGTTCTGTGTTTAAGAGTACAACCGAACTGCATTTCTAAATTTTTTCCCCTGTGCCACAGGTGCTTAAAGTTCAGCCAAATAAAATTAAGAGAAGATAGAGTAGGAGACCACCACCTTTCCCAATGAAAGGAGGTCACTACAGATACGTTAGGGTCATGCATAAGAGAAAAACCGTGAACTATGGAACTAACTGGCACAAGACATTAAGGATGATTGAAGTTTAGAAGGACTAGACAAATTCCTGTTAAAAAAAAACCACCAAACAATTAGGAGCTATTAAAAAAATTCAGAGCATCTGCCCCTGAACAGTAGATTGCTGGGAGGGCATTGCTGGGGAGACATCAGTCTGTGCTTCCCCGTTCACGGCTGCTGCCAGGGGCTGAATGCTAGGCCAGAGGGAGCTTCCATTTTTATGGAGAGCGAGATTCCCAGACAGTCATGTGACTTTTAGAAAAGCTGCCAAATATGTGGCTTGTGTGAAAAAGAGTATGTGTTAGCACATCTATGTCCAACAGCCAAAATCTATGAAGTTTTAATGCTTCCTGGGAATTGGGAGAGGGAGGACAGGAAGAGTAGGAGAGTCTGTCCTCTAGAGCAAGGTTTAATAACAAACACTGCAAAGTAATGGACTTTTTTCCTCAGACAGAAGAGTATCAAGTTTTCAGACCACCTACCGCATTACACTGGTGGGACACAGTATATGGAAACTGCGCAAAGGGCCCTTTGTCCCATTTTGTAAAAGACTGGTATTTTCATTTGGTAACATTCTGTAGTGCTGTAAATAACAGCAATAAGTACAATACAGTATAGAGAATGAGGCACTTGAATTCAGAAAGATTAACAAAAAGCTAGAACACTATCTTGAAGAGTCACCCTTTTTTGGGGAGAAAAAAAAAAGATTAAGCAAAGTTAAACAATTTGGGTTTTGATATTCCATCACCCATTCACTCCAACTGCATTTTCTGTGTTCAGTATGAAATCTTATGATTTTTTGCATTAAACTTGGTAAACTGTATTATACATATGATCAACTAAATAGAACCATCCTCACTAAGAAACATTGACTTCAGCAACAATCTGCCTTTTTGAGTAGAACCACCGGGGTGTAGACCTATCTGTACCACTGCAAAGCTGGTGGAGCAGGTAGGTACAAGCCACCTCCATGAGACACCGTTTTGAATCTTGGATTCTTTTCTGTAAAATAATTATACAGTCTCCCACTCTGTTTTTACTGAGCCTTTTGAACTGCACTGCTGGAAAGCCACTGGAGAGAGGTATTAGTGATCAAAACTGGACTGGAGCTGAAAACACAGATCCACCACCCCGAAAGTTTTGATTTGGACCTCAACTTCAAACTTTGCTACTTTCTATCAGTTGCACTGACTGAGAATATAAATATCCCCACAAGCTTCCAGAAGGTTCAGATACAAATCTGAACGTGAACTTTCTGGTTCCTGCCCTTCTTTTGACTTTTAAGATCATCTCAACAGCAGTCTCATCCACATGGTACATTCTTATTGAAGTGCATATTTTCCAGTGTAATATCAAGCACTTCAAAGCACGCTCCCCTGTTCCTCTACTGCTCAGTGGCTTCAGTGGTGAACAGCAACTAAGTTGCTAGTATTATGTCTGGCTCCTACTTCAATACAACATCAAAGGGACATATGTATATTTTAAAGAATTACAACTAGAGCTGTGCAAAACTTGCCTTACAAGCCCCAAACCTGAGTTGTATGTTTGTATCTTCACCTTTCTTTCATATTATCTATTTCATCCTCTCTGTTGGGATCACAGGAAAGCTGTTTATAGAACAACCGCGATTACCCCAAATAGGGCCAAGGTATTTTAAAGGCTCAGATAATGAAAGGCATCCTTGCTGTTCACAGGCATTGGGAACTTAACTTGTTTCAGTTAAGAAGGAATGCCAAATAATCACACAAATAATACATGCCTGAAGTTCATTACATGTTCAGTCTTTTTCCCTCTTGCTACGTCTGATACTTATTCCCCCAAGTTCTCCTATTCTCACCAAACAGCTTGTGTGACTACCGTGCCTCCCTAAAAGACATGTAAACCTTTTCAAAAGATCTTTTTAAATATACACTTGACATTTTTGAATTTAGGGATGCAAGTGGAAGTTTCGCTGAAGTTGTTTACCTAAAGGTACTTTAGGTGACCCTATTACTGGGTCAGCATGCAGTAGCTGCAAACCTCTCAATCTTTCACATATTACTCTCCTCAGGACCCCAGGGGAGGTCGAGAAGTGCTATTATCTCTGCTTTACAATGAGAAAAAATGAAGACAAGAGGAGGGGGGGGGGGAAAACAAACCACGCATGCTTTCCAAAAGCACTTCAGATCCTAAATCACTTAACCTTGATTTCTGAAAGCACTGTGCTGTGTTCCTTTAATAGTACAGATTAACAGACAGCCTCATCTGCACCGTTCATGGGAAGGAACATAAGGAGAGTGCTCCTTGCAGAAGCGGCCCGCAAGCTGGTTCTGGAACCAGAAACAGCATGCTTGTTTATGCAGTAGTATACCTAAAATATTCAGAAGTTTTTCAGAATAGCAGACTGTTTTCAGGCCTTAATTTGAAAGGTTTGCAGAGTGTGGCACTGTATGACAGTGCTCTTACTAGCTTGTGATCCTTGCACTGTTCTAGATTCCTTGCAACAGACAAGCCCTCAGTCTTCCTGCATGACTTGGCTGCTAAGTGATGCTTTGTATTCAGAAATGTGACTTAGGCTCCTGCTATACACGCATTCCTGAAAATTTTACCCTTACTCAAGAAGGTTACAGTGAAGGTGACTGGTATCTCCAGAATCCCAGAGTCCTGTTCCAACCAGAGAGCCATCCTCCAACAGAGGAGGAGTGTGGGGGTATGAGGCTGGGTGTGTGTAAGGTCATTGTTTAATTCTGTCTCTGTTTATCGCTCAGCATTTCACAAGGAAATTAGTGACATGGACAGCTTGTTTGATGCTTTTTTTTAAAAATACTAGATATTAATAGCTATCAAAATTAAGAGATAAAAATAAAACAGTCTCCTTTCATTTACACTCATGAAATCCAAGAGGTTGATTCACATTTAAACCAATGCAACTTGAAGTAATTTTTTTTTTTTCTTCCTCTTCCTCATAAACACCAAGATGCTCCAATTAAAAAGCTCAAGAAAAGCAATAGAACATAAACCTTTTTCTCTATTGCTGGTATTTTATAGATGACAAGACATGAAATGATTGAACATGCACTGTAATGATGGATAAGGACAATTGGCTGAAAGGTCAAAACTATTAAGCAAATAGTAAAAAAAGAAAAAGAAGGAGAAGGAACATTTCTCTGAGGCATAGTAAGTTAAATGGCAGGAAACCTTCATGTCACACAGCCATGCTGCTTCCATTAGAGATTAACATGCAGTGAACCGAAATATATCAGTCAAGCATTTCTGGTTGTTCTTTGACAAGTGAAACTAGGGCAGAGTTAAGGGTGTTTGGAGTACGTGAAATATGCATATTCATGTTTTCAAATTTATACTTTTTGTAAAAGGCTTCTGTAAAATAAGTGCCTCTGTTACAGTATAATCATCTTGCTAATTCCTTCCCTTCACTTATCAGTTTGAATTTATGCATTCAGGAAAAATTTTTATCAATGAATATGAGCTCAGATTTATCCTTATTTCAGGAGCATAGACCTGCGTGGATTTTAGTATAGTTATGGATTCGTTTAAATTCAGGCCTGGAATAGATCTAAGAGTTCATGTGCTACTAAAACGAAGAGATGCTTTCAGTGATAGCAGTGATATTTTGTAGGCTAAATTCACCTAACTCTGGCAATGAGAGTTCAGGGAACTCAGTGAAGTACCAACCCAGCACAGATAAACTGAGCTGAGAAGAGAACTGCAGCCTCAAGGAGCCTGTGGAGCTAGTGGCTGTGCTCAGTGATCATAACCTAATTCTCTTGGTCTAACACTGCAGACCAAAGGCCTCTGTAGAAATTCTTGGTACCCCCTAACAAAGACAGACCACTGTTCAAAGGCCTTTTCTCACCCCTACCTCCTTTCAAATGGACTTATATCCATTTCCTAAGATCCTAAGCAGTTTTCATTAATGTTCATTTTCAAATGTCCAGTGATGAGCACATGCTTCTTCTGTACAAGTAGTAATGGTGGGTTTTTTGTCTCCCTAAAGGCAGCTATGCATAAATAGCTCCATTACACCCACAAATCACTGAATCTATTTAGCATCTCTTGAAGAGGTGTAATTTTTTGAAAATGTGACTTTGTGCTATTGCATTTGTCAACATTAGTGTAATTAGCTCAAGTTTCATCAACTAGCTGGTGCAATCTGTTCAGAAAGCAACTTGGAACGTTCAGAATCCTAATAGGCTTCTCCAGCTTCACAGTTGAAACCTATGGGATTTGATTTCAGTTCTGCCTAAAATGAGAGGAAATGTTTTAGCAGATAGATCAATGCGGATGAAAAATTGGAAACAAAATACAGACTAAGTAAGAATGATGCAATTAGGCAAGGTATTTTCTGGTATTTTTAGCCTGTTGTACATATATATATATATATTTTTTTTTATTAACCAGGATTTTACATGAGAAAAACTAAATTAAAGCAAATCTGGGATCCAGATATGCCAAAGCTTCCATCCCTGAGTAACCCTGCATTTGTGAATAATCTTACTGAATTTTTGAGTATTTGAAAGGCAAAGAAAATAAAAAGTTACCAAATGCTTACACCTAACAAAATAGTTAGGCAGTAAGTCATTTCTGTACTGTTGTTGGTTCTTGCTTTTCTTGTTTCACACGCACATGCGTGTGCACAAGCATTTTAAGTGCAGACAGAACGTCATTTGAAACAGAAACAAGATAAAGGTGCTTTTTAATACATAAAAAGCACTTACTCATAGGGGTTTGTCTCCACCAAAAGGCAGCTCAGAAAAACAGAGCCTCTGGAAACATCTTAAAACAGCTGCCTGCTCAAAATAAAAATTCATCTTTAGGACACTAAAGCACAGTCACTTTCTCCTTGTGGCCGTAATTTACTAACATAGCTCAAGACGACAAAGGGCTGGAAAAACTATCAGGTGTAGAAGTAACTGAAAGAAACTGTATTAACAGAACTGGCTTATATAGTAAGAATGATGTAAGAATATACACTAAGGTGCAAAAAGGTATGTCTTAGGTAGACACTGAGACTTAGCTAAGGCAAAGTGCAGGAAGGAACTAGCACAAAAATCTGAGATGAGAACAAACACCGACTTGGTTGCCTTGATTCAGCAAAATACCACAAACCAGATGACAGCCCCGTGGGCAGGCACAGCCTAGCATGAGTGGAAGGAGGAGGGGGGGCGCAGCCTCATGGTTGCTACTGTGCAACGCAACTGGGAATAAGCACCTCCTGGTCATTACTTAGGATGTGGCATAAAATTCCTATCCTCCCTGTTATACTATCTGTTGCACACTCTCATAAAGTAGCATTATTAGGCTTGGAGCACATGCTGTTTGAACAGTAGGAGGACCAACAGATGAGGACAACTGAGAACAACTTCTGACGGAAAGATGGAGAAAGTGGAAAGCGTCAGGGAAAAGCCACTAACCTAAGTCAAGGATATATAACATAAGTAAGAGCACTACGCTTCAGCAGAAAGGAGAAAAAAAAAAAAACACCATAGCTTCTTGCCTCTTTGATCGCTTCACAAAAAAAATCTCTTTTCTTAAGGGATGCCTTTTCTAAGAGATTAATTAGGCTATAATACATTTACTAATTAGCAGGAATGCACTAAAAATTATAACTCGCAGGGTTTTAGCTAGTAATGATCATTTCTCTTGCAAACAATAAAATTAAGCATGTTTTTACAATCTGTTCCCTGACTTAATTTGCCTGGCTTTCCTTCTGTTTTGTCTCACACACACAGTTTTTAAAAAAAAAAAAAAAAAAAAAAAAGCAGCCATGTTTTGATCTTTAGGCAATACACCTGTGCACCCGTCTTCTGAGCACTGCTTGACTCCAGAGTGGGGAAAGCAGGGGAGCTCTCTTCAGCAAGATGAGATATTCCTTTGTCATAACGCTGGGGAAAATCCTGCGTAAATTCTCAGCCACGTTTTGGCCTCACCATGTTTTTGTGGAATAGAGATGCCATAAATCCAGCCCTTGGTGGTTAGCTCATAAAGCTCAATCTGCAGCATCCCGTTCCCAAACGCCGCATGGGGATGCCAGAATCATACTGTTCTATAGGCTGCATGGAGGCAACCAGACTGCTCCAGAGCAGCTCTAAGGCTGCTCTGTGTTAGCCTTGACCAACTGCCAGTGACTTCCAAAAATTCATAGGAGGGAGAAAGCAGCTTAAATCCCATGTCAAGCTGTAGTGTAGATAAGGACTTGGGCCAGTGGTTTAGTGTACTTCCCTAGCTCCTTAAAGTAGTACACAGATGAAAAAGCCAGTCTCTCTGCTCCTTAGTGATTGTCTCACATATCAGCAGCACCAATAAGCAGATGCCTATGGCAACTGGGGACAAAACTAAAGTCCTGTTGCTTAAGACCATCCAAGCAGGAAGGAGTACAAAATGCACTGATGTTCCCTATGGGATTAAAATTCTCTGGTACCTGGTTACTAAGTACCATTCACATCTCATATTAAGCTGATTAAAGTTGAGGGGAGGAGAGAATTTTTCCTTTTCAAATGACATCAGTAGGTGCTGCTGAAAAGTTTTTTTGTCTTTTTTCCAGCATGGTGCAGAACCTATTGCTATTTACTGTGATATTGATAATGCCTTAGATCTCTCCTATTATCTTCACTGTTTTAGTAACACAACCATTTTTTGTTTGGTATATCGTTTATACCAAGTTCACCGATTCCTTCTCCGTAGGAAGCAGCAGACTTCAGTCATGCAAGTAGGCCTTGACAACCAGTGCCAGGGCTTACACTTTTTAACCTAATCTATTATGATAACAAAAGAAATAATGCAAATATATACACGCTAAGAGGGAACAATATTGATAAGGTCTGTTTGGATTTGTTTGTTTTTGTAGAGCTTCATGAATAACTGTCTATGAACAGTTAATCCTATATTAGTTACTTATTATATACCACATATATTGACTTCAACAGACCATAGCAGAGTTTTGCCTATTACAAAGTACCTTAAGTGATGGTTTATTTGGTCCACAATGTGTAACAATTTGAAGATGGACACAGTCTGAGGAGAGCAATGGCTAACAAAGAAATGCAACCAAGAATTAAGGCCGGCGCTCAACAAACAATTCAGTCATACAGAAGTACAGTTATACCCTCCAGTCTTGCCAGGATGTAGCAAATAGCAGTCCATACATAGCTGGTCCTGACTCTGAACATGGATGTTGACTAGACTTTGAGATTCCTTCCAGGCCTATTTTCTCCATTTCAAAAAGAATGCCTTAGATGACTATTTGCAGATTTTTATCATGCAGGGGAAGTCTAACATGATATGAAGATACTCCTCCGACGTTTTTTTTCCTGTTGTTGGTGTAACACATACAGCTAGGCAAAATAGTACGAGGATGGAATCTCTTTACGCTTATAACAACTGCTGATTACTGGGACAGCATGCTGATAGCAGTTGGCACAAAACAGAATAGCCTGTAGATTGCTCTGATTTATGCTTCTTCCAATAGCCAGATAACTCCCTGGAGAAGACAGTAGATACCAACGTGGCTTAAAATCCTTGCACACCTTGGCAGCATTTGAGGATCTGAAGAACAAAGTTGGAGATACACTTACACATATTGAACAGCAAAAAAATATGTTGGGCAATAAAGTCTTAACATTCCATCCTTTCAAATATGGTCTATTGCAATAGTAACAACCTTTTGTAGTCTTTAAGTGGCATAGCATGCCATATTTTATTTAAGATTAAGCTGTTGACAAAACAAGCCATCCAACAGCCTGCATATTTTATTAAAGTGCTATTGCTCGTATGTTGCCATAAAATAGTCTTTTCCATCTAAAGAAAAAAAAAAGGTCTTTCCTTTTTGAACACCACTTGATCTATCAGAAGATAGCAGAGGTGATGAAGTTTGGGTATTCATCTGCAGTCAGTTTAATAATTTAACCATATCTGGCTATTATAAAACTATCATTCAATACTGCAATGATAGTCCTAAATGGAATGGTTTCTGACGTCAATTTACCCAGAGGGTAAATTCACATCTCAAGTATAGTAGCAAAACTGCTAAATAGCATACACATTTCTGAGCTGCTGTTCAAGATAGAAAAGAAAATGGAAAGTCTAAGTCTCCTTCAAATTTGATTCTGTAAGCTAGGGCTAATTCTTCCCTTGATTTATCAAGGAAGCCTCACAGAGTTGAAAGGGATTAATTCAGTAAACTTAACAATTCTGCTGTTGTGTGTAGTTTTTTTCTTTCTTTCTTTTTTTTTTTTTTAAATCAGACAGATATGTAGTAATTTTCTAGCTGAAGTGACTAATAATACAGCGTACAGATGCCTTTTACTTATTTTCCCTTCAACTGCCTAGAAACAACATCAAGCAGAGAATTTTTCTCAAAGTACTGCTTGGCATCCATACTCCAAGAGCAGAACTCTCAAAATTCCCAAAGTATTACCTTTTATTTATACCACTGCCCTCTGTGCTATCTGTGGACCTCCTGGATTCAGCTGCCAGGGTCTACCTTGCTCCCAGTGTAAGTCAGAGCAGCCTTAGAGAGTAGTTGCTTCCCAGGCTGCTGTAAGAGGTGGAAGAAATCAATTTTTAGCTGTGCCATGGACTCTGTGCCAGTGGCAGACACCCTATAGATATTTTCAATAAGTCTTCTAGCCTCAGAGCAGCATAAAAGGGCTACCGTCAAAAGAGAATTGTGCCCTTTGGCATGCCTCCCCTCCCACCCACCTCTTCCTGAGACACAGAAATGAGCTCAAGCCTGTTTATCAGCTCCAAATACACCAAAACTTTGGAAAAAGTTTGGATCTATAGTGGTATTTTACAGCAAGAGCCTCTCTCTACTCCTGACATATCTTGCTGTGCCTGTGATTAGGAAAGGTTATGGCTGTGAATCATGGCTTGAGGAAATGTGTGGTACACCTGTGTACAAGAGTAAACTAAATTCAGTTTGCTATTTATCTACTGTATTTATCTCAGTTAAGTAAACTTTGAGTTTGTCAAGATTTCCTGCTGGAAATTCTCATGATAATACAAGTATAATTGCCTTTTTATTGCCACAGACATCTGCTACAGTTTTCAAACAAAGAAAATGCTTCCCCTCCCAAGCTTTCTCTATAACAAGAGAAAGATCCTCTTAGTTTTTGTGTAACAGACTACAAAACTAAGAGGCAGTGGAAACCATCCAGTCAATCTTTCTTTCACACCCTCATACCCTCCAAGAGGGCAGGAAATGAAAAATAAATAAATAAATAGAAAAAAGTCAAGAATTGCATAGTGAAGGTTATAGTTTCTAAAATAATTGTCCTCTTAACAGAGGTGTGCACACTGGAGTACAGGACTGATTAAACAGTCCACTCCTCTATGTTCCTGCTACAGATATTAGGTACAGTCAGGAAGCTTGTACCAAAACCAACATGGCCAAGAAACCATCTTCCTTAATCCACTAGCTCTTTTGCATTCTGGCATAGTTATATGACTGTATTTGACTTGACCCTAAGGGGCCCTCCTGCCATCTGAGCAGAGGGAGGTGAAAGTACATAACCACCCCAGGTAAGACTAACGCTGTAACATGCACGCTGCACCAGTAAACAGACTTACACCCTCATCCCTACTGAGGAAAAAATATGTTGAGCTGCAGCTTTACAGGTACTGATTTTGATATGCTTTGGTACAAATACTACAGCAAAGAAATTCAAATAAGCCTGCAGCAGTACCAGGGAAGTCCAATACTGTTCTAGGGAGACCTGAAGCACTGCCCTTCAGCTAAAAGGTATTCCAGAAGTGTCTTGGGAAAAAGTCCCACAGGACTTCCCATGATGACCAATCACAGAGATATTTCTGGAGACATCTACAATGAAATACTCAAGAGTCTCCCTCTTCCCGCAGGCAGGACCACGAGCCCAGCTGGCTAAAGTAAACCACCATCTGGCTTACCTCAACATCACAGGGCAATGAGTTAACTTGTCAAGCAGTCTGCTGCAAGAGCTGATTCTAGGATGACAGAGCAATCACTCAACATATGGCGATAAGCAGAAGCAGAGCACTGATGAATCTCACCTTACATCTTGGAATTAAAAGACTGGATGAGCAGTTACAGTATCATCTACAGAGAAGATTGTAAGGCACAGGTCTAAAACACTGGCTACTGAAGGATAAGTCATTTAGATGAATTTTTGACCCCAGTCTCATACTAGCAGCTGGACCTCTGCAGGAGAAATGATGCTCTAGGACAAAGGAAGTCACACTATTTTTGTAGCCCACATGCAGATGTCAAATCACACAGGCAAGCTGTATGCCCAGTCACTTGCCTGTAAGCCCATTGTAGCCTGATGACAGCATATTAAGGGGGATAACCTTGTCTCCTATTTTCTTCACAGTTACCACAGGGAGGGGACAGGAGCAGTAATATCTACTAGTGCTGCAATTTCACAGGAGTCCTATTCCCCTTTTTCAGCAGGCCAGGCTGCAGAGAGCTCTTACTCCGAGATGTTTAGAGCCCCTACATTGTAGCAAGGGACTTCCAATCATGCCCAAAGGGAGGAGTGCACAACTGCAGCTCCACACAAGTATGAAAAAGGCCAGCATAAAACAGGGGCTGGGGGAAAGAATGGGACTCCAAGGATGGGAGCTGGCTGCATAAGGACTAGCTGGTGGTCCTACTGTGACTGTAGACTCAATTGCTAGCTTCCTATATGAGGTCTCCAAAACAGAAGGCAATTCCTCAAGGGCACGTTAACTACGTGCCAGCTTTCAGGACTTGGTCTTTGTCAGGAGCCTCGCTCCATGACACCAAGTTCGCTTGCAAACTCGAAAACATTTCCCTGTTAACAAAGTATATTTGCAGTTTACAACTTGTCAGATGTCTTGAGTTGCTAGCTTTGTAAAAAGTAATTCTCCCTGTTGTTGCCTCCCTATCATCATGGGTGCAAGTTATACCCATTTAGACTACTCCTCATCATCCGGGGCTGTACAGTTCTAGGCCAGGCTTTTAGCTTCCCTGTGGAGAGGACAACATGCCCTGACTCCTCTCGGGGGAAAAACAGGAGATCACATGGAACAGCAGTAGAGCCTACTCCAGAGAAAGCCAGTGGTAGAGTAGAGATCTGTAAGCAAGTGCATTGTATCCTCCTGATGGGCCTTAGAATTTGGCATGAATCATTGACTATTTTGCTTGATGCTCAATGCAGAAAAAGAGCCATAGCACCTCTGACCCCATATGCACACCTACTACCCAGGACAAAAGCTATGGCTGCAGGAAGGAGATCGGACAGTGGGGGCATAGCAGGGGACATAGGTTTACAATGGTAGACTTAAAGCAGACAGGTCTTTCCCTATGCAGGCTTCCAGACAGTGAATTTCTACACGGGGTGCTGGCAAATACAGTACTGCCAACACCAGCAGAAAGTGACTGCTTCTTACACAGGGTATGTAAGAGAAAATTGGTCAGTGTCCTTCTTCTTTTGACTGTAGTCAAGCAGCAGGAGACTGCTACTGTTTATCACCTTTGGAAATTATTTGGTTACAAAGGATTAGAAACAGGCTGCCTAGCCGGGCCAGGTTGATGCCTGTTGTTATAGCAGTATAAGGAATTGTGTGCCAAGTAAATGGGAAAGGAGACTAGAATGAGGAGATGTTTGCTATTTGAAAGAATAAAGTCTGAATATCAAAGTCACTGGGGTTGCCAGAAGTTGGGTCTTCCAGTGCTATAAACATTAAGATTGCCCTTCCCACAGGCAAGTCAAGTTTGCCAAGGTATGTTTGGTCTTTTTTCTTTTTTCGACTGCTTTAGGACTCCACCAGTGTACCATGGCAGAAAGACTTGGGGCAGAAGAGCTCTCCAGTGCCCTCACACAAACCAATGACCACATTGTCAGCCATGATTACCCTGACATCCATCTAGCTCTTTACACTGGTACTGAGCTAATCTCACAAGGATCAACAGCAGACCAACAGAAGTATGTCTAGCATATACCTAAAACCTAATTCTTCAGGGACTACGATTGTTGGTGTAGGGCTACAAACACCAAGACACTAAAGGAACAGACGTGATATCTTCATTGCAATTGATTATGATGATGTGTGAGGAGAACAAAGAGATAGGCTTTTCCCAGAAGATAAGCACTAAAGTTTCAGAATATGCCATTTAGATGCACGTAGCTAGCATGGTGACATCTGTGTCAGTTAATTACACATAAATTACCCTGGAATACGATGGATTACAGGATTATATACTCCAGTCTAGCAGAGCCCATACAAATAATCTAATGGAATAATACCAAGAAATTATTTGTGTGAAAGCTTTCAGACTACTGGATCCACAACACACGTCTAGAAGTCTTATCAGAGCAACCTTGCAGGTTATGTTTTGGATATTTCACTGTGTAGTTAGAATTACTCTGGGAAAAGCCTTCTCTGTCACAGTATGCCTCTTCCACTTCCAGTGCACAAGACACTTCACTGACAGTAAGATCCAGCTGGACATTCAGAGATCAAGGCAATGAAAGATGTGATCCCATAAGTCTGACAAACAAAATTCAGGCATTTGTGAGAACAAGAAGAGAACGAGTTATCACATTTTGTCTATCCTAACCCTTGTTCTCTTCTATATAGCCTCTTTCTTCAAACGCTAAGGATTAAAAATATCTTTTTAGATTATTCAGTTTATCTCCCTTAAAACGTTGGATATTTAAAGTGAGATTGTTAGAAAACAAGCAAAAGGCTAAGAACTTAAGAGACACTGAGGCGCCTAAACCTCTACAACCTCAAACAAACATTTTCTGGAGGCAAATGTCCCTACAGAGGGCATTAACGCTCCGTAAGTTGATTACAATCAACTTGAGCTATGACAGAGCCAATGGGTGAAGCCTGTATAGGTGAATTATATCACTGTACAGCTCATATTATAATGCATTTAATTGGATCAAAGAATAGAAAAAGGCCAAAGCAAAGCACGTATCAATTAATCTTCACGAGCAGTTAACTTTTTTCCCTTTTTCATTAAAAATATTAGTTAAATAAACATATTAAAGTATCTTTAGAATTTGGAATTACAACTCCGGAAGAATCTACCAAGTTGATATACTAACATTAGGATGACTGAGCATTAAAAACCCGGTAACAGACCACTTTTCTTAACAGTGCACGGAGAAAAACATCTGAATGAAGGTTTTACATATTCTGGCCTTTAATCACAAATATTCCCTATGATTAACAAAAAAAAAAAATCTTATAATAAGCTACCAGGGACAGCAAAATAAGTTAGACAAATAGCTGGTAGCCATAATTATGCTCTGATTCAAAACATACTCTTTCTATTTGCTTTGTTAATAGTTCCAAAAGTTTGAAGTAACTTACTAAAAGCGAGAAAAGATGTCTGGCTATCTTAAGGATATCATGCAGCACTTGTGTGTACAATGCTCACACTAAAA